>NC_139817.1:6395714-6749327 GCF_963457635.1 Microchirus variegatus
CATACATACATATATAAATACATACATACATATATAAATACATACATACATATATATATATTTTATTGTTTTTTTCTTTCAAAAATAAATAATAATTTCGCGTTCCTCGATTAATCTAAAAATAATTGTTACCTTGTCTCATTGTGACGTAGCAATGAGTGCTGAAGTCAACATTGTGTGTTATATGTGGGCCTCCAGAGTGCCAAATATAAGTATTAAAATGATTAAAAAGTTGATTTGGCATAATATGTCCCCTTTACGTCAAGTGTTTTTATTGTAATCTCCAATTATAGGATAATGACTGTATCATTTACAGTGTGTCTTTATCGCGCGATGTTTGTGCACGAGTTTAAAAATACAAACCAAACCTGTGATAAAAAAAAAATAAAAAAAAAAAAGAGAAAAAGAAGTGGCAGAATTTATAATGAGCAATTTCAGAGTGGCGTAACAAAAGAACACTTCTGAATTATGCGAGGGGTTTCGAAAGCGACAGGCAGGACCGTGTGCATCAGCCCCGCGCGTCAATCAAGACACCTTTACGCCGGCATCTAATTAAATAAACACAGAGAATACCTCCAGACGCAGCAGGGTCAACGGTGCCATGCAGCTCTGGAGGTAACGCTTATTCACTGCACAGCCAGGAAGGTTTTGCACACTTCACGGGCTTCACATCCCATCACATGCTTCCCCCAAGGGAGGGAGTGAGTATCTGCATATTTTTAGTTTCACTTTTTTTTGAAAGAATTTCACCGTTTTTTTTTGTTTTTTTTCACCGTTAAAAGTCAGTGTCGCAATTAAGGACAAACCTAACCGACGCACTAATTATACATTCAGAACTGATGGAGGATATAATCCCATCTTTCCGCGGACGGGTTAATTCACAGTTCGCCGCTATATAATGAGCCACAATTAGCCGAGAATAAAAGAGTATAAGTAAAGGCCTCGTCCACACAGAAACACAACTTTCACAATTTGATTTTTTTCCCTTTTATTTTTTTTTTGTTATTAAAAAGTTTTACATGAAGAAAACACCCCTTAAACACTGTAGTACATATGCCAGGCCTGTATGTGGTGCTGTAACACGGCCACAGAAAAAGTATACAGAGTAAAGTGTATAAAATCAGAGAAATAACAAGGCAGAACAACCAAGTAAAAGTAGATTTAAATCTAACGAAATCGACCAAATAAACGCTAGCAACAGTGAATGCAATATCCTGGTGTGGCTATGACATCATCATTTCACCAAAGTTGCGTATTGGTAGAACTGATTAACCTATGACCCCTAATTCGGTTCAAAATCGGGCAAAACGAGTTAAATCGTGTTCACACCACAAAATATTCAGCCCAATAATCCGATGAGGCTAACTTCTCTTCAACAGCTCATGATTGGCAAATCCAAAGTCACTAAATCTGTGTTTCTACCATGTGGAAATGTTAGCTTTGGTACAGTACGACAGATTTTCTTGTGTACCAAAATAACCAACCCACAACCGTTCCACTTTTTGGCACCCTTCCCTTGGACTACCGAGTAAAGTCAACGTGGAAGGAATTCCCAGACTGGGAATCAAACACCAGCATCTTCTTGCTGTGAGGCAGTAATGCTAACCGCTACTAACCACTAAACCACCGCGTTGTGATCAGTGTAAATATCCCGAATATAAGTCGAGGCAAACATCTATTCTCATACAAAGTTTGACGTCTTGTTGAGACAAACAGCCACAAACCGAGCAAGGGAAAAAGAGCTGCTGGATTTCCTCCTGTGCTGTCTTTTGTTGTCATTGCACTGGTAAGGTATAAGGCACAGTTTACCAAGTAAAGGTCATGTTTTCAGTCCAAACACAAGCCTGGTTTTATTATTCCAAACTGTACCAAATTTTATATAACTTTCTAACTTTTAGGTTTTCAACGTGCCAGTATCTGTATCTGTACGTGTGAACACACCAACGACGTGGGGTCCCGCTGAAGTTTTCACCACATCGTTCATCGTTCACGGTGCCGGCGCGCTCAAACTTTCCATGCCATGACTGTAAATAAGTGCAAATACGCTCCCCAAAACTCCTTTAAGCTACGGTACATTCTCATTCTCGGAGGGAATGTCCTGCAGATCCAGCAGCATCTCCTCTTGCATCATCAGACCCCGGGAACTAAACAGCACACGGGCAGGATCAGAGACGACCTTGGCACGCATCGCCATGAAAACACGGCCCACTTCAACATCTCTCTCTCTTTCATGTACATTATCAAAGACCTCTTCCCACCCCCACCCCCTCTCCTCCACGGACCAAAGGCTACTATTGTTTTTGTTGTTGTTATTGATATTGTTTTGCGCCCCCTTATAACACAAAGCAGTCTGACCATGACTCTGATGCTAATGTGGAGGTGGAGAGGGTGTTTTAATGAGCAGAGGAGTAGATCAGAGGGGGCTCAGGAGGGTTACAGAGCGTCGATAGGTAACGGCGAACATCAAAAACACACCTAGTGCTTGTGCTTTTACACCAGCCGTGACCTCACAACACCAACGAGAGGATGCAACAAGGAAATGATGAGGTTGTACTGAGCAGAGTACAGAAAATACAGCTAAGGGAGAGAGCATCGTTCGCTTAGATGCTCAGTTTAATCCAGCTATGGCCATAGTCTGACAACGACAGGCAATCGGACCTTGTACGTCTGACTCCACCTAGTAGTTTACGTCGTCTCCTACTTCCGAGTAAAAGGACAAGTCCGACTCCAGTCCGACTAAGCGTATATATGTAGGAGTAATCGGACTATGGATCGCATTATCCAGGTATGTTAGTCCGACTAAGGCTAGCTCGACGATACTAGACTTTAGTCGGACTAACGTGTTAACATGATATTAAGAAAACAAAATTATTGTCTTAGTCCGACTAAAACCGGACTTTTAACATTCATGTAAACGCACGGAGTGAAAAATGCTGACACCTAGCTAAAGTTTTTGTCAGTAAACTGAATCTATATTGAACAAAAACATTGCAAATTCTGCAGAACTGCAAACATGGCAGCTAAGAATCAGCCTCTTTAAACTTTTACTGTTGTTGCGCATGTATGTACATTGGGAGACAGCACAGCCAAAGTCCAGTACAACATCCAAACACTTGAATCCAGCGGGCAAACAAGGTCAAACACAGCAAAGCAGTTCAAACCAGACAAACAAATCAGGCAAGGGCAAGGCAAACAGCCAAAAAACAAGTAAAAAATACAAACCAGGTTGAAGATGAAAAGGCAAACACTGCCTGCAAGAGCGATGGACACCAGGGGAAACTGAGAGAAGAAACAAATGTGGCAGAGACATGTGGTGAATGCTGGAGTATATGGACACAACAGGGACAGGAAGTGGGTGTGGCCAGGTAAATGGAGGGAAAACATAGACCAGGAACAGGAAGTGAGGAACAAGTGAGCCATGGAAACCAAAGAAGGAACTGCAAGGAACCACACGTGATTAAAAACACAGCCCTCACAGGTGAGTTTTAAGGGAACAGAAATAGAAATAGTTATTTTTGCACTTACATTTAATTAATAAATAAGAAGAACTGTCAGGAGTGGGATTTGAACCCACGCCTCTATTCAGAGACCAGAAGTCCCATGATGAGGAAGGTCAATCACCTTGAGTCTGGCGCCTTAGACCACTCGGCCACCCTGACATTGGTCTGTTGCTATCTATCCATCCATCTATCCATCCATACATCCATCCATTCGTCCAACAATCCATCCGTCCACCCATTCATCTAGTTATCAAACAATTCACTCATCTATCTATCTATCTATCTATCCATCCATTTTCTTATGCATTTATCCATCCATCCATCCATCTATTCATACGTTCACCCAACAATTAATCCATCCATCCACCCCCTACTCACAAAGCCACCCACCCATTCATATCCTCCCATCCATCCATCTATTTATCTAACAATTCATCCATCCATACATACATGTATACATACATTCATACAACAATCCATACATCTGTCTGGCTGTCTGTCCATCCATCCATCCATCCATCTATCATCCATCCATTTTCTTATGCATCTATCTATCCATCCATCCATACATTCACCCAACAATTAATCCATCCATCCACCCCCTACTCACAAAGCCACCCACCCATTCATATCCTCCCATCCATCCATCTATCATCCATCCATTTTCTTATGCATCTATCTATCCATCCATTCATCCAACAATTAATTAATTCATCCATCCATCCATCCATACATACAAACAATCCATCCATCTGGCTGTCCATCATCCATCCATCCACCCATACATACATAAATACATACATTCATCCAACAATCCATCCATCTGTCTGGCCATCCGCCTATCTATCCATTTATCCAACAATTCATCCGTTCACCCATCCATCCATGTATTCACACATTCACCCACAGATCAAATCTGGTTCCATGAAGTCTCCAGTTCCTTAAAGAAAATGCTAATAATCTCCCTACATCAACAGCAACATTTCCGTCCACAGCCTCAGCAGGTGAATGATGTCTGAACGCTGGTGCTCTAGTTTGTCTCTAACTCAGCTGCGGTGTAATCACGGAGAATTCATCACTGGTCAACCACCAGGTTATATTTCAATACAGGGAGAGCAGGCTTCGCTCAAACAAGGCAGATGGGAGGAGGAAGAAGAAGAAGAAAAGCGTTGTTTACCTTTCCTCCCCTTCCTGGTGGAGGGGGATTCATTAGCTGCTGTGTAAATCAATCTGCTTCTTCTTAAAGGCCTGTCAATTTAGCCCCTGATGCCTGGCAGCCTGACATCGCTCACTGGATATTTAACTTGAAAGCCAATTAATCATGATGATTAATTCACTCACAAACCACATGGAACTGTTTGACTTCACCTGATGGAATCAGCCCCCCCATCCCCGCCCCCCCCCTCACCGAAAACACTCTCGTTTGAAAAGAGGAGCAGAAAATGAGTCGGATTGAAAGTCTGGCGGCTCCGGTTTCTCTCGATCACACAAACACAGAGTCTCAGCTGTAAGTTCTCACTCCGTCATTTCACCGCAGTCGCGTCGTAATTACAGCGTTCTGCTCGTGAAACGCTTCTGCTTTTAAAATCCATAATGTCACAGCCGTGTTTGACCTGCGAATATAAATTTGCTTGCACTTACAGATGTAACACGGCTGTGTAGAAAAACAGCCACACACACACACACACACACACACACACACACACACACACACGCCGGCGTACTATGTGCTAATATTTTTCCTTAATATTTCCACTTCTTTCTCGGAATAAAAAGAAAAAAAGGAGACAGAGAGAGAGAGAGAAAAATGACAACTACACATTAGAGAAGTGGAGTGTGAACACATTTTCTACTCAGCACTTTATAATTAACTTTTCCAAGAAATGACCTTAACTGTACAGCGTCAGGCAAAAAAAAAAGAAGGCAGCAAATGTTATCAGTGGATGAAAAAGATGATGTTCTTTCTCTTTAATCTTTCGCTGAAGCACATCGGAACTCCAATCTGGACTTAACGGTTTATACTTGTGTGGGCATGAATGTATAAGAATACACAAGAAAACACACATTTTAGAACATTATAGCACATTTTAGAACAGAGTTCCCTGCATGTTTTAGATGTTTTCCTGCTCCAACACCTGATTGATTTGGCCAAGATCTTGCGGTAATGCGGTTTTGGATGTCTGTGAATGTATAGAGGCTATGGAAAAATGATCTTCTACTTCTCCTTTATATGGACTAATAAAAGATTATCTTATCTTATATCACTTGATTAAAACAGTTAACATTTGTGTTAATGGCTTCATTGCTCGTCTCAACCCTTCAATGACATGATGTCAATTTTGTTGATGTTCTGACGATAAGATACGGCTAATATGCTAATATGAGTTGCAGGTGATGTTTAAAGATGTCCAGTGTCGGGAAACTGTCAACAAAAGTCATGTTAGCACCGTGTGATGGACTAATAATGGAGAAATAAACAATTAAAGCATTTTTTTTTTGATAGTCATAGAGTCAAGAACTTTGACCAAAGTCCAGAATTAACAATGGATTATACATCTTCTACCACTTTATCCTTTCATATGAGCGTAATAATGATCCACTCTGACACCTACAGTATATGGTGTCCAATTTGCCTCATCTGCATGTTTTTGGACTGGGGAAGGAAACCAGAGAACCTGGAGAACCTGGAGAACCCGGAGAACCCGGAGAACTTGGAGGACCTGGAGGATTTGGAGAACCTGGAGAACTGGGAGAATGTGGAGAACCCGGAGAACTCGGAGAACTTGGAGACCCCGGAGAACCTGGAGAAACCAGAGAACTTGGAGAACCTGGAGAACCTGGAGGATATGAGCAAGAGGCAGAGACAAACAACCATCCACTCTCACACCTACAGTATATGGTGTCAAATCTCAAACCCGGAGAACTTGGAGAACCTGGAGAACATGGAGAACCTGGAGAACTTGGAGAAACTGGAGGACCCGCAGAACTTGGAGAACCTGGAGAAACCAGAGAACTTGGAGGACCTGGATAACTTAGAGAACCTGGAGGACCTGGAGAATGTAGAGAACCTGGAGGACCTGGGGAACTTGGAGAACTTGGAGAACCTGGAGAACATGGAGAACCCGGAGAATTTGGAGAACCTGGAGAAACCAGAGAACTTGGAGAACCTGGATAACATGGAGAACCTGGAGTACCTGGAGAGCTTGGAGAACGTGGAGAACCTGGAGAACCCAGAGAAGCCCATGCATACATGGGGAGAAAATGCAACCTCCATGCAGAGAGGCCCTTGTTCTGACCTGTAGTGTAAAGCACTAACCACGACACCAACCGTGTGGCCCAGCAATGTATTAAAAGAGTTCAAATCAGCCTTTAACAGAGGCAGGAAAATCAGCAGATGACGCCTTTAGCAGAGAGTGAAGAAACAACAGAAGTCACTTTCAACACAAATCAAGAACACAATGTGGGAAGATGATGAGAAGCATCTTCCAAATGGGAATTATTGGAACCCTGGGATTTCAGAAACAAGTCGATCAGTCACATCAGACCTCTGCTCACAGCCTCTACGTCTTCAACCTCGACGTTCGCTCTATTTTGAAGAGCAGGACATGAAAGCAACAACTGCCGACCCCGCCGCACACGTGGAGGCTTGTATCGGATCCTAATTAAAAACCCTTGCATATTATTTGCTGTAACAAAGGGGTGAAATCGGGGAGGGAGGGTGTGTGTGTGGGGGTGTGTGTGTGTGGGGGGGGTCATTTAAATCCAATTAGGAGCTGTGCTGTTGCCTCAGAAGATGAGAGAGTAATTGCTGTTTGAACACGAAGGTCTTTGTTCTGGGCTCCCGTAGATTGATAAAAGGCAGAAAGCCCCGCGACGTAGAGCGACTGGAGACGGGACGGAGCACCGTGAACCTTACGGTGTAAAGACGGCAGAACCAATAACTATTAGACAATTAGCAGTAAGACGTCTATTCAATGTTTTCTTCTGGGGGGTAAAAAAAAAAGAAAAAGAAAAGAAGAAGAAGTGCGATTGAGCCTCCCGCTGCAGGTGTTACTGAAAAGATCAGTTGCGTTAATTGCTTAAGTCATTATTGACTTAAAACCACATGCAGAGCCTTTGCATCATCAACGTGCAGAGTGTTAGTGTCTCGTTTCACTCACTCACGTTATTTTCATACCAATAACGCGGGTGAGATCTGTTCTCTCGCTCCAATATTGAAGCGATTACCGGTTTATGACGAGGTTCAGAGGCTCAGGTGTTTTCCGCTGCCGGACAGGGCGGGTGGTGATAGTGGTGGTGGAGGACGGCGGCGATCAATAACTCACACACACACGTACTCACATGTACACACACACACGTACGCACACGCAAGTTCTTAAAAAAAAACTTGCCAAACAAAGAACAAGACGCACTTCTTCGTCTGTCGTTGCCAAGTTCAATAAACTGGCGTCGTCTGCTGTTTGTTTGTAACAAGTTTGTCAAGATTTTAGAGATCGTTGAAAATGTGCCTGTTCTGAAGTTAAAAAGGGGGGAAAAAACTTGCCTCGGGAATAATACACAACTCCTTATATGGACATCCTGGGAGTGTGTGTTTAAGGCAACGTCTTCAGGCTTTTAAAAATGCGTCTTCTTCTTATGATTCACGCATATAAAACTGGGAATAGTGATAATTGTGCTGAAGTCACAGAATAGCTTTGTGGAATTTCCAAATTAAACAAATTAAATCCGATTTAGAACATTTTTAGTACTTTTTTGCTCACCTTTATTTATATAAATGGTGAAAATGTAAACAAAACAAAAAGACACTGTATATTGCGCATGTAGCATCTGTTTTGACATATGAAAGGAAAGAAAAGCAACCTGAATTCTCTGCATTCTAAGGGTTAATTCATTCAAAGTTAGAAAGGGGAGTGTTATTTAATTCATAATTACAATAATATTATTTATCCGGGGAAAATAATTCCCGGTAATCTGTGTGGTTTGCGTTTCCACCGCACCTCAAAGTTCCCGGAAAACGACAATTATTTTCGTGGTTTATTAATTCAACGTATTTGTCTTCGGATCATGGTTCATTATCAGGATTCAAGCATCTGATACGACGACTCGTCCCAAAGGCGTGACAAAAAAAACTACCTCGGCGTCACAAATTTAGACGCCAGAGGGTTTACTTTCAGACATTTAAAACAGTAAAAAGAACTCCTCCTCTGTGCGTGTGAGGCTTTAACACAGACAAAGTCAAAGTTGTCTGATACTGTGATCCATCGCCTCCCTGTCCGTGCTTGTTTGTGTGTTTAATGCCGTCTTGTAGAGGACTAATTAAATTACATGATCAATACAAACAGAGCTGCGAGTAATCGGAACATCTGCTCCTCTGCTCCCACACACACACACAGGTTTCTTCTGAGGACACTGCACTCAAGTCCATTAGCGTCCCTAACCTTAACCATAACCACAATACACATCTTAATCCTTAAGAATGAAGGTTTTAGTGGTCTAACAGCATTTTATGTCTTACTATAATACATTTCTTACCTTTAAACGGTGCGGTTAACTGTGCGTGAAAAGTGTTTATTTTAACACACACATACACACACATGGAGATGTCCCCCGTGCCTTGGATTAGTCCGTGTAAGATTAAGGGGCGCACAGCTGCAGGAGAGCAAACCACTGATCAGGTCACATCTGTGGACCCGCTGGGACTCCTGTGAAGGTCAGAGGTCACGCGATGTGGAGGTGAGAGGGCAGCGATCTGGCTTTAGGCCAAGGTCAAGGTGGCAGAGGTCAGCGTCTGAGTCGGCAGCCTCGTCCTGCCCTTGGCCGTGGGCTGATCGATGGGAGCAGGGTTCTCCGTTTGCCTCGATCAAGCGATCGATGAGGCATTTGCATTTAGCCCCGGTCGCGCAGCCTTCAGTCGCTCGTCCCTCCCACGCGTCGGTTTTTACAGTTTTTGGGACGGCAAATGTGGGTGTTTACGTGTTTCACACCTGCTACACATCTGCCTCTTCTTTCTTTCTTTCTCCTCAGCATTTGAGACATTTTATTTCATCTATTAAAGATAGCGCCAACCATATCATTCGTTAGCATTACTCTGGTACCCCCCCAAGGGAAGGGTACCGAATAATGGGACAGTTGGGGCCGGCTAATTTGGTACTGTTCTCCGTAGAAACGTAAAAAATAGTGCTAGTTATGTTAACCGCCGTTAACGTCGTCAACTGACCTGGAAAAAAAAGTGCATGACGTCATGTTTACGTGCCGCAGCACCGGAATCTAGGCACCGTTTACCAGTTAGCTACCAGTTAGCTCCTTTAGCGCCGTTAGCATGCCTACAGTTGAACTGGAGCAGGTCTGTTTATTCAACGAAAAGAGCAGCGCTACAAATACCCAGCCTTCCTGTGTGCTGCGTATGTGTGCCTCTGTTTTTAAACTTTAGCGTTTCTTTAGAGACTCATTTTAACAATCGGGATAATAAACATGACGTCACTCGTGTCTTTTTCCGGTCAGTCATCATGGAAATGCGTCGTGCATTAACGTTGACAACGTTAACGCGTTAGCGTGCCCTGCAACCAAACGGTTCCACAGATTCAAACCTGTGACGTTTTGTGACAATTATAACCACTATTTTCTGTCGACAAATTGACCCGACGCGCCCGTTAAAGTGACGCGGAGCACAGTCACTAGCTACCTGATTAGCCGTTCCTCTGCTAGCTTCCCCCCTAGCTAGCTCCATACTGTATTCTCGAACCGTTCTCCACAACTTCTCCGCGACGCGGGACATTTCCGACAAACGGAAGCTATGCTGTTTGAACAGCGTCTCCCATTAGATGGACCGTCCTTTATATTCACACATGGTGCATTTCCAGTCCCAGAGCAATTATACACATGACTACACATGGAGCTAAAGGAACAGAGGCTCAGTCTTTATCACAGAGCCAAAGAGCGTCAGCACTGAGCCGCCGCCGCCGCTCGTCGTCTGCTCCGGCGTCCGCGTCCACGGTCAAAGAAGAGCTAATGTTATTTAGTTGCGGACAAGAAAAGTTAACGCGGAATTAAATTAGCATTTTGCGCTCTTTGCAAAAAAACGCTCCATTCATTGAAGGAGTTGTGATAATTATTCAGTGCAAGTTTTTCACCTCCATTTCAGCAACAACGCCCCAATAACTTTGCATAAAAAAAGACAAGTAGAGCCTTGACAACATGTTCAGGTTTCTTCATGTATATACGAAATAGATCACCATTAGGGTACCTCATAATAGGATATGCGATACATGATAAACTACAGCGCGTCCAATCAGAAATATGCTTCAACGTTGAGATTTCCTCCCCCCTGCACATCATCGCTAATCCCCGCAAATCGCAGCAGAGGCCGTCTTTGACGACGAGGACAACCCTTCCAGTCGAGCGGCATCAGCCTCTCCAGCACCGAGCCGTGTCAGAGAATCCGGCAGCGAGCTCAGATGAAGGCAGGAGTGCTGTTTGAACCTGCTCACTCTCCACAGTCTCCCTGTGGGGAGTGAGTACGGGAAGGTGAGTCATGTATTATTTAGCGTCAGATCTGTCTTTGTGCTTGATCAGGCCTTGATTGAGACAAGCTGTGACTGTTTTTTCCCTCTCTCTCTCTCTCTCTCTCTCTCTCTCTCTCTCTCTCTCTCTCTCTCCCTGTGTAAGCGGATGAGCGTCTGCTCGGGAATGAAGGTGAACCTGTGACCTCCACATAGAACTCGGTCAATACCTGTGTCCGCTGAATGCAGAAACACCTTCCTATTGTCAGGTGTACACAGACAGACAATGTCAACAGAGGACATTAAGATACATTACTCTCTCATACATTAATGACTGGGCCGCTGCAGGGAACCCGCGGTCCTCGAGGGTCCCGTTTTGAGCGCTAATAGACCCGAGCGCATGAGTATTGGTAATGTGTCGTCACCGCGGGGAGTTGGGCTTTAGCCAATCCATAATTAAAGCGGAAAGTCGGCCCTGCGCCGCTCAGCAAACAAGCCACAGCTGATATGCTCTTTAAGTCATTAGCAGCTCTGAGTCGCAGCCGCGGCACCTTGTTAACAGTACAGAGACGCTAATCCCAAGATGGAGACGGTGCTGGAGCTGGAGTTCCTGCAGTTCAGTCCTGTCAATCCAGTGTTCAAGAATGTTGTGCACTTCTAATTCTTCTTAATTATCAGAGTATTGTCTTCCATCTATCTATCTATCTATCTATCTATCTATCTATCTATCTATCTATCTATCTATCTATCTATCTATCTATCTATCTATCTCTCTCTCTCTCTCTCTCTCTCTCTCTCTCTCTCTCTCTCTCTCTCTCTCTCTCTCTCTCACTATCTATCTATCTATCTATCTATCTATCTATCTATCTATCTATCTATCTATCTATCTGGCTCGCTAGTTATGTAGCTAGCTAGCTGGCTAATTAGCTATCTAACTGGCTAGCTAGTTATCTATCTATCTATCTATCTATCTATCTATCGATCTATCTATCTATCTATCTATGGGGCTAGCTAGTTATCTATCTATCTGGCTAGCTAGTTATCTATACATCTATATATCTATCTATCTGGCTAGCTAGTTATCTATCTATCAATCTATCTATCTATCTATCTATCTATCTATCTATCTATCTATCTATCTATCTATCTATCTATCTATCTATCTATCTATCTAGCTATCTATCTATCTATCTATGTATGGGGCTGGCTAATTATCTATCTAACTGGCTAGCTAGTTATCTATCTATCTATCTATCTATCTATCTATCTATCTATCTATCTATCTATCTATCTATCTATCTATCTATCTATCTATCGGACTAGCTAGTTATCTATCTATCATAGATAAATCCTGTGTTTGAAGCATGGGTACCGTGCTACATGGCTACTTCCTATCAAAACAAGCTACTTCCTGTTGTAACAATTTAAGGCAGTTTCAGAGGTTTTAAATAAAAATAATGCTATATTTTGTTTCAGTATTTGTACTCGTGAAATAAACACACTGTCGTGGTTAAGGTTAAAGGTTTTTTCTTTGTTTTATGAAGGGTGGCAACCACAACTGTTATAAGCAATAACAGGAAGTGGCTGCACTTTAACATATGCATGCTATTTTAAGTACCGGCATTTTTTATGCTAGTACTCTGTTTAGGTTATGAGTCCAATTCACTATTATAAAAACAAAAGTCCCACAAAAATACACTTTGTGAAGTGATACATATCAATATACTATATATTGCAAAATTACAACTGACAGTTTAATGTAAACACTTTTTTCATTCAATAAATGCACATAAGTCTCATTATAGTTGGAAAAAAAAACTGCTATTTACTGTAACTTCTTCCAGAATATCAGTGAAGCGTAAATAAATGCTGTGAGTTGGCTGTTGCCATGTCAGACGAGCAGCATTTGAATATCAAATCTAAGCAAAATAAAGGAAAAAAAAAAAAACAAGTTAACCTTCAAGCTACAGTGTACATTGATTCAGCGTTAAATATGCATTCAGAAGATTTATTGTCCTGCGCTGATCGGCCCGCGCCGCTGGACAAACGCCATCAAATGACAGCTTTCCCTGCGTCTTCACCTCCTTCTGTTTTGTCAATTCTTGGATCTACAATCAGGACAATCCATCATTGTGGCACAAAATGCAAAAAAAAAAAAAAGATATTAAACTCACTCTGAGGAAATGTATTCACATGCAAAAATGCTGCTTAAGCGTTTAGAGAAAGTGAAGGTTAAGAAAGGGAGAATAGTGCGGGTGATGCAACTTTACACCTGACAGTCGGAATAAACATTAATCCACGTCCTTAATGGACTTTAGCTCCATATAGAACCAGGTAATATGTTCTGTATTCTACATTATTTACTGTCAACTTCTCCTCAGCACGTAAAAGCATCCAAAGTAGGGTTTTTAATCATCAAATCACACCAGAACGCCTCATTAGATTTGTATTAATTTAATCGTTTTTACGGGAGTTAGCGAGGTGACAATCAGCTCAACAACAGGGGAACCGTACTGAATATGGTTGAGTGTAAAAAAAAAAAATTGAGGGAATCGATGGAATGTGCAAAAAAAAAAAAAGTCTGATTTTTGTTTTTAATGGAACTATAATTGTGGTCCGGACAGATAACAGATAAGAGGACGGATGTATGGACGGTAAACACTCATTTATCCATGTACATACAGTATATGTGCAGGTGCCAGGGCCTGCTCCGGAGTTCGTTGCTAAGGGCAACCTGTCCGGCCCCCTTTTATCTGCTAAACAGATGCCCCCTTTGCTCATTCCAGAAAACTGTCTAAATCGAGAGAATATCACCCTAAAACCATGGTTCTCAAACTGTGGTACGTGTACCCCCGAGTGGTACGCGAGGTTCCTCTGGTGGCACTTCAGAAATAACTGTTCTACTGTACATATCATGGTATGTTATTATAGTGGAGATGAGGTATTTTTTACCAGAGTGTGTAGAAAATGAAACAAATAACAATAAACACAGACGCAAATTAGCTATTTTGCTAACACTGGTAAAGACTCAGTTCTGTATGGTCCCTGTCAATCAATTGTCAACTAATAAACGGAACTAAAAAAAAGAAAAGACTTAATAATAATATCTAATATCACTATACCAGTGTGTTCAGTACAGTGTGAAATCAAAATCATTGCAATTTTTTTTATAACGTAGCGACAAATATGTAAAACCGCAGATATAATTTTTACATTTGTAAACAAATAGTTTGCAAAGGACATTTTGAACTCATATCATTAAAACAAACATAATAAACATAAATCTGATCTAAAATATGTTTGGGGGGGGGGGCCAAAAAAGTCATCTCACACGTCCCATCTGTGGGTCCCGACCCAGAGTTTGATAAGATAAGATTTACTAATTATAATTCACAAGCAAAATGTAATAAAAAATAAATAAGAATGTTAATTATAGAATAGCAAAATATCAAATATAAATTTATAATAAAAAAAAATTACATATAATAACAATATACAGTGTGGAAAAATGTACTATAACGTTGTTACTCCTGCTACAAAATAACAGAATCACTCATGTTCCATTTATATAAAGACAAAAACACATCAACTTTATATTGTTTTTCACATTCATGTGTGTGTGATTATTCATGTCATTCGTACGGAGTGTGATTAAATATTCCTCGTCCCCTCAGAGCGGCGAAACAAATGGAGCGCGGCCGCGTGCTAACGCGAGCTGACAGATCTTTTAAATAATGTTTATTTATCAGTGGTAACATTTACCAGCCCCTCACACACACACACACACACACACACACACACATTCCCTCTGGCATCTGACTTTTAGGCGACGTCAACCGCAACTGACATTTTTTTCTTTCCTTTTCTTTTAAGTTTGTGGAACTTTTTTTTTTTTTTTTTTTTGTAAAGGAAAACTTTATCAGCAGCTTCTTTCTTACTTTCTTTGTTTCTTCCCACAGCCACAAACACACCGAGCCTGTCGTATAATAGGAAACACGAGACCGTACAATTACAACAAAAACACCAAAACAAACTTAAAATAACTACTTAACGTGATAAAACTAAGGATTAAGCTCAAGTTTTCCCCCCCCCTGTGCAAATACATGAATATATGGACATATTCATTCGCCGTCATCTGCATGCCGATACATTATTCACTGCTTTCCTGAGCTGAGCGGATAATATTATATTATATTAGACTTCCATTAATACAAAGTCTGCTTTTACAACACACACACACACACACACACAGGATTTAACTTTCAGGGGGGAATGTCAGCCCGACTCGGGGTCAAAGGTATCATTTTTTTGCAAGTCGAAACCAGTATAAAAGCACAGGAGCAAGAACGGGACACATGTTCCGCCCGTCGGTCGCCGTGGTGACTACGAGAAAGCTGGGGGGGTCACGCTTTAATTTTGAAATTCAACGCCAATAAACTGGATTGTACGTGGCCCCGAGCTGCTGCAGGTAATTTGAATTTCTTTTGTTTTTTTAAATTCTTGCAGC
The DNA here is from genome assembly GCF_963457635.1 of Microchirus variegatus. Taxonomy (NCBI): domain Eukaryota; kingdom Metazoa; phylum Chordata; class Actinopteri; order Pleuronectiformes; family Soleidae; genus Microchirus; species Microchirus variegatus. The sequence continues at coordinate 6,411,221 of NC_139817.1, forward strand.
TAGAACTATAAAATAATCCCTTTAATGTACATTTCTGGAACAATTTCTTCACTATTTCCTGTATTTGTCTATGCATTTCCTGTCCCTATAATCATAGCCGTGCTCACGCGGCGTTTCCTGAAGCAACGGCGAGATTTCCTGCTCGTTTTTTTCGTAATCCTTTCTCCACAAATCTGAACTTTGTTCGAGACGTCGCCCTTTTTTTTTTTTTGCTAAAGATTGTCCACGCGGCGTCAGTACGAGCGTACGGTAGTTCAAGCGTTAGTAAACAGGCCCCCCCGCGTTTGCATCCATACATAATACATCACTCTCATGAATGTTACTCTAATGAAGTGAGGTCGCATATTTAAGCGATACGGCGAATCATTTGAATACTCATACGTCCGTATTTGAATATTGTATATTAAATATGATAAGCGGGCGCTTTTGTTGCCTGTTTGTTTTAAGGGTAACAAATGTGACGATGCCCTTTTGCACAGAGGGGAAAATTAATAAACATGCGCGTGGTTCAACAGAACGGAACAACACACATTTGTTTTTATTACCGCTGAGAGTTGGTGGATGTGGAGCCAGAGATTTAAAACAGCGTGAAGTGGAGATTATTTCACTTATTTGGGTTGTTTTTGGTTGTTTTTGGGTTATACGACGCAGTTTGGAGTTGATTTAAAAGTAAAAATCGATAAAAAGGCCGATTAATAATTTAATATACTGTTTTTTTTTGTGAAATATAAAAGTGCGAAAGAGGGAAACTGTATAATAATATAATAAATACCCATTATCCAACTCCTTAAACCTCAAACACATGTATATCAATGACAGTTCTGTCACATGTATGGTTTTTGGGTGTATTTTTTGTAATTATTAACAAATAAGTTATAAATAAATTATTATTTTATATATTCAAAAAAATAGTAAGAGTTTAATAAAACATGATATTGTGACCCGAAACCAAAATATAAATCAAATAAATAAATAAATAAAGATAATTACAATTTGGTTTATAACGTAGCAACTCATTTAAAGCTATATCTGTAACACTGGATATAATTTTTTTTATGGTAGATTAATTTTATTATCATAAAATTATTATTTTTGTATGCATATTTTTTAAAAACATAAAACACACATAATTCTGAACTAAAAAAGTTTGACAAAATTCTTTAAAATAGTTGTTTGGGGGGGCCAAAAAACAATATCACCCACGTCCCACCTTCGGGTCCCGACCCAGACTTTGAGAACCAGTAAAATTTACGTTTATACGTATATTATATAATATATAAATATAATTCACAAAAGATAAATAAGAACAGATATTGGCACACGAAAAACTGGGGAATTAAAAAATGTCACAATATACGGTAAATACGCGTTTGCACCTCGTTTGCCGCGTAATTGACGACCGACTCTGGCTGTGGAGGGGACGGATATAGACACAGATACGGTGGTAAAAACGTGAAATGACTGCTGCTGCACCGACGCCCTGTGTTCCAACGCTGCATAGAAAATGATATGCGAGTGACACGTTTGAATATTCATGACCTGACGATTCCGACGGCTGTTTGTACGGCGGCATTAATTAGTTGCCGGAGGGGGAGCGAAAAAACCCAAATACGACGCTGGGGGACTCGGTGCTGAGACGTGGCAGTCCCGAAGACAAAGTGAGACATTTGTGAGACGAGTGTGCGTGCAAACACAGCGCGCGTCTCTCATTAAAGTGTGGCATGTCAACACGGAACAATGTTCACGAACTTTAGTTGAACGTATAATATGGGGGGTTTTGAAGTACAGGGGTGTATATAGAACGACTACTTCGTCCATTTCTGTTTTTAGTATTATCTTAGTGAGTTCTTAGCTTTATTATTACTAATAATTTATTAGTGCTGTGCAATAGGACGCGCATGACGTCATGCCGCAAATTGCTCACAGACGTCTCTTTTTAAGCTAGCTAGCTAGATATCTATCGCGAGCTAGCTTGATTAAACTCTGCGTGTTTCAGTCGTCGTTGTCGTCTTCTTCACCGGAGTCCAGGCACCGTTTACCAGTTTCGCTCCGTTAGCTGCATTAGCTCTTTTTAGCGTCGTTTTAGCGCACCTACAGTCGATTCTGGAGCGGGTCTGTTTATTAAACTAAAAGAGCAGCGCTACAAATAACCAGCTGTACCCGTGTACTGCGTATGTGTGACTCTGTTTTTTCAAAGTTTAGCGTTACTTTACAGACTCATTTTAACAATCCGGAGTCACGCAAACATGACGTCACGCGCGTCTTTTTCCGGTCAGTCGTCATGGAAACGCGCCATGCGTTAACGTTTGACAGCACTGTTTATTATAACATTTAATTCTATTCATGTTTTAGGACGTGGATGATTCTATCTATCTATCTACAGGGTATCCGCGGGGTCTCAAAAAGTCTTAAATCCAATAATTTGTATTTAAGGCCTTAAAATGTCTTAAATTCTCCTAAAATCTCATAAAAGGTCTTAAATACAATTTTGAAAGGTCTTAAAAATCTATTAACGTTACCTTTATTTAAAACATGCATAAACTTCAGTCTCGCGTTGAAACGTTTCTATTTTTGAGGATGCGATAACAGCTAATGTGCTGTGCGCGAGCCGCTGTGTGTTTCAGCTTAGCATAGCCGCGGAGAAAACTTAATGAAAGGCCACAGCTGAGCCGAATTGCAACTTCAACAATTTGTGGCTCCAATTTTCCTTCACGTCTTTTGTACTTTTTTGCCAGTATGGATTTGAAATGGGTCTTAAATTTTATTCATTATGGTCTTAAAAAAGTCGTAAATTTGACTTGTTGAAACCTGCAGAGGCCCTAATATCAAGCTAGCTAGCTAGACACAACACAAATTGCTCACAGACGTCTCTTTTTAAGCTAGCTAGCTAGATATCTATCGCAAGCTAGCTAGATACGGCCTTAGCTTGATTAAACTGTGCATTGGAGACTGTTGTAGTCGTCGTTGTCGTCTTCTTCCTCCTATTATTTACAGGTCAAAGTTGACATTTGGCAACAGTAGAACCCGTTCAGACCAGTTTGGGTTCTCGTTCAGTCCAGTTTTAGTCAGCCGTACGTGTTTGGCAGCAGTGACGCCGCTTTTTTGAGTGAAACGTCTCTCTTCGTTTTTGTTTGATTTTTTTAGTTTTGTTCCGCTGAATGTGTGCCATTAAAATGTCTGCATATTCAACAGAGACAGAGTCGACGCAGTTGAAGAGTCTCAGTCGTCTCCTACGCGGCAGCACTGCCAGTTAAAAGAGAAAAGAGTTTCGCTGCCAGACGCATTAGCATGCCTTTGAAACAAGAGACCTTGAGTGTGAACGAGGGCCATCCATATGCACTTTGGAATGTCATTTATATGCACAGACTGAGGTGTGTGTATATGTGTGTGTATTTGTGTATATGTGTGTGTGTGTGAGAGCGAGAGGCCAGAGGACGTCAGAGGTTTCCACTGGTCCACGACGTACAATAACCATTATTGAACATCCCGTTCCTCTTCACACACACGACTGAAACAAACTCATCGTTATAAATATATAAATATACAGTAAAAGTCTGTTTTATCAATGTCACTGTGATTGTAATTAAATCTCAATTTTCTTTATTATAAAACAACCACACTAAAAAATAATTTTTCCAGCTGTCTGTTAAAAGTGATGTGAATTATGAACTATGAATTATGGTATGGAGTGTGTGGCGCATTGTGCGTTGCATATTGCGGACCCTGGTATACGCGCACGTCAGGTCCTGTAATATCTTACTTCACCATCGGGTGGCGGTACAAGTCTGGGCGCAGGGAACAGGACGCATTCCCGCCAAAGAAGAAAAGAACGATGCTATAGGTCCCTCGGACACGTCTGGTTATAAACGGCTCACGGATAAAAGGCCTGTCAGGGGAGCCAGGGAAACAGAATTCTTGGAAAAAGGCAGAATTCAGAGGGAAAAAAAGCGGGCATTCTTTGAAAAAAAGTCAGAATTCTCTGGGAAAAAGTCTCAATTCTGGTGGGTGAAAGCAGAATTCTGGGGGGAAAGTCAGAAATCTGAGGAAAAAAAGTCTGAATCCTGGGGAAAAAGTCATATTTCTGGGGGGGGGGTCAGAATTCTTGGCAAAAAATCAGAATTCTGGTGGGAAAGTCGGAATTCTGGGGAAAAAAAGGCAGAATTCTTGGGAAAAAATCTGAATTATTGTGGAAAAGTCAGATTTCTGCAGGGAGACAAGGCAGACTTTTTGGAAAAAGTCAGAATTCTGGGGGAAAAGTCAGAATTATTAGGGAAAAAAGTCTGAATTATTAGGGAAAAAAGTCTGAATTATTAGGGAAAAAAAGGCAAACATTTTGGGAAAAAGTCAGAATTCTGGGGGGAAAGTCAGAATTATGAGGGAAAAAGTCAGAATTCTTGGGAAAAAGTCAGAATTATTAGGGAAAAAAGTCTGAATTCTGGGAAAAAAGGCAAATATTTTGGGAAAAAGTCTGAATTCTTGGGAAAAAAGTCAGAATTTTTGGGGAAAGTCAGAATTCTGGGGGTAAAGGCTGAATTCTGACGAAAAAAAGTCAGAATTCTGAGAAAAAAGGCCGTACAAGACATACATAGACATAGACATACAATCTGGTAAGTCTCCACATTTCCTCAGTGACTTTGACAAAGATGTCCGAGTATCAAAGCGTTTGCTCGTAGACCTGAGTGACTTCTCCTCTCTGTCACCGCTGACCCGTGCGCTCGACTCTCTCTGAATTAAACATGACGATTATACGACGACGCAGTCCTCTGAATTGTAAATCCCCCACAATTATACGTCCCATTGTCTATTCATTATTTCAAAAACCAACGGCAAATTATGTAAAGATCATCTGTAAAGAGGAGCGCGGCGTGTAATACGACTTGCTATGTTGTTCATGCAATTCAAATATTTTACCCTCTTTACTTCATCCCTCAGAGTTTAGAGTAACTGGATTTAAATGTAATCTGACTCGTGTGTTGAGCGAGATGACGATACATTGGATGAAGATGAGTTAGAAGATTAACTTAAACCTGCCTTAAGGTTAAGTAAATATACAGATATAAGTGTTGACTGAGAGTCAAATACGTCTTAACATTTATTTAAGCCAAATGTATATACATTTAATTTATCTATTTATAAAATATCCTAAAATAAATGTTATTTCTACTCTGAAGACAAACAGGACCAGTATGTATCACAGTTGTTTTCAAAATAAAGGATATCATTTCTGTTTGTCCAATAAAAGTCTCACATTCTGTTGATCCACTCTAAACCCTGCAGTTTTCAAAATAAAGGTATCCAGTCCTACTTGTCCACACTGAAACACACCACAGCTGTTTTCAAAATAAAGGTCATAAATTCTGTTTGGCCAACTCTCTACAGTTTAAAAAAAAAAAAAAAGTCCCACTTTATGAAACATAACACAGCGGTTTTCAAAATAAAAGTATGTGCCTGTAATTAATGCTAAAAGACAACTCTGCATTTATCAAAATAAAAGTTTCACTTTCTATTGATCTACACTGAAACACAACACAGCTGTTTTCAAAATAAAGGTTATAATTTCTGTTTGGCCAACTCTCTGCACTTTTCAAAATAAAAGACTCACTTTCTGTTGATCCACACTAAAACAAAACCCTGCATTTTTCAAAATAAAGCTCTCCAGACCTGTTCTGTTTGTCCACACTGAAACACACCACAGCCAGCTGTTTTCAAAATAAAGTTCATAATTTCTGTTTGGCCAACTCTCTGCACTTTTCAAAATAAAAGTCTCACTTTCTGTTGATCCACACTGAAACGTAACACATTGGTTTTCATAATAAAAGTGTGTGTTTGTAATTAAGGCTAAAAGACAAATCTGCAGTTTTCAAAATAAATGTCTCCAGTTCTGTTCGTCCAAGCTGAAACACAACCATGCAGTTTTCAAAATTAAAGTTATAGTTTCTGTTCGGGGCCAAGCCAATTCTGCAGTTTTCAAAATAAAAGTCTCACTTTCAGTTCTTCCACACTAAAACACAACCCTGCAGTTTTCAAAATAAAAGTTGGATTTTCTGTTTGGCCAAGCGAAAACTGCAGTTTTCAAAATAAAACTCTCAGTCTCAGTTTGTTCATGCCAAAACACAACCCTACAGTCTTCAGAATAAAAGTCTTATTACCGTCAATTAATATTTTATTACTTGAAGTTTCCTAAAAGTAATAACCATTTATTGAATTATGCCTGTGGATTATTTTATTATTATTATTAATAATTATGTTTATAAGTGGATTATTCTTTGTCCTCTTTGGGCTTTTATTGCAGATACATATTTGACTGTCCGTATATATAATATACTGAACAAATGATATACAGTCGCACACAGTTTGACGCTTTACTTTAGTGAAAGTCACAGTTTTGTGTGTTCACGAAGACGTTACACAGACGTGAGCGCGAGGATAATTGAAATCTACAGCAGGAGACTGTTCTCGAGCGCCGGTTAAACATCGGAGAAAATAAATCAAATATTCACAAACGTGGGATTTTTTTTTTTAATCAAAGGATAACGACATGTGACGTTTAATTATGTCGAGCAGTTTGTGGGATTTTAACTGTTGAAGTTTTAGTTTAGTTTCACTGAATTTCATCGTATGCTCTGCTCTTTTCTGTCATATTGTGTTTAATTATCTGTCTTATTTTATATTGTGTTTACTTTGTTTGGTTAAATTCTACTCTGTTATGTCACAAAATGAAGATAATATGGATAAAGTTGTAGAATATAGTTCTACTACATATGTATATATATATGTATATATATATATATATATGTATATATATATATATGTATATATACATATATATATACACATAAATATGTAACACATACATTCATATATACATATGTATATATACACATAAATGTACATATATATATATAAATAACTCTAATTTAATTTAATCTAACAACTAGATAGAGAAAAGTGTTGACATTTCAATACGGGTTTTATTACCTGTTAGAGAATCCCAGTCCTATTACACACAACTCAATTTATACTACTACTACTTTATCCCGTCACCAAATATTTACATTTTTACAGTATTTTATACAATGTTCTTAATGTTCTTCATCCTTTTTTTTAAAATGTTTTAACCGATTTATGTTTTTACGCCATGTTTTAATTCATCTGTTAAGACCTTTCCATAATTTAACCACAGATAAAGAGTAATTATACAATTAAAAATAACCCTGTTTGAAATAAAAAACAATAATATTCTATAATAATTGTGTGGATCTAATGACGTAGACATTAAACCACTATATTTGTTCACTTTTAATGAAAATAAAATAAACTACTTCTACTCTGTGTGATGTTCGATTTTGTGTCCATTTCATGTTATTGTGTTATTTAAAGCTGCATTACGTGACTTTTTTTAGTCTTAAAGAGCAGAACATTCTTAAGTCCATGATTCTGCAGGATTTAGTTTGACCCAGGATGAATCCACATCCATCCTCATCCTCATCCTCTATTCTCCTCCTCACCTCCCTCTGCTGAGCACAGGTATTTGTTTGGAGGAGGAGGAGGAGGAGGAAGGGGAGGGGGGGGGGGAATCTCTCGGTGGAAATTATACCTTCCCATCTCCGGCGCGTTCGCTATCAACACACAATTATCATGGGCGATCATGCAGAACAGCGCTGAATTCAGCCGGGACAACCCACTCTGATGACACGACCGACTGCGAGGCCTGAGCTTCTCCTGCAGGAAAATGGCTCCTCACCTGCTCTAGACCTAATCTCCTCTTTATTTCCCTCACTTTTTGTGTCTTCTCATGATTTTCACACGAACCAGGAAGTGCGCACGAGATAAGAAATCTATTTGAATCGCATGATCTTATCTCGCCGTTCGTTAGCGTCCGCTGACCTCTGTGACCTCTCGGCGTGACCCCCACAGTCCTGAATGTGCTTTTTCTTCTTTTTTTTCCCCCTCAGATCTGGAGGTGTTGATATGTGATACTTCCATCATCCTCAGCCTCACAAAGTAATCGGCGGCTCACATTGTGTCGCCGTCGCTGCTTCTGAAGGTAAACTGCGGATGTGTTTTCCTTGTGTACGATAAAGTACATTATTATAAAGGGCCGGGGAGTTGATACAGACACACACACAGGAGTCCATTCAGAGCCTGATCAAATGCTCCATTCATGAGTGAAATTACCATCCGTCTGTCAGCCAAAGGTGTGAATTCTTTCATCTACACCACCTCCTCCTCCTCCTCCTCCTCCTCCTCCAGGTTTTGATTAAATACACGCAGCCACACACACTCCAGAGATAAGCAGAATGGCATTTTCTGACACTCGGGGGGGAGCAAAAGTTGACGTGCAAGTCGAGCAAGACAAGAGCGCCATCTTGTGGCGTTTGGTTTAAGTCTGTTGTGTTTGTTTACATCTTTGTTCCAGTGAGAGGAAATGCTACTGATGAGTGAAACAGTTACTTTTACTGAAGGATTTCGCTTGGATTCATACTGCATTTTAAAATGTATGTGTGTATATATACATATAATAATATATGTATATATATATATATATACATATATATGGGTTATATGTATATATACAGAAATAAAACATGGAGATAAAGTGCCATGACAAATAAATAATAATAAAAATGCTAATGAACTAAGTGACTTCCAAAACAAAATTAAATAAAAAGTAAAAATACTGGAAAATGAATAACTTTTACGTACTCAGGCAGTGTTTTACAGTAAATAAATTCATTATTTTTCTATTGCACTTTAATTTAGAAACTAAAAATGTCATTTAGTTTGATCCCAATGTCTTCTCAAGTACACTCGAGTAGCTATGGGAGGAAATTGAAGACAGTAATTATTTCCTTGTACTTTCTTTTGTAAAGATGTCATTTGAATTAATAAAGTGATTTTTTTTTTTGTTCACTTTATCTCATTTTTCACTCTCTATATATAAATACGAACAATCAAAGCATGGACATAAAGGACCACAAATAAAATAGAAATACACGATACAAGAAAAGTATCTTAATGAACTAATGAAGTGATTTCTTTGTTTTTAATCTGATTTCCTTTCACATTTGTTTGTGAAGCTGAATTGATTTAACCTTCATGCATGAAACTAATAAAGAAATTAATAAATACAAATAAAAACAAGTCCCATCACTACTAACTGATCTTTATTTTAAAAATGTAAAAGCTCATCTTCTCAGTGTCTTTTCTTTTTTTTTAGGCAAACAAATCACAGAAGAAACGTCTTTGTGTCGCAGTCGCACAACACACACACACACGTGACAACACACACACACACATGTGACAACACACACACATACACAGGACACACACAAAACATTAAATTAAAGTGATTCATGCTCCATATTGAACCAATAACAAAAAAAATTACCCAAATTAAAACAGCACCGTTTCAGGCTATGTACAGACCATAATAATAATAATAATAATAATAATAATAATAATAATAATAAAATGATACTGCAGAAAATATGAAGCGTAACACACTGTGTAAAATGTGAAGTTGCGTCTAAGAGAATCTTTATATATTAAATATGCATCAATAAGCCGCTCTGTTGCACTTAGTGAGGACGTGCTTTTATCATAATGAGTGCTATATATATACACATGTATAGATGTGACATTATAAACACTCACATAAAGAGCACCAGCTTAAGTACGTATATGTGGACAATAATCTGTGGAAAAACTGTCGCTGGTTTTGTTTTTTTCCTCAATAAAAACAACAAAAAGTTATTTTTATCTAAAAAAAACAGAAAAAAGGCTGCTGGGCTTGTTTTCTTTCCACAAACACTGCTTCTCATTAGCATATATATATATCCACTTAATGTCACGTTATGAGTCATTTCTGTATGTTTTTCTTCATTAAGAGTCATTTTGTGTCATAAACCTGTTTAAAATGTGAACTTTCTATCGTTTCATAGCAAAACAAAGACTTTTATTTTGAAATTTCGTCAAAAATGTTGTTATCTGGACACTCAGTCATTAGCATATATAGCTAAAAAAAATAATCATGCCATTTTATATGCTTTCCATTACGCACATGGCTTTAGTTTTTGCTTCGTTAATTTTATTTTTAAAGTCAAATACAAATAAAAAAATACACAATATTTCCTCATAAAAGGGTTAATCTCTTATGCTTTTTGCATAATTTATTAAAAAATATGAATGATACTCAAATAATATCAAATTATGAGTTATTTCTGTATGTTTTTCTTCATTAATAGAGTCATTTTGCGTCATAAACGTATTGAAAATGTGAACTTTCTATAGTTTCATATCAAAACAAAGACTTTTATTTTGAAATATCATCAAAAATCAAGTCAAGTCATCAAGTCTACGGCTTTTAGGCAGTGGCAAAAATAACAACAAAAGATAATAATAATAATAATAATAATAATAATAACCTCTAATGACCTCAGGGTCAGTTGTAGTGAATCTTGATGGTCCGGCCGATGAGGAGGAAGAGGAGGCCGGACAGCAGGCAGAAGAAGATGCCAATGGGAGCAAACATGAAGGACAAACCGTAGCTGAGGGACAGACGGAAGTCTGGACACATCGAGCGCTGGTACTCGACGTAAACGTCCACCACGTCCAGCACCTGGACCCACACCACGTACATGACCACCACGCACAGCAGGAAGAAACCTGGTGTGGAGACAAACAAAAAAAATCTATGTTTAAAGCTGCAGTGTGGAGATTCTGTCGCCCCCCAGTGGATCTATGAGTCACTACAACAGTGTCGTCTCCATAAGATACACTTATGAAATATGTTTTATGTGCAGTTTACAGTAGCAGATGTAGAACAGGAAACAAAAACTCTCCTCTATCGCCCCCTGTGGTCTTGTGTGTAATTACAAAATCAGCACACACTCAAAATGCAATTGACCCATATTCTTTCTACAATTTTACCTTTGTAAGATAAAGTCCACCATTTAAAAACCTGTCTAAGTTGAACTATCTGCGGCGTGTAAATAAAGTTTACGTGATATTATACAGTTTTGGCTCCAAAAATGTGAACATTGTGGAAAAATTTCGATATGGTTCCTCTTTTATGTCAGAAAATGAGAAGAAATATATATATTGTGGACTCAAACATAAAGTTAAGTCACTCATATACATGAGGTAATAAAAAAATAAGTTACCTTTGTAAGTTAAAGTCCACCATTTAGAATTATATTATGCTTGTTGTTATATATAATAATAATAACATGTATAATAAGTAAAGTAATAATAGTTAAGTTAAGTTAAGTTAAGTTAAGTTAAGTTAAGTTAAGTAAAAGAGCACAGGGGTTAAGTCAAAGAAAAACTTACGTAGATTAAAAACAACGTGGGTAAGAAAACATAAAGAACACACTTTTTTTGAAAAAAGACAAAACAGAAAACGAGACACAGGTGAAACTAATTGGGGGCGGGGCAAGTCATTAAAAAAGGCGGGAAAGCAGACAAAAGACCAGGAAGTGACAAGACAAGAGGTGAGTGTCAAAAACAAAACAGGATGTGTCAAAATAAAACAGGAAATTCATACAACAACAAAAAATCAGAAACACAAAAATCAAACTCAAACCAAATCAGGAAAATTAAATCCAGATGAAGTAAAATAAAAGAAAAGAAAATCTAACAAAAATAGGCACATTTTCCCGATATATTCTTACTTCCTGGTTGACCTCAACAAACAAACTTCCATTTTTTTATATTTTCATGTAAAATCTAAAAGTCACACAGAATGGAATGGATCAAACCATTCCTTCTCCAAAAGCCTCACCAGACAACAGGAAGAGTCCACCTCCTGCCTTGTACAGACAGTGGCTGGCGAACGGAGCGGCGCAGATGATGAAGAACCCGCCGAGGACCACGGCCGCCACACCGATCAGCATGAAGATGCTCCAGAAGCCTCTGTATACTGCACCACAAACACATTTACATATATATAAATAAATAAGAAATAGAAATATCTAATCCAGTGAGACAAGGGAATATAATCTAAAGACACTTACTGATCGCAGAGTCGTACTCGGTGGCGTTGTGGGTCTGATGGGACACGGGGAACGGGAAGAGGTAGGAGTGCATGCAGACTTTGGAGTGAGGCTGGTTTGCTGCAGAGAAGACACAACATATACTTTTTACTTACTCTCTTTTCCTGCACCGTGTGAAAACACACTTTCCCCCTCGCGTCTGAGGACAGTTTTAAAAAGAACAGAATATAAAAATATGAACTCACTGAACCACAGTTTCCAGATCAGGTCGTCGTCGCCGCCGCCGTCGTCCGCGTCGGCTTCAAACGAACACCTCCAGAAAAAGCCCTCGTGGTACAGAACGACGGCGTCCCGAGGGTCCTCCTGCATCACCACGTCTCCACGCTGAAGGACAATCACAAGACTTGTAAAACGTGTGAAAGAAATGACAAATAAACCCTGAGTGATTGTGACGGAACATGGACGAACTTCGTGAGTTCCCGTGAGGCGTCACACTGGGACAGAAGCAGCTGCCAGGGTCAGGTCAAAGGTCAAAGGTCAAAAGCACCTCTGACCTAGTCCAGGCCGAGTCAGCGGAGCGTGAAAACACTCGGCGGCGTCGCCGTCGTCGTCGTGTGTCGTCGTCACTACTTTTTTAGCGCGTGAAACGAACGACTCAGAGGAATTCCACCAGGAATGTTGTTCATAAAACCAAAAGAATGGATAAAATCACACAGTTGTCCATGAATTCTAGCTTTTATGGGACTACAAGTGCAGGGAAATCAGCCTGTAAAGATACACTTGAGTCATTTTTCCCTCTTAAAATTATCCACTTAAGTTTTATAAACAGAGCTTAAAAAATGTATTCGACCACCCCCCAAAAGCCGCATCTGCCCTAAATGATATATATATTTTTAAATGCTATGATATAAATATTATTGTTGTTTATTAATTATAATTAAACATACTTTTATACATAAAAAAACGAGTATATTATTATTTCTCGATGACGATGCGAAATTATAGTTGTTTACGAATAAATAAATATGCGCCCGATTTATGGTTTGTCAAAACAAAGACTTTTATTTTGAAAAACTAAATAAATATTTTTATTTCAATGTCTCCGAGTTATTTCTGTACATTTTTCCACTCATTAATAGATTCAATTTGCGTCATAAATGTGTTTAAAATGTTTGCTTTTTATCCTTTCATATCAAGACGAACGCTTTTATTTTTAAAGATCGTCAAAAATCTGGTCATTTGACTTCAAATGAAAAAAAAAAAAACTTAAAATAAATAAAACTTTCCTTTGTTTTTGTGCCACTTAAGTGCTTTTATTGTCCCACAGATTAATTTAAGAACTGTCAGGAGTGGGATTTGAACCCACGCCTCTATTCAGAGACCAGAAACCCCACGATGAGGAAGGATTTATCACCTTGAGTCTGGCGCCTTAGACCGCTCGGCCATCCTGACACACTTTTACATTACGTTTTTCACAAGTTCTCAATATTGTAAATACATATAATCGTAAATACTAAACGATTTATGAACTATAAGTGATTTACACACAAATAACGACATATCTGTGCTTGTATTTTGATTGCTTTTACTATTCCTCTTGTTATAAAAGTGATCGAGTTATAAAAAAAAAAAAAAAAGTCACAACTGTGCTCTAAATAGTTCCGTTCACGCTATCGTTTGAATTGGACTGCGATGGCGTCGCGTTACTATGCAGCGCGTGTGAACATAGCAGCGCTCTTCGGTTTTATTGTGCTGATATCAGGTCTCAGCTCCAGCACCGAGGGCACCACTATGAAAAGCTAAGTATGTTCCAGTCGGTGATATTTAATACAGCAGCAGCAGCAGCAGCAGCAGCAGCACTGGGACTCACTGGCATGAAGGCGGACGGTGTATATGGACCATTTGGTCGACGCCCAACCAACGTTTCCTAACCAATTCCAAAGATCCTTTGTACTAATATTCCTTTCAGTCGTCTCTGCTAGCAAAAGTAGCTATTTTCAGTGTTCTAGACGTAGTATCCGATCAGAATCAAGTCATGTTTTATGGTCCCACCTCTTTTGGGGCGATTTCATTGACGCCCGAGCATTCTACCATTGACTCTCATGTTAAAAAATGTTTTTTCGGAAAATTTACTCTCCAATGCATTATCAATGAGGCTCATGGGGCTAGCCCAAACGTACTAGCGTCAAACGTAAACTGAGCAAAGAGAGGAGGGGACGTCTTCACGTCACGTCTCCCGATACGCTTTCACAAGCGTTAGCCGTTAACGTTCTCGTTGCGGCGGCCAGCGGTCATTTGAGGCGACGTTCGTTAGCTTGTTTGCTAACTTTGTTGACGTTTGTATCGCTCCTGGGTTTAACTGCAGGCTAAACTGCGCAAATCAGACAAAATAAGAAAGCGTTGTCGTGTTGTTTAAACTGACTGAACTTATCGCAGCTATTTAGTTGTGAGGATATGGACGTAAAATTCACGTATCTGTACTTTACTTTGTTATTTATATTTCAAGCAACTTTTACGCCACTACATTTGTAATCTCATTACTACCAAAATGAAATCAGATGAAGAAGACGACTTAGTATTATAGTCTGTATTTATATAGAGACTGGGGTTAAGTGTCTTGCTCAAGGACAGACTAGGAGAGTGAGGAATTGAACCTACAACCTTCCACTGAGCCATCATGGCTCAACACCTCAAAAACCTCACTTTTTAAAAATAGTTTTACTTCTAAAACTTAAGTACATTTAATATCAGATTATTTTTGATACTTTGAGACTTTTAAAGTAATATTATTTAATAAAGTGACTTTTATTATTATTTTTAAATATATAAACTTCCACCAAAGTCATTTTCTGGTAAGATCCTTAAGGTACTTTTACTCAAGTATCCCTTTAAGGGACTTTTGTTGCCTCCAAACATAGAAATAATCCCTTTGTGACTGTTTTTTGGGGGGAATTCCGACCCCTCAGATTGGGCATATACAGTTTGCTGTTTTTGTTTTTTAAAACCAGAGAGAAACCGAAACAATGCAGACCAGGAATTTGTCTCCATCTGAATCCACAGCCACACATGCAAACCAGCTGTGGAATAAGAATTCCTTTATGTTTTTCCTTTATAAAACAGTTGATTCTTAGGCTTCATATCTATATAAACAGTCTTGTATAAAGTACTTAATAGGTATTTTACCAGAAAATGACTTTGGTAGAAGTTTGAAGTCACTTTTTTGTACAATATTACTTAAGTAAAAGTCTTCAAGGCACCTTTACTCTACGTATGTATGAAAATAGAGAAAATAGAGAATTCCTTCATGTTTTTTTCTTCATAAAAAAGTTTATTTTTAGGCTTCATATCTATATAAACAGTCTGGTATAAAGGATACTTGAGTAAAAGTACAAGTATACTACCAGAAAATGACTTTGATAGAAGTTGATGTCACTTTTTATAGAATATTACTTAAGTAAAAGTCTTAAAGTATATGACATTTAAGTACTTTTCTGATATAAAATGTACTTTTACGTTTTTTTAAAGTGAAAGGATTAAAAGGATTTACCAGAAAATAACTTTGGTAGAAGTTTGAAGTCACTTTTTTGTAAAATATTACTTAAGTAAAAGTCTTAAAGTGACATTTACTGTACTTAAGTATGAAAATAGAGAATTCCTTAATGTTTTTTTCTTGATAAAATAGTTTATTTAAGGTTCAAGTCTTGTTTATAGGATACTCGGGTGTTACCAGAAAATAACTTTGGTAGAAGTTTGAGTAATTTTCTGATATAAAATGTACTTAAAGTTTTAAAAGTGAAAGGATTAAAAAAGTGACGATCGAGCCATAGTATCTCAGTGGTATAGGGCGAGTTGTGGGTTCAATTCCTTGCTCTCCTTGAGCAAGACACTTAACCCCATGTTAAAACTGTACCAGACCATAATACCAACTTTTCTTCTCCTTCTGATAATATTTGGTAGTAACAAAGAGAGTTAGAGGTAAATGTAGTGGAGTAAAAGTCAGAGTTGCTTGAAAACAAAGTCAAAGTGTGTACTTAAGTACACGAACAAAGTATTTGTACTCTGTGACATGAGCGATCTTCTGCACTCACCTCGATGCTCACGCCGCCGGGGCCCACGGTTCCTTGCGGACGTGGGTGGCAGCTCTCCGAGGCCAGCAGCCAGTAATCGGTTCCAAACGAAAGGAGAACGAAGACGGCTGCCAAGGCCCCGAACAGGCCGGCGAAAAACAGCGCCACGCTCAGCTTCATGGTCCAGGACGAGAAGGTCCTTCAGCCACAGTGAGGAGAAGAAGAAGAAGAAGAAGAAGGAGAAGAAACAGGTTTATGTTAAATTACAGGAGCTCGTCTGTCACTCCTGTCTTCTGTGTCATGACAGGAATTGTGCACATGACTTGTTTGGATGTTCCTCTGTGGACATGGGTCTTCCCACCCACTATCACTCCCACCCCCCTGGGCTATTTTTGGTGGAGGGAGGCGATGGATGGATGGACGTGTGGGCTGGGATCATCATCACTAGAAATAACCCCCCGACGGCAACTGGACACCCCGGCGTCTGCAGAGGAATGTCAAGGCAGGGCGAGACCCAGAGGACAGACGTGAGGTGAAGTCGTCCACACAACAACACCGACACCACCCTGGTCCAGAGCATCTGCGGGGTAGGGGGGGGGCACTGTGTCATTTCCTGTAAACAGAGGGAGGATGAAAATAAGTGTAAATGACAGTGAGGACAGATAATGATGTTGTTTACACTGAGAGAAACTGCAAGGACAATACTGAAAATGTGGCATTTGATATTGTTCTAGATGCAATTTTATGATTTTTAAAGCTATAATTTTTCTTTCTTACCCTTATTTATTTATTTATTTACTTGTTCGTTTGTTCCTTGTTAATTTTCTTTATCGAGGACTTAGTTCTTGGGACATTTCTGCTGAAATATAATAAATAATAACTAATGTACTTTTAAAACGCATCTTAAAACTCGTTTTTTACTCTTTGGCTTTCGACCCAGGATGAGACGCTGGTTTTTATATCTTTTTTATAGTACATATATATATATATACATAAATATACACATATACATATATATATATATATATACATACATATATATATTTATACATATACATATATATATACATATATGTCATATATGTATGTATATATACTTTCTACAGTATTGTATTGTTTTATTCTGTTTTATTGTCTGTTCTTCCATTATTGTTGTTGTTTTTAAAGTGCTTTATAAATAAAGTTGCATTGGAACTCATCATTTTTGGTGTGTGTTTCACTCGAATGTGAATTTGTACAACCATAAGATTATCATAAAATAAAACTAATCCAAGAATAATAAGTGGATAAAGTAAAAAAAAAAGAAGTAAAAACTTATGTTAGAATAACAGAATAACAATAATGGAAAAGGTCAAAAGTTGATATATGGATCAAATTTGAGTTTCCTCATGATGTAAATGTGGAAAACAAGAAAGTGTTTTCAGTAAAAGTGTTGAGAGCTGCTCAGAGAGTGAAGGAGGGGAATGTATTAGCATCTCAGAGGAACATTTAGCAGAGACTTTACATGTGTGCACTGGAACGTTTACACAGAGATGTGACCATGGCCAACCTCTGCTCTGTGTGTGTGTGTGTGTGTGTGTGTGTGTGTGCGTGCGTGCGTGCGTGCGTGCGTGCGTGCGTGCGTGCGTGTGTGTGTGTTCTTGTACTTGCGGCATACTGAGGACCAGTGAGGGTTTTTAACCAACAAAGTGAGGTCATTTTTACGGAGTGAGGACATTTTGGCCGGTCCTCACTTTGTTTTCATTGAAATCACTTCCTTAGGTTGCTATAACATGCTATACTCAATTTGTCGACTTTTTCTCAAATTTTGGACCATAATTTTTTTTTTTAATTTTGGACCAATTTTTGTTTTCAAATTTTGGACCAAATTTTTTTTTTCAAATTTTGGACCAAATTTTTGTTTTCAAATTTTGGACCAAATTTTTTTTTTCAAATTTTGGGCCATCATTTTTTTTTTCAAATTTTGGACCAATTTTTTTTTTTCAAATTTTTGACCAATTTTTTTTTTTAAATTTTGGACCAAAAATTTTGGGTCAAATTTTTTTCTCAAATTTGGGAGGACATAGTATAGAATGACGTTTTGTCACATTTTGGGTCAATTTTCTTTTTCAAATTTTGGGTAAAAAAATTTTTTTCAAATTTTGGGTAAAAAATTTTTTTTCAAATTTTGGGTAAAAATTTTTTTTTCAAATTTTGGGCCATCATTTTTTTTTAAAATTTTGGACCAATTTTTTTTTTTCACATTTTTTACCAATTTTTTTTTTCAAATTTTGGACCAAAATTATTTTTTCAAAGTTTGGACCAAATTTTTTTGTTCAAATTTTGGATCCCATTTTTTTTGTCAAATTTTGGACCAAAAATTTTGGGTCAAATTTTTTTCTCAAATTTGGGAGGACATAGTATAGAATGACGTTTTGTCACATTTTGGGTCAATTTTCTTTTTCAAATTTTGGGTAAAAAAATTTTTTTCAAATTTTGGGTAAAAAATTTTTTTTCAAATTTTGGGTAAAAATTTTTTTTTCAAATTTTGGGCCATCATTTTTTTTTAAAATTTTGGACCAATTTTTTTTTTTCACATTTTTTACCAATTTTTTTTTTCAAATTTTGGACCAAAATTATTTTTTCAAAGTTTGGACCAAATTTTTTTGTTCAAATTTTGGATCCCATTTTTTTTGTCAAATTTTGGACCAAAAATTTTGGGTCAAATTTTTTTCTCAAATTTGGGAGGACATAGTATAGAATGACGTTTTGTCAAATTTTGGGTCAAATTTTTTTCTCAAATTTGGGAGGACATAGTATAGAATGACGTTTTGTCAAATTTTGGACCAAAATTTTTTTTGTCAAATTCTTTTTTACATTTTGGTTGATCCATAGGGAGTGAGGACATTTTGGGAAAGTGAGGACATTTTTTGGCTGGTCTTCACATTCTGTCACTCCATTAAAAAAGCTTTTTGAGTGTTAAGACGTAAGGTTAAAAGTTAGTATACGTCAAATGTGATATTTGGTCCTGTGCATATTTTGGATTCACATATTTATTTATAACAGGCAAAACGGGAGAACATTTTTAGACCATTAGGACCAGGTGTTGGTCTCTATGAGGACTACACTGGTCCTAACACACATTCACTTTGACTTTGCGGTATTAAATCTGTCTGTTATACCCCAGTTTGTCCAGCAGGTGGCAGAAGACTTAACACAGCACCTGAGTCTAAACAGACATAGGCTTCAATATAAACAGAATCACTGAATGAAAGATTGTATTTGTATATGTATATATATATCTGCAAATATATGTCCAAATTTAACTTTGCATTTATATACATACATGTTTATATATGGTCTCGCCTAAATATATATATATATATATGTATATGTATATATATATATATACACATATATGTATACATATACAAAAAGATGTTTACATTTAAAAAAAAGTAAAAGGGAAAAAAATAATTATTCTTCAAGTAGACAAAAATACAAATTCAGTGACTAGGTATAAAGTCCTACTTTAAAATATCCATATGTAAATTAACCGTTTCAATCATTTCCTTTGTATTGACAGATTCTATATCTTTGTTAACTATATATATTTTAAATAAACTTTAAGTGAAACACTGACACAGGTGAGTACAAGAATTAAGAAAGTTGTAAATATTAAAATAAGAGAATAAATAAACAGTCTTTAAAAGTTTGTTAGATTTGTATAAAGTGTATATGTAGTGATACATTTATTTTACAAAAAAAAATCAAGAAATATAGGTTTTCTATTGCTAAAATTGCACTTGTGTATGAAATATTTTGCTTCTAAAAGTCAAAACATCCTTCACTTTAACGACAGCCGTTTACTTCCTAGCTGTGACGTAAGCGGACGAAACCATTAGTCCGGGCAGCCGCGGGGGAGTCCGAGTAGACAATGGGACAATACAACACCTGAGAAACGAACCCGTGACTCGTCCCGTCGCTGTTATCGACGCGGCTCACATTTAATACACGTGTTTCCCTTTTTAATATCCGCCGCTTTCCACACCGGACGTGTCCGCGCTCATGGCCCGAACCCCGGCGGTCCTTCGCCGCCCCTGCTGCCCGTGACTCCTCCGCCCGGGACGGAGCCAGCCGTGTGTCTGCTTGTGTGTCGGAGCAACTTTTTCCGCGTTGGGCTGCAGTCAGCGGCAGCCGGTGCCGTCACAGCGGGAGGATGAGCGACCACACACGGGGCACTTTATACCTCAAACCCGGAGGACGGAGGAGGATTATTTACTGCATCTATGTGGTGGGCTTCATGGTGAGTAGCAGCCGGCTAATGTCACCTGTTTGTTATGTTTTTAATTAAAGGTGCAATACAACACTATTATAGCTGCTTCACACTGTCAATGAACGTGTAATAGGATGTTTTTAACACTTAAATAGTAGAAGTTGAACATAATAATGGGATTATTTGTCCTGAGGGTTTTTTCAAAAGAATGTGGGAGAACTGGAGCAACAACAAGAAATCTAATCTAAGAGATTAAGCTTCTTCTTTTTTTATTATTTTGACTGGAAAAATTTAACGAAATTCAAATGTCAACATTTTTTTTTAAGAAGTTTGGATAATGAAATGTACGGAAGAGTATTAGGGCCACATGTTTAAAAGAGAGTTAAAAACAACAATAACCAAAAAACATCATACATTCTGAGATTAAAGTCAGGATTCGGAGATTTTAAAGTCAGAATTCTGGAGATTAAAGTCAGACTTTAAAGTCAGATGAAAAAAACACTCGAACTGATTAATTGATTATCAAAAAAAGTCAAATAATCGATGCGGACATGGTGAATATTAATGTATTTATTAGCTTCTTTGCCACAATATTCAACGCAGGGGAAAAAAATCAACATTTATCACAATTCAATCAGTCTTTGCTGTATATAGAGATACTTTTATGTGATATGTATATTTATTTGTACTTTAATACTTGTCATATGCACCTGCAGAGAAATAAGAAGCCTTTAATCGTGCCTAAACGAGCGCGTCAGGTTGTTTTGACGCCTGAGTGCAGGGACGCCGTTCCTCGCCAGAGCCTCGCTGTCACTTCAACGTGTCGCAAAGAATCGAACGTGTTCCATTCTCTGTCCAACAATACCTTGACTGAGGGAGCGTTTGTTTGTATACAGCAGCAGAGCAGGCGTGGGCGGGGGCCCGAGAAGCGTTTACAACGAGGTTTTCTTGAACGTTTTGTGTGGGTGTTTTCAGTCACATGTACGCCAAGCTTGTTGCGTGCTAGCATCGCGTCGCTGTTGCCTCCGTCTGCGTCGATGTAAAACGCGTCACTTCCTGTGCGCAGCGCGGCAATGTTGTCGTTATCGCAAATTTCAGTCAAAAATAATCGCAATTAGATATTTATTCCAAAAACGGTTCAGCCCTAGTCATGAAAACAGGCTTTTGTGTTTAGGTTTAAAAGTTACGTACTACAGCTTTAAAGCAACAAAGTAGCCCCTCGTCGTTGCAGAGGAAGCACAGAGGGAAAGAGTTTGAGGAAAAATTAAGCGATTAGTGTAATACAGTCAGTGCTGTAACGCTGTGTGACTTCAATCAGGAGTTTGGCAGAAAATGCAGATAAACAGGATGAGTGATGCTTCTTCTTCTTCTCTGTAGCTGTTCCAACTCAACACAAACGTCTTTCCTCCTTATAAACCTCATCTCCTTTGTTTTCTACAGGACTTGTTCGGGGTGAGCATGATCATCCCGCTGCTGAGCCACCACGTCAAGTCTCTCGGGGCCAGTCCCACTGTGGCGGGAATAGTCGGTACGTCGCGTCCACGAGCACTAAAGTCATGTGGAGGGATTAAAATCAACTTGCTAATGTGAAAACACAGGGAAATAATCACAGAAACACTGTAGAGTTGCACTTGTTTGGTCCATAAAGTGTCAGAAAATGTTGAAAAATGCAATCTAAACCTTAGACTTTCCACTTCTTTTGAGGTTTCTTTGCCCGTGTAGGCACGTTGTCGCCAGAGAACAGTCCCTTAAGACACAGAACAATAGAGTTCTGACTCTATATTGGTTTATTTCTTCAGTTTAGTTCATGTGTTGTGATGCTTCATGTGTCAAAAGTCATTCATTCATTCATTCATGTGTTGTAGGATCTACGTACGGGATCCTCCAGTTCTTCTCCAGCACGATAGTCGTAAGTACCGAGTGCTGCGACGGTTAGCGGCTAAAGTGGTTGCATTCCATGTCATCTGTGGTATTCCACCAGCTCCGGAAGAAATTGGACGAATTCTCGGGGGTCATGCGACAAATTATCACGGATAAGGAGTCGTCTGTTGAGTTCCCGGCGAGCGTAGCGTTACATGAACAGCTGGGTCTCTATGATAAGCCCACACGGACCACGTCCACAACACAGTAAACTCAATTGGTCCTAATGTCATTATGTCGTCAGATGGTTACATGTATGTGTGTGTGTGTGTATGTGTGTGTGTGTGTGTGTGTGTGTGTGTGTGTGAGAGTGAAAGAGAGAGGGTGAGAATCCAATAAAGGGCTGCATATATAGACTTTGCTGCTCCGTTATAGAGAAATGCAGTTTTTTGGGGGGGATTTTTTCCAGTTTAACGATCTCTTCTTTCCTTAATTTCATCCCATTTTGGGGGGATTAGTCCTTTAAATCAGTCCGAACATCAGGAATCTGGGAGTGACCTTTGACAGTCATCTGAGGTTTGACAAACAAATAAGCAACGTTGTCAGGACTAGTTTTTTCCAAAGTTAAAACGTTTTCAAGCCGTCACGACCTTGAGAAAGCCATACATGCGCTAATCAGTTCCAGATTAGACTACTGCAATGCACTGTATGTTGGCATTTCCCAGACTTCTCTCAGTCGCCTTCAACTTGTTCAAAAACGCTGCTGCCCGTCTTTTAACCCACACTAGTAGAAGAGAGCACATCACCCCTGTTCTTCACTCTCTCCATTGACTTCCAGTCTCTTTTAGAATCGATTTTAAACTTTTAATGTTTGCCTTTAAAGCTCTTCATGATCTTGCCCCATCTTATTTATCTGAGCTTTTAACTGTTCGTGATCCGGGTAGAGCTCTGAGGTCAAACCAAACCAAATGTTGCTGGAAGTGCCCAGGTCAAAATATAAACACTGGGGTGATCGAGCCTTTGCTGTTGCTGCTCCCAGGCTCTGCAATAAACTCCCTGTTGAGATGCGTCTTATCTCTGACCTGGGCCTCTTCAAATCAAGGCTAAAAACCTATTTATTTAGGATGGCTGTTAATACCGAGTAGTATGGTGACACTTTGTATCTTTTGTCTTCTTATCTTTTATCTGATTCTACCTTATTTTATTTTGCACTATTTAATTGTTTTTATTGTTTTTAATTACTTTTATTTGTTTCCTCTTTATTTATTTATTTCTTGTAAAGCACTTTGGATCACCGAAAGGATTGTTGTAAAGGGCTGTATAAATAAAGTACATTTACATTTACATTTACATTTAAATCTCAAGCCTAGAGCTGGACTTTCTATGACTAATACTGATGTTTAGAATTCAGTGCAGCTACTGCTAATATATGATCTGATGAGATATTATGATCTCCTCCTAAATCTCCTCCAAAACTCCTTCTACATCACCTCCTACATCATCTCCTAATTGTCCTCCTAAATCTCCTAAATGTCCTCCTACATCTCCTCCTAAATCTCCTCCTAAATGTCCTTCTAAATGTCCTCCTAAATCTCCTAAATGTCCTTCTAAATGTCCTCCTACATCTCCTCCTAAATGTCCTTCTAAATGTCCTCCTACATCTCCTCCTAAATCTCCTAAATGTCCTCCTACATCTCCTCCTAAATGTCCTTCTAAATGTCCTCCTTAATGTCCTCCTACATCTCCTCCTAAATCTCCTCCTAAATGTCCTTCTAAATGTCCTCCTAAATCTCCTAAATGTCCTTCTAAATGTCCTCCTACATCTCCTCCTAAATGTCCTTCTAAATGTCCTAAATGTCCTCCTAAATGTCCTCCTACATCTCCTAAATGTCCTCCTAAATGTCCTAAATGTCCTCCTACATCTCCTCCTAAATGTCCTGCTAAATCTCCTAAATGTCCTCTTACATCTCCTAAATGTCCTCCTAAATCTCCTAAATGTCCTCCTAAATCTCCTAAATGTCCTCCTAAATCTCCTAAATGTCCTCCTACATCTCCTCCTAAATCTCCTAAATGTCCTCCTAAATCTCCTAAATGTCCTCCTAAATCTCCTAAATGTCCTCCTAAATCACCTTAATGTTCTCCTACATCTCCTCCAGAACTCCTCCTAAATGTTCTCCTAAATATTCTCCTAAATCTCCTCCTAAATCCCCTCCATCTCCTACATCTCCTCCTAAGTCTCCTCTAAAGAAAGTGAATGATATTCTGGTGTCCTGTTGTTGATTGACAGGGCAGCTGGAGTGACGTGGTAGGACGTCGAGACTCTCTGCTCACCTGTCTGCTCATCAGTGCCTTTGGCTACAGTCTGCTGGGGACGTCCACCACCATCGCCCTGTTTGTCCTCGCACGGATCCCCGTGGGTGAGAAACTTAAGATGGCGGCCTCCGTGAAGCAAAGCTTTGCCACGAAACTCTATTTAAATGTCACATATTGGACCTTTAAAATGTGCATTTGATTTATTACTCTATGTTAATGTCACAGCGTTGACTTGATAATCAGATCCTGTTGTGTTGACCTGAAACATTGTGTCGTCGTTGTGACTTCCTCGTGAAACCAGATTTTCAGGTTGAAAGAATGAAAGAAGGGAGGAGTTTTGTTTTCCGCCCTTGGGTAAAGTTATTGTTGTGATTCCTGGTGTGAAATTTCATTCCGAATCACAATAACACAAAGTCAAAAAAAGTGGGTCAGGGGCGTGCACAGACGTTTCTGGGGTCAGGGGCTAAAGTGATAAAAAGGAGGAACCCCCCCCCCACCCCTTAAATCTCACTTTATATACTTTAACTTCATGTGAACCAACGTCCACGCAGCTACTTACCCCCTGGTGTTGTGTTTCTCAGGGCTGTTCAAGCACTCGCTGTCCATCTGCAGAGCCCTGCTCTCTGACCTGGTGTCTGAGTCGGAGCGCCCTCTGGTGATGGGTCACTATAACGCAGCCTCCAGCGTCGGCTTCATCCTGGGCCCCGTGGTGGGAGGCTACCTCACGGAGCACGAGGGAGGCTTCTACATGTCGGCCTTCACCTGTGCGTCCATCTTTGTCCTCAACACAGGTGGGTTTGAAAGTAAAGGGACAAAAAGACAAATAAGTGATTTATTACAGAAATGAAATGGAAAGAATAAATATGTAGTGACGGTGTTGGAAGGTGTTACACCGTCTGTCCTCATCGTTCACCTGTCATCATTCACCTGTCTGTCCTCATCATTCACCTGTCCTCATACACCCGTCTGTCCTCAATATTCATTCACCCGTCCTCATCATTCACCTGTCCTGTTCATTCACCTGTCTGTCCTCATCATTCACCTGTCCTCTTCATTCACCTGTCTGTCCTCATAATTCACCTGTCCTCTTCATTCACCTGTCTGTCCTCATAATTCACCTGTCCTCTTCATTCACCTGTCCGTCCTCATCATTCACCTGTCCTCTTCATTCACCTGTCTGTCCTCATAATTCACCTGTCCTCTTCATTCACCTGTCTGTCCTCATAATTCACCTGTCCTCTTCATTCACCTGTCCGTCCTCATCATTCACCTGTCCTCTTCATTCACCTGTCTGTCCTCATCATTCACCTGTCCTCTTCATTCACCTGTCCGTCCTCAATATTCACCTGTTCTCATTCACCTGTCTGTCCTCATCATTCACCTGTCCTCTTCATTCACCTGTCTGTCCTCAATATTCACCTGTCCTCTTCATTCACCTGTCCGTCCTCATCATTCACCTGTCCTCTTCATTCACCTGTCTGTCCTCATCGTTCACCTGTCCTCTTCATTCACCTGTCTGTCCTCTTCATTCACCTGTCCGTCATCATCATTCACCTGTCCTCTTCATTCACCTGTCCGTCCTCTTCATTCACCTGTCCGTCCTCAATATTCACCTGTCCTCATTCACCTGTCTGTCCTCATTCACCTGTCCTCCTCATTCACTCGTCCTCTTCATTCACGTCTGTCCTCTCCATTCACCTGTCCTTATTCATCTGTCTGTCTTCATCATTCACCTGTCCTATCCTCAATATTCACCTGACCTCATTCACCTGTCCTCATCACTCATCTGTCCTGTCCTCAATATTCACCTGACCTCATTCACCTGTCCTCATCATTCATCTGAAAAATAAAAAATGGTCTCACAAACCATGTCTTTCACTGCAGGACTGGTGTGGATGCTGCCGTGGGACGAGGCACTGATCCAGTGCAGCGAAACCAACTCCAGCAACAACCCGAGTAACTGTTGTCATGACGACCACTGTAATAAGTCCGTACAGAACGGCTCCTCCGCGAATGGAAAGCACACAGGAGAGACCGGACCGAGGAAGCGTCTCCTGTGGACACAGGTGTCTCTGCTCCAGCCCGTCTGGAGACAGCTGACGTCCGTGGGCACCAGGATCCGCGTCGTCTTCTCCTCGGACATGTGGGACCTCTTCCTGGTGCGCCTCCTCATGGGCGTGGCCATCATGCTTTACTACAGCAACTTCTCTTTGGCCATGGAGGAGCGCTTCTCGCTCAAGCCAAAGACGACCGGGTACCTGATCAGCTACAGCAGCCTGTTGGGGGCGCTGGCCGGGTTCCTGGTGGGCCCGGTCACTCAGCTCTACAGGAGAAACATGGCCGCTCTGCTGCTGCACTCCTCCATCCTCACCTGCTCGCTGATCTTCCTCTACGCCGCCGCGCCCAGCGTCTGGCAGGTGCTGCTCACGTCCACTTTCTTTGCCATATCCACCGCCATCGGACGGACGTGTATCACTGACCTGGAGCTGCAGAAGGGAGGGGTCCAGGCCTCGGGGACTCTGATCGGCGCCGGGCAGTCGGTGACGGCCGTGGGGCGCGTCCTGGCTCCCGTCCTCTCTGGTCTGGCTCAGGAGTTCAGTCCCTGTGGGCCCCCGAGTCTGGGAGTGGTGCTGGCTTTAGCGGCCATCGGTCTTCTGCTCATCAGGATCCCCAAATGGGACGGAACAGGAACGAGGAAAGCAGCTGGGCTTGAAAACACACGGAAAAGTCAATGAATATCAATGAGCGCATGGTACAGTCAGAAAAAGTAGAGCTGGGTATTCATTTTCAATACTTTTATAGTGTCTGCCAGACGTCTGACCGGGTAGCGGACTTCGGTAGCTTCCCAACTTCTTCTTCTCTTTCCCAGAAGAGTGAAAATGTGTCGTCCACTATCGAATTTCCTGATCGAAGGAGTTAATCTAATCACGTCGGTAAGCCAAGTTTAATCATGATCCAACAGTGCTCATGATTGGCTAAGAAGTTATGACCAGAGAGGTGAATATGAAGATGGGGCCTTACAGGTGTGTGTGTGTGTGTGTGTGCTTGTATTTATATCTTTGTGAGGTCCAAAAAATGTAAAAAGCCTCTCCTTGTGGGGACATTTTGTCTGGGCCATACAACCTTAATCAGGCTTTTTCAGGGTTAAGACCTAGTTTTAGGATAAGGGTTAAGGTTTGAACAAGTTTGTGTGTGTGTGTTCTTGTATTTGTGGCTTTGTGAGGACCAAAAAAAACATACGGACTATATGGAGTGAGGACATTTCGCTAAATTAATACCCAGCTCTTCAGAGAAGTGTACTTATTTGTAGGAGGCCAGTTGTGAATGAATCCCACTCTACTGTGTTTTTACTGACGGTTCCTTTCTGTGGGAAAAGGTTGAAGGTTTAGAACTCTAATTTAATTTTAAAAACCACTACATCAGCAAAGTTCT
The DNA here is from genome assembly GCF_963457635.1 of Microchirus variegatus. Taxonomy (NCBI): domain Eukaryota; kingdom Metazoa; phylum Chordata; class Actinopteri; order Pleuronectiformes; family Soleidae; genus Microchirus; species Microchirus variegatus. The sequence continues at coordinate 6,439,144 of NC_139817.1, forward strand.
CTCCGAGTTTACACTGTAGGTCAACTGCACCATGCACTAAACTAATGAATGAAAGTTCGTCTTCGGACGTTCACGAAATGACATGAAACCGTTTCCTGTTTACGCACATTTTCTTTTTTTTTTACCTCGGTACAGCAGAGATGACGATTCCTGTGGTGACGAATACGAACAAATGTTTGTGCTAGTGTTTGAATTTTAAGTCTCTCTTTATTTATGGTAGGATTTGTTTAAATTGACTGGTTTTTTCGCCGTTTTTAAAGAAATCCCAGAATCCTTTCAATCACAAGAAATAAATACTGTTTTGTACTGTCTACGTTTTTCTCTACTGATCAGAGAGCGTTTTTTTCTGCAGCATTAAAAAAAAACATTTATTCCAGAAAAAAGAAAACAACAAAGTGTGCCTGGATTTGTGGAATCCATGAGTGTAACAGACCACAAACAACAACAAAAAATGGCCTATTTATAACAAAGCAGCCAATAAAACGTATAAGACTACAATATTTACATATAAAAAAAAACTATTTTAAAATCTCTTTTTTGAAGCAACCTCGAGACAAAACCCCGTCTCAGTGACTCAGTGTTGACCGTTCAGACACAGTTCATACACCGTCGCTGTGCTTCTGACGCCCTTCTGACCTCTGACCTCTGTCCATCATGGCTCATTTCTCTGTGGTTGCCCCTGGAGCTCATTGAGCAGCTGTGACAGTGACAGTCCTGCTGCCACTGAAAGCCCAGGAGCTGGGAGAGGATTTCACTTCTTCGGGTTCCACTGAGGTCGTCTGAGCAGTGGGTTCCGTGTGGCGTTGTCTCTGGGTTCAGCCGCCCACGCTGGACGAGGATGCGAAGGCTGCTGCTGCTGCTGCTCCTCCACTTCTTCTTCTTCTCCTCCTGCTGCTGCTGATGTTGATGTTTCCTGACGCACATTTCTAACGTTGTCTCTGTCCGCCGAAGGGCTGAGGTGGCGGCGAGGAGCAGAGGACGGGTTTGTTCTGGACGCGCCGCGCCCCGCTGCGCCGCTCTCGTTCAGCGCGTCCACAGAGGGAGCCTCGCTGAGGGTGTCCAGCCTTCGTAGAGGCATCATGGCTCTGGAGGAGGAGCGAGCGGTCGGCTGGCTAAAGCGAGAGCGTCTGGGCGGGTACGCAACCTCCGACATGGTTTCATGATCGTCTGGGAGAGACGGGGAAAACAGAGAGAAGAAAGGGTATAAGAAATAGAATGAAAGGAGGCATCAGAGTAAATTTGAAATATGAATGTGAAATAGAAATGTAAACATTTTTATTAAATTAAATAATGCATCTCAAAAATTGACATACATATATACACATATGTGTATATACATATATACACGTGTGTGTATATATATATATACACACACACACACACATGTACATATATATATATACATATATGTGTATATATACACGTATAGGTATATATATACACGTATATATATATATACACACACATATATGTACATATGTATACACATATATACACACATGTATGTACATATATACACACATATGTATATATGTATACACATATATACACACATACATGTACATATATACACACACACACACGTATACACGTATATATATATATATATATATATATACAGTACACACATGTTTACACATATCTATGCACATATGTCATGTCTATATACATACACATATTTATATATATACACACATGTATACACATACACACACATATATATATATACATATATATATACATACACATATGTAAATACACACATTATAAATCAATGCTAATAAGCTGAAGTTCTTTATATTTAAAGCTGTAGTACGTAGCTTTTAAATATAAACAAACATTGAAACGATAACTGTATAAATGTAAGTATGTGTTTTCTTCTCGCTCGATTACAGCAGAGGTCAAAGGCTGTACAAAGTCGTCAGTATCTGTCTTCCAGTTTGTTTAAAGAAGTGTGAATTACCTGACGAGCTCAGTCTTTTAGCGGGGAAGAAATTGGAGTCCAGACTTTTCCCCGCAGGAAGTGAGAAGTATTTCTGAGATTTGGACACTCCCTGAGGAGGAGAAGAAAAAAAGCAGATAACGAGTTATGAACACATTATGTGTTAAAAGACTCTTACGTTAAGGTCACAGCTGCAGAGATCGCCGCGTACCGTCGTCTGAAAGCTGCCTGGACGGAGGCTGCGGCGGATGCTGGCGTGGCGCCTGATCAGGATCTCCCTGGCGTGGCCGTCGTTGGGCAGCGAGTGTTTCCCCGTGAAAGCAACGGTCTGCGAAAGACGAAGAAGAAAGACACAGAAATTAACGACACGTTACACGGCAAAAGCAAAATAGATTTGACTGGGCCACTTTATTAGGTACATTAGATGTTAGGCGACCATCCAGAGAATGGTCAGAAAGCAGCAGAAGTCTTCACCGGGTGCCACTCCTGCCACTTTATTAGGTACAGGAGACACCTAATAAAGTGGCTGGTGAGTGTATGAGCCCATAGAGACCACAGCAGTGCTTTTAACTTGAAGTTTACAATTCCTCACAGACGAGACAACAAAGGCCCGAGATAAAGACAAGAGATCAGATTACTCAACCAAAACTGACCGCACCCGTTTTCAGCAGCAAAACGACCACATCTCTGTTTGTGGACTTTGCGAGCAGCACTTTAAAGATAGGCATGACGTGTGTGTGTGTGTGTGTATATGTGTGTGTGTGTGTGTGTGTGTGTGTGTGTGTGTGTGTGTGTGTGTGTGTGTGTGTGTGTGTGTGTGTGTGTGTGTGTGTGTGTGTGTGTGTGTGTGTGTGTGTGTGTCCCGCAGCTATAAGTTAGACCTAAAACACCGACCACCTTTCACACACTTAAAAAAAAAAAACGGCTTGTGAACATAGAGCAAATACCCTCACATATGCACTGTGAGTGTGTGAGGGAAAGATAAAAACAGGAACCACGATCAGATAATCAGACCGTTGAGCCGAGAACAGAAGCACATGCTTCTTTATCCACTTATCCAAACATCAAAGTGTCTCTTCTTCTTCTCTGATGATGATGATGATGATGTCACTGATGCAAAAAGCACTGACACACAGTCACAGTCTGTTTTTATGGAAAACATCAACCCGAGGCTCAGAGGAAACAAAATGGTAAATGTGCTGTAATTTATGTCGTTATTTTCAGAAAATAAACGCAGATACGTTTGCGTCGACGCGCGTCAGCAGGTTATTTATAAAAAGTGAAGTAGTTCATTTAAATTCCTCTTAACTTACACTTGTTGCTTGATATTTGTTCTAAATGCGGTACCGTTTACCAGTTAGCTGCATTAGCTCGTTTAGCGCCGTTAGATGCATTAGCTCGTTTAGCGCCGTTAGCTGCATTATCTCGTTTAGCGCCGTGCGCTGCATCAGCTCGTTTAGCGCCGTTAGCTGCATTAGCTGCGACTCGTTTTAACAATCCGGAGTCACGTGAACATGAAGCCACGCGTGTCTTTTTCCGGTCAGTCGTCAAGGAAAAATGCGCTAATGTTGACCCCGTTAACCAACGTTGACACCGTGAACGCGCCCAGCACTAATTTAAACATACATTTCTAAGTGCACAGGTCCATAAATAAAGAATAGCTTGGTTCATTATAAGTAGAATTGGTGATTTATTTATTTTTTTGCTAAATTAAAACAGGTTTGTGTTAGTTTTATTGGTTCTATAAGGCATTAAGAGAGGACAATATATAATAAATAGACTATATTTTATTTAAAGTATGTCTAGATTTCAGTAATATTTATGTTTTTTTCGTTTAAATATGATTAATATGACATTTCCAAGTGAGTTTATGATCAACGAAACATCTTTCGTACTAATGTGACACACTGGAAAATTAACGTACGAGTACAGTACTTCTTTGTCGTCGTCTGACATGTAAAAACGTGTATTTGTGTAAATGAAAACAGCCTTTAGAGAAATTTGACTGTATTCAAATCCAGCACAGGTGAGCTCAGAGAGCAGGACACGAGGCTGCTTTGTCGTCTTTACATTTCCACTAAAGCAGTGAATTAGGATGGAATAAAACGTTTATATCAGAGTTTCTCCGCCTCACCCGTTGCCTGATCTTGTACATGTTCTTGGACAGGATGTCGTGCATGTTCCTCAGGTCGCCGGCCATGAACTTCTTCTTCGGTTTAGCAGCGCTTTTCTTTTCCTCGCTGAAATTGATATTTAAAATAATAAAAAAAAAACCATTAGGATTAAGACCATTTGATGCATTTTCCATCGTGATAAAAGAAAAGGTGACGTACTAGAGGGAGACGATGGACGGCGCGGCGCTGATGTCTCCAGACACCGTGTCCAGGATCTCCATGGCGCTCTGCAGCTCCAGCTTCTTGTACAAGGCCACGATGCTGGACTCGGAGCGGCTGTCTCTGATCAGGATCCGGCGCAGGATTCGAGTGTTGAACTTCATGAACCTGAAATCGAGATTAATCAGAGGGTTAGAGTCATATGATGATGGGTTTTCTTTTCTCAATTTATGATGTTTATTCGGGCTTAAATTGAAAAAAAGCTCATGAAAAAGTTCTCAAACGTCTTGTTTTGTCCACAAAACAAAACCAAAATTCAGATTTAATGATTTCTTTGTTGAATGGAGCAAAGACAACAGAAAATAATCACATTTAAGATGCTGAAAAATCAAAAAACGTTTTTTAAAACTGGTCCATTATCAGAATAGTTGATGATTCATTTAGTAATCGATCAATAACCGATGAATTGAATAATTGTTTCAGCCCTAATGCTGATATATTTAGTATTAAAGGTCCCATAGAATGGTCCTATCACACACATATATAAACACATATATATATATATATATATATATATACACACATATACATATATACATATATAAACATATATACACACACACATATATATACATATATATACATATATACACACACTTATATATATATATATACATATATACACATACACACACACACACATATACATATATTTTTAGTTATGGAAGTCTACTGATGAAAATTACTTGTTTTTATGGTCAAAAACCATCCTAGTTTTTCCATTTAAGTCCATTTTGTGCATTAGAGTGATATTAGATTCATCCCTGCATGGGTTTAGTTCATTTTCATTTTTTAACATTTGATGATGATGATATAAAAGATACAAATGATCCTCACTGTGAAAGGTCTGACAGATCTGCTGCCACCTACAGGATCAGTTAAGAACAGCTGATAAACTGCTCATCTGTGAGCTCTGGTGCTAAAACGAGTTCCAATTTAAATGTGCGTTTTTAAACTTAAAACCCACAGTGTGAGACTTGTAGAACCAGTGTCACAAGATCAACGCGAGGACACTGTCAACAAAGACGAGAAAGACGAGGAGGAGGAGGAGGAGGGGGAGGAGCAGAGTGGGAGAAGACACAGGGAAACATGGAAAACAGGGCGGAGTGGAAACACTAGAATAAAGCAAGAAACGACTACTTTCTCATATATAGATACAAACATTCTTGCACGACAATTTCTGTCCTAAAATAATTTAATCTGGTGTCGTGTGGAGCAGAGACGAGGAACTAGACTTCAGGTCAGGGTTAGTAAACGCAGGTGCAGCTGCAGACATGAAGCTGAACTCGACACCAGAGTCTGAGCAGCTTTCACACATTCCCACACCGCAGAGAACAATAGCTCTGACAATCAAACCCCACACAGACTGGAGCGGCCGTCGCACGTCCAGTTTATTATTATTTCTCTCCAGTTTTGAACCAGAGAATCCCTTTAAAGAGCTTCAGAGCAAAGAGACGAGGGACGTTCTTACTTGTCCTTCCAGTAGAAGTGACTCCACTGTCCACACAGGTCCTCTATACCTGCTATGGTGTGTTCCATGAGCTGAAAGTCAAAAAACAAAACAAAAAAAACAGCCGTTAGCCACTGAAATACTGATATTTATATATAAAATTGATATTTTTCAAATTTTAAAGTGAAAGATGTTTGATTGTACAGGAGAACGCATCTCTTAAATGTGCATATAGCAATTATTTGCATTTATATTGTGAGCCATTTATCATTCCACATCAAAACAGACACTTTCATTTTGAAATTTTGTAAAATATCATCAGAAATCGTATTATTTTGTTGTGTTTTTCCCTCAAGAAACAGGTTTGAGAGCCCTGCTACAGTATTATCATCATACCCTGCGGTGGACCTCTACGTTGATGGTGTCCAGGTTGCGGTTGGTTCTTCGGACGTTGATGAACTCGATCAGAGGACGAATACTGATGCCCTGGAAAGAAGAAGAAAATAAAAACTTAATAAAATGTGGTTTTATGGACAAAAATTGACAAAAACGATGATATTTTACATTTAAAACAATTCTTGATACTACATTTAGCCTGTTCTATTGATATTATGAACACAAAAACAGTTATTGGCAGAGTATGCAATAAATATAATACATCATACAAAGGAGCTGCGTGTGTCCTAACTCAAGATTCAAGAACAAAAGAAGCAGGAGTCAGTTATTATTGCAGCAGCAAAACGCTTGTTTTACTGTAAACGCGTGGTTTGTTTTGTGTGTGTGTTTGTGTGTGTGTGTGTGTGTGGGGGTGTGTGTGTGTGTGTTACCTGGATAAACACCGTGAAGAGGATGATGACGATGGTGGCCGTGACGAAGAGGTTCTTGCGAGTGACAGTGTCGGGGAGAGTGAAAGCCAAGGCGAAGGAGATGGCGCCCCGCAGGCCACCGTAGGCCAGACCGAACTGGTCCTTCATGTTGAACGGGATGGTGCGGAAAGGGTTAATGATCTGAGTGAGCACCAGGATGCCTGGAGAGGAGAGAGGAACAAGACACATGTCGTCTTTCTGTTGTTTCTGTTCTGCACCTTTAAAGCTGTTTTAATGAATGTGTTTGGATGTGATCTTGCACAAAAACACAAAACGCCAAAACACGGGGGAAGAGACTCCTTGAAAATGATGCTTCTATACAAAACCATTGTGGCTTTTCCATCATACAGCTCTGACGCCCAGACTCCTGGGTTAAATATTGAGATTTTAGACATTTGCTTCATAAATGTTGGAGATTAACGCATGTTTTTGTGGATTTTGAAGTCTTTTTAACTGATCTAAAGATTGGCATTGTTCGGATTTGATTCCTGTGTCGGACTTGTTGTCATGACTCTTCTCATGTCGATTCTTGGGACTCTACTCATGTCTCTTCTATGACTCTTGTCATGTTAACTCTTCTCATGAGTCTTCAACTCTTCTCATGACTCTTCTCACGAATCTTCTCATAGACATGACTCTTCTCATGACTTCTCATGTCATGACTCGTGTACTTTTCATGACTCTTCAACTCTTCGGCTCTTCTCATGTCTCTTCTCATGTCTCTTTTCATAGACATGACTCTTCTCATGTCTTTTCTCACAAATCTTCTCATAGACATGACTCTTCTCATGACTTTTCATGTCGTGACTCATTTACTTTTCATGACTCTTCAACTCTTCGACTCTTCTCATGTCTCTTTTCATAGACATGACTCTTCTCATGACATCTCATGTCTCTTCTCATATCATTTCTGACTCTTCTCATGGCTCTTCTCATGACTTCACATGACTCTTCTCATGTCTTTTCTCACAAATCTTCTCATAGACATGACTCTTCTCATGACTTTTCATGTCCCTTCTCATGTCATCACTCACGTCTCTTCTGTCATGACTTCATGACTCTTCTCACAAGTCTTCTCATGACTCTTCTCATGACTTCTCAGGTCTCTTTGTGGTAATTTCTGACTCTTCTCAAGACTCTTCTCATGTCTCTTTGACTCTTCTCATGACTCTTCTCATGTATTATCATCATTTTATGGGTCAAATGGTGTGAGCCAAAAATTTCTATTTTAATACCCTGCCCTAATGGAAAAGCAAAAAAAAAAAAAAGATCCAAGCCGAGCAGTACTAGAACAGTACGATGAAAAAGCCCAACATCCCACAGTCTCGACCTCTGCCCTCTGCTCACCCAGGCCTCGCCATATGAAGGCGAACAGCAGCGTGAACAGGATGTAGCCCACGTTCCACTCGTGTTCCGTCGTTATGGTCACGACGCCGAGGAAGAAGAAGATGAGGGTCTCGGAGATTGAGCCCAGCATCTTGACCACGTGGCGGATGGTGGTGCAGGAGCGCTGCGAGACGTTTTCCTCCACGTAGTACTTCATGGTGAGCGCGCAGGTGATGATGCTGCGGAGGGAAAAACCAAACGCGGGAATGTTATTTTTGGGATAATCTGGGCAGAACGCAGTTCACATTCGGGCGCCCGTAATCTACTCACGCCATGATGGACGAGATGGCGAAGAGCTCGGCGACCAAGTAGGCCAAGTAGCTGTACATGAAGATGAAGAGCGGCTCGATTTCCCGCACCCTGGACGTGAATCTCGTGGTGAAGGCGGCGACGAAGCCGAACAGAACGCCGAAGCCCAGTCCGCCTAACCCGACCACGAAGAACCTCCCCACGCCCAGGAACACGTCCACGGGCTCCACCACCGGCATGTTCGCCACGAAGCTGAACATGTTGTACAACACCTGGAAACATGTGCACACTTTATATTCACCCGTGAAGTCAGAGGCCTCAAATAAAACTGTTCCTGATAAGAGTGATGGATTGAAATATTTACTTTGCAACTTGATAAATCTCATTTATGTGAATGACGCACGGAAAAAGGAGCATTTACAAGATTTCCCTGCATTCAAAGCACGTTTTAAAAACAGGAAGTGTGGTGAAATGCTATATTTTATTGTCACAGTGTCACAGACTGTCATCATTTCTTTTCACGGTGGCCTTTGAGCTCTCTGTCACAACTCTCTGCTCGTCTTTCGTTGTTTTATGTCGTAGTTTATGAGGGCGGAGACGTTGCTCTTTGTGTACATAATAAACTCCTGCTTCAAAATCACCAAAAAAAACAAAGGTACGTCCATTTAAGTGACTGTAGAAATATGTCTCTTAATAAGGTTTGCTTTATTTTAAAGCATTAATACGTTGTTTTAAGGGTTTAAACATTAATAAGTAAATTTGTGAAGAAATAATACCACTTTTTTATTGTCCGATACCGATATCACAAACCCGAGTATCTACAGATATCAATATTAGTCCAATACAGTCATTTTAGAGAATTTATGAAGCTATTAACCACATATTTGTGCCACATATAAGTCATGACAATAAAACATAACATAATAAACAGCAACAAACATGGCCCAGCTAAAATCTAAACATAGTGAATGAAGCATGCGATATATAGGATTTCTGGATTGTATCAGATTTTTAAACGATTCCCATCCTTAGTGAAAAACGCCTCACTTTATAAAGTGCCCATTGTGCCTAATAAAGTGGCTAATTTGTGCATTTTTTACCTTCATACATCGCTGTAATCTGGATTAGTCTGGCCACTACCTCTTACCACACTTTAGAAACAACAGCACTAGCTAGTATCGACTTAGCTACTTTAGCTAACGTAGCGTCCATGTTCCTAATTAGCTCCACCTGGCTTCTCCTCATAATATAATGAGGTATATGAGTCAAATATTATATCATATCAAGTGTTTGATGGGTGTGTAGCCATGTCTGGACTCTCCCAGTCTCCTGGGTAAATGTTTGCCTTCACGTCCTGCATTAGCTCTGCTACTGTGTACTAAACAAAAGGCTTCTAGCACAGCACAGCACAGCTAAGAGCATGTTAGCGTAGCTTCTGTGGGGTGTTTTCTTTTAAAACACAATTTTAAAAAAAGGAGTCGGTGAGATGAGCTCACCTCGAGTCAAATTTGTGTGTTTTAACACCCTCCATTTACCCAAATGATACCACGGGAACCGGTTTGACAGCATCCAAAAGGAAACCGTCTCTTTTAAAACGATGCATTTCGATCTGCGACAACATTCCCTCACATCCATTTTTAAATAATAAGAAAAAATTGTTTGTTTACGGATAAGCTTGGACTTTTCTCTTCCACACACACACATGCACTACTCATAATAAAATAGTGTGCGAACAAGTTTCTATGTGAAACCTGAGCAGAGTCTTTATTCTCATGAAGAAAAGGCTCAGAAAACACAATAGTAAATCTGCCGTTTCATGTATTATCAGGGTTGAATGGTCACTAAGGTTATTGTACTCTCCAAAGATTGTGATAAACACAAAGTAGCCACTTTATTAGGTACAGCAAGTTGTTAACGCAAAAAAGCTGGAGTTTAAACTCAAAAAAAGAAAACTCAAGAGGTCAGAGGACAGGACAGGTATTTATACACGAAGATGAAGTGCTAATATGTCATAAATTTGGTTTTAGTACAGGTATTTCATTTAAATTTTTGACAACAAACACCTGTGTTAAAGGTGCCATATGTACGAATGTGGCGAAAAACGGTTATTACATTCAAATTCAAAATACTGAGGTCTTTTAGGTTTCATTTTCTGACGTAACTGGCAACCCATGGTTGCTCGGCAGCTGAGACTCTACTGACTGCAATGATTGGTAGACGGCAGTAGGTGGCGCCACATGCCAAAATATGATTTCAAAACATAAACATGATTTGCAGTCTGCAAAATATATTTTTTAATGCAAATATTTTGTCTGTACTGTTGTTGTTGGTGAGTTCAGTTTGTTATATGAACATTATTCCTGAGTCTCTGTGACATATTAGAAGGATTTTATGGCCAGTTGCTTTAGATTTATTACATAATGCACCTTTAAATCTCAAGCCTTTTCAAACTAACTCACCACAGTGACGGCGTCGTTGAAGAGACACTCCCCGAACACCACGATGTAGAGCTGCTCGTTCACGGACACGTCCTCGAACACGCTGAGCACGGCCACGGGGTCCACGGCAGAGATGATGGTGGCGAACAGCAGGTTCTCCTGCAGGTTGATGTCCTGGACGCCCAACGCCTCGATCTGGCAGATGGCGAACAGGGACATGCCGATGCCGATGCTGTTCCACAGAGTGCCCACCACGGCAAACCACAATACCTGCAGCACACGCAAAAGGAAAAGTTACATGTGTTAAAAATGTCTGGGGGCCGGTGAACTTCTAGGCTGGTCAGGAAGTGGTCGGTCATGTGACAGGGAAAGTTAATGGTTTAGTAAATAAAGCCCCTGCTAGGACCTATTGGAATTCCTGGAATTTTCTTCCAATTTTGAGGCACTGAACGGACAAAAATTGGCACGTAAATTGAAGCTAGCGAAAATGTATAAACCCAGTAGGACAAAGCCAAAACTTAAGTTGCACCAAATTTGACCAAACTTGGTGGAAACATGTCACAACCCAAGACGAACAAAAAAGTCTATTGGGACCATGGCCTCAACTCAACAGGAAGTCGGCCATTTTGAATCTTTTGCGATTTGCGATTTGCATGTTTCGTAAAATTAGCAAACTCGACCTACACTCGCACGATAATCGTACCAATTTGTTTGAGACACATCACAGATGAGAAGTTGCTAAAAGGTCTTGCAGATTCAAAAGGAAGTGGGTGTGGCCACGGCAACCATCGGAATGTGGGCGAATTTCGACCGTTCGCCACGAAACATTGGCCAACCTGCCTGAAAATTCATGAGTGACACGAGAGACTGAGACTGAACATGTCTACGAACATGAACTGCACCCAACAGGAAGACGGCCATTTTGAATTTAGCCGCCGTTTTGCCACAAAACAGGAAGTGCCCTGTAACTTTGCCGTACATTGACCGATCTGCACAAAAGCCGGAAATCATCAGCACACCATTTTGAAGTAAAAGGGAATGTATTCGTGGTGCAAAAATGAATTTGTAAATAACAAAAACAGGTAGAAATTAAATGGCATCAAAATAGCTAAATAAAACAGTCAACACATTGTCCACTGTTGGCGGCCCTTGCCTAAAGGCTACAAAAACTCAATTATTTTGTATTTAAAGCTATCATATACTGATACAAACATACTTTAGTACAGAATTATTCAATTTCTGCCACTAAATCCCTTCTAAAGGTGACATTCTGGAGCTTTGAAGAGACAGAAGACAGAGGCGTGACGAACCGTGCCGACGTTCTCGAAGAAAGGCCTGGTGGGCATGAAGTAGCCCGAATCCAGGACGATGGGGGGCAACATGTAGAGGAAGAAGACGTTGCTGGAGAGGACAGCGGGAGGCTGCTCTTTGACGGAGAACATGATGCCGCCCACGATCAGACCGATGGTGATGAGAAGACACGACTCCGGCACCCAGATGGTGATCTTGTGGTAAACGTGGAAACCTGAGAGAAGAAACAGGGATTTTTATAAACAGGAAGGAGCACTGATAAGATATGTTTGATAAGTTCTTTATTCTTTATTAAATCCTATTTATGTGTGATTTCACTGGTGTCAGTGTCTGGATTTTAGATTTAAAACCTGTTCAGGAGTGAATTTAATCCTTTTGATTCTCATTTTACTGCTTTTATTGTTAAATTTTGTTTTATGGTGTCTACTTTTAATTATTTTGTGTGCACGTTGTGTTACTGTGTTTCCAAAAGGTCCCATAAAAATAAAGTATATTCTTATTTAACACAAAGACTAAAAAGAAGGAAGGAAGGAAGGAAGGAAGGAAGGAAGGAAGGAAGGAAGGAAGGATAGATATTCAGATTTTTAGAACTTTATCAGCTGATTATACTTATTTTTTTAGTAAGTTTACATGTTTTTATTTATAGTAATGTTGTTTTATGTACTATGTAAATTGACTAATTGGGTTTAAGGGGCAGCGTAAATAAGATTCTTCTTCTTTTTGCTCGTTTCCATTCAAGACGTGGAAAATATCGTGTTTATATTAAATAGTTTTTTGTTTGTTTTTTTATTTGCGAATGAAATAAACTAAATCTTAAATGTTTTTTTTACTGAGTCATCAAAACTTTAAAACGTTTAATTTAAAATACTCTTAGGTGTGGACACAAAATCCAGACCAACAAATCAATAAACACAAATAAACATTATTATTCAACTGTTATATTTTATCACACACAAGGGGAAAAAAGACCAAAAATATCGGCATTTAAAAAAATCTGTATCATATATCGGTCGGCATCGGCCAAACAAAAACAAATATCAGTGAAACGTTCAGTAAAATAGGTCAAACACAGTAATATGAATAACAATTTAACTGTTGACAATTTAGTGCATATTATATGACAAACTATACGTCAATTTATTCACATTTTATATATTTTTACTTACCAATCTTTGCAAAAGAGGCCAGCAGCACCCACAGAGTGATCTCAAACGGGATCTGAATCCTGGGATAATCCATTGTAAAAACGGGTAAATTGGACTTCTCCGTGTCTGGATAAGCCTGCGGGTCCACGTCCAGGTTAACCGGGGGCAGGATCGTGACACCGCCGCTGGGTTTGGCAGGAATCTCCCCTCTGGATCCACACATGAGGCACAGAAGTGTGCACATGATAAATAAAAGTCCTCGTCGCGAGGGAACGCTTACATCCATATTTGCAGAGTTGCAGTTTCCACGTGAATAAAATCCCAATAAATATATTAAAAAATAATAATAATAATTCTTCTCAGTGAAACATCTTCACCAAACTTCTCCACACTTAAGTCCTCACTCTTCCACTTCCACTGTGACTGCCCTTCAAAAGTGAGGAGAAAACACCACACCTGTGTGTGCGTGTTTTTTTTGTTTTTTTTACCTGTGTGGCTTTTCACGAGTTCCGATAGGGGCGTGGGCGTGGCCGCCACCCCGAGAGCTGCTCTGATTGGTTGTTCACCTGAAGGACAGGACGAGGTGTTTCTGTTGAGTGGAGGGGAGGAGAGGGGGGGGAACCTTCATCCACCAGGAACCAGGAACCCAGTGTGGAGTCGGCTTCAGTTTCGGTGACACCGGTATCATCTGAGTAACAACAACCGTTCACGTCATTTTAGAAAATGAAATGACGACACAAATGTAACCATTATATTAAGTTATATTGATACAATTTGACTTTATTGTACCTGAATTGTGGGAATTCAAATGTTACAGCAGCAAAAAAAAAAGGCCAGAATTAATTCATATAAAAATAAATATGACGTAAAATGACTACATATGACGATATTTAGCAAAAACATTAGCTAAAAATACAAAATAGCAATACAATTAGCCATAAAATATGATTTTAAAAAAGTGTATACTCATTTATTATGTATTGGTGATTATTTATTTGTGTTTTTTTGTAATATAAGTGTTGAGTATATAACTACGAGTTAATATTGATTCCCTGGTGTTTATGGACAGTCTTTTCAGGATTAGTCTCTCTTTAAATTATATCTGACATAATTAATATATCATATTTTCAATATTAACCTGTTATCGATAAATGTATTCAAACCTTGTAATTATTAGTATAATGGTTATTATTATTATGCATATTGTATTGTATATGTATGTATTTTTATACTATTTATACATATACAATGGTGAGTCAGTTTGTTTTTAGTGTTAGTTTTGGCGGTTTGTTAAATGTGCATATTTTATACAAAGAAATAAACACAATTATCTTATCTCAACATGATATATATTTTCGCATTTTTAACCAAGTTGTGCTTCGATATTCAGATAATATACATACATTGAATGTTGTTGGTGCCGTCTCTCTCTCTGCACAGCAGCGCCCTCCAGTGGACAGCAGAGGAGGCGCAGCTTCCCTCGCAGTGGAGGTATTACGTCGGGAGTGTGTGTCACAGTCACAGGGAGTCAGGGCGAGTCTGAACCGCAGACGTCGTCGAGTGTGAAACAGGATGCGCATCAGTAAGAAAAGAGACCATCGCCTCTCTGTGAACGGTATGACAACATTTATATTTGTGTTTTATCGCATTATTATTTCGTCTTCATCATCGTTATTATGATGATGATGAGGAGGATGAGGATGTTGTGTCGAGGGCGTTATCCTGCTCTCAGAGATGCTGTCGTACAGACACACAGCAGCAGCAGCAGCAGCAGCAGAATCAGACAAATAACATCTCTATGTATTTAATTATCTGTATCATACGTGTGTGTGTGTGTGTGCTGCTGAACAGTATGTACAACCTGCATCATCATCATCATCATCATCACATATCATGACGCAACATTTGTTATTGTCCGAGGGTCAGTGGTGGTTAAACATAATAATAATAACAACAGTAAAATAATAATAATAATAATAAGCGAGCTTTAAGGAGAATATTCCAGGTCACAGCTCTGCACTCACTCAGCTTCACGTCTCCACTGTGACAGAAATCCAACATCACTGATGATTCATGCTGGATATTTGATTTTTTTTTATACACATTACGTCAAATACTGGGTGTTTTTTTTATGCTGTGGGACACAAAATCTGTTTTTTATAATCATGAGTAACATTTGGGTTGGTTTGTTGGCAGAAACGACATGTTTGTATAATCACGTTAAAGGTCCAGTGTGTAAGGATTAGTGACATCTAATGGTGAGACTGCAGATTGCGCGGAGGAAGTGTCGTCAGGTAACGATGAGGACGTTCACGGATGTAATTCTTCTTCTTTTGTTTGCGTAGTAAAATTGTGAAACTCACGTGCTGTGACTGGTTTGTCCATTCAGGCACCCGTAGAAACATGGCAGCCTCCAAAAAGCAATACAAGCCGTATTCTAGGGCTACGAAAATCCAACAAATTGTTATCTTAAAGTGATTATAAACTTATAAAAACATACACTAAGGTAGTATAATTAGGGAAGGGCTTAGGGTTCATGTATCTTTTGGTCATTGGATTTTTCTAAAACGATAAGTTAAGTAGGGCGGATGTTAGCCACCAGAGGGCGACTCCAAAATGATGCCTGCCGATACGTTACGCGATAAACGGTCCACGATACCAATAATATCGCAATAATCTTTCTGCGATGATCAGTATATTCCGAGACAATCATGTCGCAATATCTGTCAAACTGAAAAAAAAAAAAAAAATGTGCATAACAGCTACGTATTGAATGTAGATGCAGCATCTCTTAACGTAGACTTTCTCCGCCATTCCTTTGAGCAGCGCCACCGTGAGGAGACGCAAAGTAGCGACACCCGGCGATCGAAAATAGCAGCGACTGTTTACTCTTTAAATATCGATATTTTGCTGTGGCATATCGATTATTGCGATTATTATGTCCCGCCCCTAATGACAAACCATGTGAGGAGGACACAGTGTGATTGACAGCTGGTATTATCCAATCAGGGCCTGATTTAAAAACTCCTCTTCCACGGTGTCTTCTCTCAGCATCTTTACGCCTGATGTCACATCCAGTTGCTGTCGCGGTTAAACGAGTTCCACTTTCCTCGTTTCTCTGATCGATGATTGATTGATCGATCCGCCCATTGCTGGCTTGACATCAGCCAATCTTTTTTAAAGAGACGACGATGTAGATGTGACTCGTGGGACAGCGGTCCAGCACAGCTCAGCTCTGCCCTGAGACTTCATCAATACCTGGACACTGAGAAGACGAGTAAACAGGGGACATGAGGGGGAAATGAAGACGAGGAGGGGGGGGGGGGTGGTTGATGACGGAGCACAATAAGGATGTTTTTAAGGAGGAGAAGCACTGCAGTGCAGCTCATGCTGTCGGCATCTGCCGGGGGTGAGAGGGGTGGGGGCAGCAGCATGACTAACTGGGTCATTTTTGTCTCCAAAGTCTCCCCAGAGGATGTCTGGCTCCACTGAGGACCACCTCAGTCTGTTTTTTATTATTATATATTCACCATCATCTCTACACAAAAACACGTCTCCTTCCACTGACCTGATTTATGTTCCAGAGGTCAAAGGGCAGCAGCTGCTTTGGGTCTCACTTCATCACTGTGGGTGTTTGCTGTCATTTAGCCTCATTATATACATTATATATATATGTGTGTGTGTGTGTATATATATATATATATATACACACATATATATATACATATATACATACATATGTATGTATTTATGTATATATATGTGTATATATGTGTGTATATAGATATAAATATATGTTTATGTATATATACATATATGTGTGTATATGTATACATATGTGTATATATATACATATATGTGTATATATATGTGTGTATATATAGATATAAATATATGTTTATGTATATATGTGTGTATGTATAATGAGGCTATACACATATATATATATATACATAAACACATATACACACATATATATACGTACACATATTTATATATACACATATATACGTATCTACATACATATATATGTATGTAGATATGTATACATATCTACATATATATATGTGTATGTCTATATGTGTATGTATATATGTGTGTATATGTATACATATGTGCGTATACATACACATATATATATAATAATGAGGCTATACACATACATATATACATATATATACATAAACATATACGTATATATATACACATATACATATACATATACACATTGTTTGGTCCATAACATGTAAGAAAATGTCCATAAACCAAAAATATCTGCTTTAATGTCAGTAACTATGATGAGAACATTACTGGTTATTATAATACTTGGATAATTCAACAAATTGTACATCAACCTATAAATTATCTAAATAAGAAGATCATCATTAGATTGCTTGAAGATATCCAGTTTGAAATAGAGTCTCGTCTAGTCTCTCCAATGACTGATTGGTCATAGTCAAAGACATTTAAGCTCCACTCCTGCGCAATTTAGAGACATCACCGTCTCTGATGACCAGAGTCGTGATGATCTGAAGCGCCCGTGGCTCCTGTGTCAGATTCTCTGTGGGGTTTCCCACGGCACAGCGCCTCCCCACCATGGCCACAGGCGGCGCAGATCACAGCGCGTTAAAAGGCCGCTCTCGTTAAACAGCCTCAGCATCAGCGAGGCGGAGGCCTAATGAGGCGGAGCCTGCGTGGTGTAATTATCATCTGTTCTGGTCTCGCATGAAGCTGCCAGATCTGAGATTACACTGGCAAAGATCATCACACTCACTGAGGCAGCATGTGTGCGTATTAGTGTGTGGTGTTGTTGTTGTTGTTGACGTCAGAATTCACGTGTAAAAATAGAACCTCCGTTTCAGAAGCCATCACACATGAGCACACAGTGTCATACACACACATTACCTCAGTCCACCAGCGCTCTTTCGCTGTGTGAGTGTGTGTCAAGGCTGAACAGGAAGTGACATTTATTCCAGTTGAACACTCACCACTCTGCGACATTTGGAGCAGTTTTCAGCTCCGGTTCGTCATCAGAGCTCCTGCTGCTTCACGTTCTCTTCTTCCTAAAGTCCCTGTGGCATTAAAAATCAACATATTAGTGCTTTAATCAGGTCATTAATCACGTTATGTTTAGTTTTTTTGGTGAAATTTAACGACGTGTTGGTTGGTCGGACCTAAATATGTCTCGGTATGAGGAATTGGAATAAACGCCTAATTGCGACTATTTTGACTGAAATTGCGATTAACTAGCAAAGTTGCGTCCGATGAAGCCGTTTAGGATTCTTTTGAAGCTCCGCCCCTGAGCAGATGTACCATTCAGATGCGGGGTAATTAACTCGAGCTCCTCCAGCCTCTGCCTCATCAGCTGCTCCCTGGTGTTTCATATCAGTCAAAGCGTCTCAGGCCTCGTTCCAGAAATGTCCTCGTCATCATCATCATCATCAACATCCTCATCCCTTTCCTACAAGCATTCAGAGGCGTGGTGAAAAGGAATGAATGAATGAGAATCTACACGACTCTGTCTCTTTCACGCTCCTTCTTCCAGGTCTCCGTCCTCCACTCTCTCTAAGACTCTTTATGTGTCTTATCAGCTCTTTAACAGGAGCTAAATCGATGCACAGAGGAGAGCCGGAGCCAAGTCTTCAATCTGCCGTCGTTTAAATTTAACTCGCCTTCTCTCGTGCGGAGAGCGGCGATATAACATGTCTCAGGAACCTTAACTGAACCGATATGGATCAGGAGTGTGAGTGACTTCCACACTGGGTTTCATACGGAAGACGTGTTGTTCCTAAATGATCTGAGAAGAGGGACGACGATACGACAGAAAACTAAGCGTCGTCAAGGTCGTCTCCATAGATATTGTGTCAGAATCTGAGATGACGCTCTGTCATCGTCTCCTCTGTACTGAGCTGACGTCAAACATAGTCTTCCAACTTAGCTTAAAATGCAGACTCCAAAGCCTTGGTAACAGAAATCTGTTCTGTCCTGTCAGAGACAACAGAATCGAGTCAGGAAATGAACCAAAGAGACTGTATTAAATGTCGCTGTGCTGGCAGAAGACCTGCAGTTTCCTGGGTCTCACAGCTTTTAGATCACATAAGGTGTTATATATATAGCATACAGCGACTTATATCACATTTTATAACGTACATTATGATAATATACGAGATGTACACTATATTACAGGTGCCATATGTAAGAATGTGGCCAAAAACGGTTACTACATTCAAATTCAAAATACCAAAGTCTTTTAGGTTTCGTTTTCTGACGTAACTGGCAACCCGTGGTTGCTCGGTAGCTGAGACTCTACTGACTGCAGTGACTGGTAGACGGTGGTAGGTGGCGCCACATGCCAAAACTGTTGTTGTTGGTGAGTTCAGTTTGTTATATGAACATTATTCCTGAGTCTCTGTGACATATTAGGAGGATTTTATGGCCAGTTGCTTTAGATTTATTACATAATGCACCTTTAAATATGGAATTCAGGTTTTTTAGCTCTTGGCGTGAAGGACAATCTGCAGACCGAGACATTTTCGGACAATGCTATGCTTACAACTTTGTGTGGCACCAGTTTGATGAAGGTCCTTTTTCTCTATTCCAACATCACTGTGTCCCCAGTGCAGAAAGCAAGGACTATAAAGACATGGTTTGACTTTGGTGTGGAAGAACTTGACTGAGCCTGACCCCCAACCCCATCGATCGAGCACTTTTCTTTGGGATGAACTGGAACAGAGATTGTCCAACATCAGTGTCTGACCTCATAAATTGACATAGAAACACAAAAAAATCTTGAGGAAAGTCTTCCAAGAAGAGTGGAAGCTCCCAGGCAAATCCCATTTTTTGGTACCAAGCTCAGTGTGGTCCGACTCCATGCTAAGATGTTCTTTATTGACGCTTCTGGTTAACTGTGTCGTCGTCTTCTTTGTGGAATTTACTGTCGAGCGAGCGTCGTGCCTCTATGATGTCGTACTACTTTCGGTAGCTGACGTAAATCATGAAAATAGCTTCATAGAGAGTGAAGTGCTCCAAACCACAGTGTCGTGAAAACCACGCGTGACGGCGGTTTCTTCTGCACTCTAGGGCAACCCAGTGCTGCCTCATAGCAAGAAATTTGGAATCTGGTTCACGTCCCGGTTCATGGGGTTTTTCTCCGGTTTCCTCCTTGTCCAAAAACATGTGGAGGTTCCTCCTGTCACGCTATGTCAGCTTGGATTAGCACCATGTGGAGGATAGATGGATGAATTCTTGGAATCTTATAGCTGCGAGTTAACAATCAAGCAGCAGAGAATGTGCAGACTACCAGTGCTTTTATTGTGAAGTTCTGACATGAGGTCGTGCGATGTATCGGCTGCAATTTCTCAAAGCGGCGCCTGCTATCGCTAGCTGTCCCAGGCTCGCCTACCGTAGCTTTACCGTGTGAAACGGCGGTTGTGAACATAACCTGTGGTTCTTCCTGCCTCCTTATAACAAGGTCTTCTTGTTTGTTTTCTTGTTGATTTGAGTGTCATGTTCTGTCTAAAAGGAGATGAAAAACAGCATCAGGAGGTTGGAGGTGTGGAGTGACTGCTGCTACTGCTGATGCTGCTGAGTGTGAAAAGTCACACTTTTGCTCCCCACTGCTTATATTAGAATACTAACAAAGTCAAAGGAGCGTTCATATCATAATGGAACATAATGGCAAACGCCGGTTCAGACAGACAGTCACATCTCAACCTTGTGAATAAAACATGCTAATGTGATGCTGAGGACGATGCGCAGGCCTTTGAGGACGAATGTGTGCAGATTTCTTTCAAAAAGTCTTTTTTTAGCTCCTTCGACGATGAATGGATGACGTCCCCGTCCCCCCAGTCTGTCTCAGCTGCGTCTCCATGGGAACCGGAGATGATGTTGTCGTCTTATGGTTTCTTCTCAGGTTTGTCGTAGGGCAAATCGCGTCTGAGCGACGACACGAGAGGGAGGAACCAAAACAAGCCTCACGTGGTCCACGTTGTTCTGATCTACAGTAAAAAATCACACCATGTCTGGGAAGGAGCGCAGCCCCCGCCATCGGCCGTGGTCGGTGTACCGGGCCAACACGTTTGATCTCTCGGCGGAGATGATGGGACTGGCGCTCGCAGGTAACCAAGTAACCGCTCCCATGGTAACCGCCTTCATGTATGACCAACTACCAAGGCGTTTAACGGCTACTCCCCCCCCCCCCCTTCTTTTTCCCCCTCTGTGTCCTCCAGGCAACAGTCAGGATCCAGACGAGCCGGTGCTGGAGTTCAGTGTGGGTGAGTTGAGGAGGAGGAGGAGGAGGAGGAAGATGCAACTGTGTGCGTTTAAAATTAGCCTCAAACTCAGTGTGTCCTTCCTGTGGAGGTGGAATGATCTGATTACACGATGTTTAACTTTGAGTTGCAATGGAACACAGATGGCTATCAGAGTGGACATTTATGTCTTTATGTCAAAAAAGTCTTAAAGTAAGGAGCAGGAAAAAACAAGATCGGAAAGGGTTTGAGTCCTTACTCTGCTTGTCTATATGCTAATATTCCACTTATCCCCAGTCCGCTCCCTCCTGCCAGTGTAGTGTTTTAATGAATGAATGAATGAATGAATGAATGAATGAATGAATGAATGAATGGCATTTCCTGCAATGTAAAGCAGCTTTGAGTGCTCATCGAGACGAGAAAAGCTCCGCATAAATCATTTACTATGACATGTTTATGTTAGCGTAAAATCCTCAGGGGCGAGTTTAATTTGCTAAAATGTTTTACGGACCTCAAAGTTCGTAAAATGGCGGCACAAGATGAAGAGATTTTTTGACTCCGAAGTCTTTTTCTTCTTCTATGGGGTTCTTGCGTCTACAGTGTGTCCATTACAGTATTATGTCCTCCTCTGTCCTTGGTTGCTCGAAAAAGGAAACTGTGTCTTCTCACATATTTACTGAACGAATGCGTCCTTTCGTGGTTTTTTTTTTTTTTTTTTGAGGATTAGCGCTCATAAATCCCCCAGTTTGTGTAATCTCCACGCTGTGTTTGACCCGCCGCAGCGTGCAGCGAACTGGTCACGCCGTCTCTGGACCGTAAGCCGACCAGCTTCGTCGCCGTCAGCTGCACCACGCCACCGCAGGCCTTCTGGACCAAGCACGCTCAGACCGAAATCATCGAGGTGCACTTTCATTCGTGTGCTCTTCTTCCTGTACATGCTGTTGCTGCTGCTGTTACGGACCGTAAAAACCACTTCATTTGTTGTCGTTTTGTTTTCACAGGGAACCAGTAATCCCATCTTCCTGAGCAGCGTAGCGTTCTTTCAGGACTCTCGGATCACTCAGCAGACACAGGTCAAGCTGTCCGTCTATGACGTGAAGGACCGCTCCCAGGGCACGGTGAGCCCCGATCTCACAAACAATCGCTTTTTATACCCCTTCCACTCCTCCCCCGAGACTTGAGGTAGTTTAAGGAAGCATCAACAAAGGATCAACAAAGAGCTATACTTATAAATAAATGAGTCTTTTATTAGTCCCACAGGGGAAATTCCTTCTCTGAATTTAACCCATCCTCTACTAGAAACCCTTCCTAGAATTAGGCGCACTGAGCAGTGCCCGGGGAGCTATGGTTGGTTGTATTGTATTATATTGTTACACTGCAGTATTTGCAGGCTGCAAATCCAATTTTCAAATTGTGAATAAACCCTCTAATTTTATTTTAGCAGCAGCAATATATTTTCTTAATCATATCATGGTCATTTTATGACTTATTACAACAGAATCTTACATACAGCTCCTTTAAATCCAATTAAAATGACCAAAACAAACAAAGAATGACTGAATCCACTGTACATTTGAGTACAGATACTGAAAATTAAACATTAGAAATAGAATCATTTGGGAATTATTTTCATAATCGATGAATCGGTCGATTATTTTCTTGATGATGATGATTGAAAAAGATTTCTTTGTTAATATGGAGCAAAGAAATCTGAAAATACTCACATTTAATAACTAAAGAAGAAGCATGGGGTTTAATCGTGAATATTTTTTTACAGAAGCTTAAATTTACAACTTTTGTCGAGCTAAAAGAGTTAAGTTTGTCTAAATTGAGATAATTAATGCAACATTACAGGTGCCAAAAAACGTCATAGTAAAGTTACCACTGCATGATGTAACAGTGATAGAATATTCTCTTAACCCAACAGGACGAGGTTTAAGTTGAAAAAACTGTGATTTGCCATAAAATAAACCAAGTTATTCTGTATTAAAAACTCTGTAGAGAATAACGTGGTAACACTGGTGTGTTAAAGTGATCCGGCTCTGAGGGAAAAGCACCTGAGGCTTGTGTTTCTGCATCTTTATAACAGACAAGAGGGAAGCGTGACCTGCTCTTTAAAATGAAGGTCAGCGGTTCGACCCCTGCCTCTTCTAAGTCTGTCCTCGGGCAAGACATCGAGTCTTTGACCATCAACATTTTCTCATTTTCAGGCCATTATTTTTCCTCAAACAAGAGATGGATTTGTGTGCAAAGTTCCAGTAGATCAACATTTTTGTCTGACACTTTAATCACCTTCCCTCCTCATTAACTTCATGATTGTGCAAGTCCACATGACTAAACATACTGTCATGTGACTGGCTGGAAAGAGCAGTTGAACCGGTGTAGCTAATAAAGTGCTGTGTGTGTGTGTGTGTTGTAGATGTACATGCTGGGCTCGTCCATGTTCACTGTGAAGGAGCTGCTGCAGGACAAACACCACAGGCTGCACCTGACGCTCAGGTAAACACGCAGCACACACAGTTTTTATCTGTTCAGGACTGAAGGATGTGGACAGTGTTTAGCTTACCTCTGTGTGTGTGTGTTTGTGTTTCAGGTCGGCAGAGAGCGACCGCGTGGGCAACATCACCGTCATCGCGTGGCAGATCGAGGAGAAGCGCGAGCAGAGGGCGCCGGTGCCTCGACTACAGAGAGGAGACACTGTCAACGGAAGAGTGAGTGATCGGTGATCGACATCGTCATACAAGGAAGTTGTAGCATTTAGCATTTAGCAGCAAACAGCAAATGAACGGGACCTTTATCTACTTTTATGTCTTATTTTTATTGATAAACTAAATATATCTTGTATTTTCAGTGAATAAAAGTTGTCTTGTTTTGTCCAAAACAGAACAGAAAAATGATTTTTTTTCTGTTATATGGAGCAAAGAAACCAGAAAATATTCAGATTTAAGAAGCTGAAAAGTAAGAAAACTTATTGATTAATTGTTTCAGCTATAGTAAAAAGCAATAAATTAAGAAAATGTAAGATAAATTAGTGCCTTTTCCTGATTTTCCCTTAACTTTAATGATGTTTTTAATATATTTTTTTTACTTTATTATGACTGTTTTCTCGGTTATATGTTGCTTTTGTGCACTGCTCTGTCCTATAGGATAGTTATTAAACTGTGTGATGTTTGGGGCTGAAAAATGGTGATTAGCATGTTTTTATACACATATATACGTATATATGTATATGTACACATATACATATACATATACATATATACACTTATATATATATATGTATGTATATATGTATAAACATAAATAAGTCTATATATGTATAGTATACACATATATGTATACAAATATACATAATATGTATATATGTATACATACTAAATGACATTTACACATTACCTTTGGGACAATGACAGAAAATTCAGATATAATATGTATAATCAATAATATAATAATCAATACATACCAAAGAAAACAATCTCCCTCCTTGTATCAGATGGTTCTCCCCGTCGATGAGAGCTTGACTGAGTCCGTGGGAATCAAATCCAAGTCTTCATCTCTGTGTAAAGATCCGCTGCTGAAGTCTGGTGAGTTTTGTTTTCCGCGCGAAAAAAGAACTCCGGGGGTTTCCTTCGCTGTGGGATGTAAAAAAAAACAAAAGACGCCATTTTCTGTCTGCTCCAGTGTTCGGTGGCGTGATGTCGAGGATGTACCGCTTCCCCACCACGGACGGAAACCACCTGCGCGTCCTGGAGCAGATGGCGGAGAGCGCGCTCTCGCTGCACGTCCCTCGTCAGTTTGTCAAACTGCTGCTGGAGGAGGACGCCGTCAGGTGCTTAAAAAGAGTAAACAATAAGGTGAGATTAACAGCTGGATTACCCTCGTATCATAAATGTTGCGTGTTTCACGCACGCAGGGTGTGCGAGCTGGAAGAGCTGGGTGAGCTGTCACCGTGCTGGGAGAACCTCAGGAGGCAGATCATCACGCAGTACCAGACCATCATCCTCACCTACCAGGAGACCATCAGTGACCTGCACGAGTACAAAGGTCAGAGACACTCATTTAACTCATTCTATTCTATTCTATGTCAAGACTAGGTCATCAACAACTCTTTCCATTATCGTCAGGTCCGTCGTTTAAGTCGAGCACCTTAAAGGCGGAGAAGAAGCTGGAGTTCATTCCCACAAACCTGCACATCCAGAGGATGAGAGTCCAGGGAGAGTCTGGTTACGGTGAGTCTCTGTGCTCGCATGTTTACACGCTGCTGATTTCACTGGTGGTCTTTAACGCTCTGTCCTCCGTCCCTTTGGACCAGACCGGACGTACGACGTGGTGACCATCGGAGCTCCCGCCGCTCACCATCAAGGCTTTAAAGGCTGCGGCCTGCGGAGGCTCCTGCACAGGCTGGAGGAGGCGAGGAAACAGTGAGTCCAACATGAAATCTCGTGATTTGAGCTTTTTTACAGGTTATTACTAAATGTGACTCTGAGTCTTGTTGTTTTTGTTTGTTTGCTTCACGTGACTCAGCACGTATGAGGAGGAGAGGTGAGATTACAGTGGTTTGCTTGTGTTGTTGTTGTTGTTTGCTGAAGGTTCAGTCCCATTTCACCAGTTCATTGGGTTTTACAATGTAATAACTAGAGTTACTAGATTTACTGGTAACTTGAGTTACTTGAGTTTTAACCCAAGCAACTAGGGTTAGTTGGATTATCAATAGCTGGGGTTATGTGTAA
Source organism: Microchirus variegatus (assembly GCF_963457635.1). Classification (NCBI taxonomy): domain Eukaryota; kingdom Metazoa; phylum Chordata; class Actinopteri; order Pleuronectiformes; family Soleidae; genus Microchirus; species Microchirus variegatus. The sequence continues at coordinate 6,465,303 of NC_139817.1, forward strand.
TTGTAGTAGCTAGGGCTACTTTTAACCCTTGTAATTGGGTTGTAACCTTCGTAATTGGGTTGTAACCCCAGTAACGGGCTGTAACCCCAGTAACTTGGGTTCTAACCTTCGTAATTGGGTTGTAACCCTGGTAACTAGGGTTCTAACCCTCGTAACTCGGGTTGGGCCAAAGTGTTTTCTTTATTTCTTTTGTTTATTCTTTGTTTTCTCCTCACGTTCTTTCTCATCAAACACAACAGTCAAAGCTCTGCCGGCTCGGCCTCACCTGGAAAAGCCTATCAGCCGCAGGATGTGGTGAAGGCAAAGGAGCTGATCGGTCAGATTAACACTCTGAAGACACAGGTGTGTTACTACGCCGAGCGACTGTCGCGCGCCGCCAAGGAACGCTCGGCCAACGCTCTGGAGAGAACTCTGACCATCCTCAAAGAGAAGGTATTTCCTGATTTACGTAAATTGAGGTAGAAATTGTCTCTTAATTTTAAAGAATCAAGTACATACATTTAAAAAATAAACAGGGAATAACTAGTTTGATCATTATTGTATGAATTGCTTGAATGTTACAGACATATATATGTCTTTAAAAGTCACTTACTGCAGCTTTAACTTCCCCCCACAGACGCGTCAGTTAGTGACCGTGTGCGACTCCAAGCTGCTCGCCTCTGCGATCCTCTCCCTGGCAGCCGCTCGCCCCGAGTTCAGCCAGCGAAGCACGCCGTCCCCGTCCTCCTCCTCCCTCTCGCCGTCCTCCCGATCTCCATCCCGCTCTCCTTCTCGTCACCCGACGTCTCCGTCTCGTGCCGCCACCTCACCCTCGCGCCACTCGGCTCTTTTGGACGGCGGCGAAGGGACCAAAAACAAGCGCGCCTCCCTACAGGCGGATCTGCATGAGGAGGAGTGGGTAAGAGAAATAGTGTGTGTGACTCTTTCATCTGTGTGTGTTTGTTATTATTCCTTTTAAGTGTGTGTTTCTGTGCAGGAGAAGGTCTGGTTAAATGTTGATAAGAGCCTGGAGTGTGTGATCCAGAGGGTGGACCAGCTGCTGCAGCGAGACAAACTCCAGAGTGACAGCAGCTCCGAGGATGTCTTCCTCATGGCCAACGAGGAGCCGAGTAACTCCAAGAAAGGTTAATCACACACACACACACACATATATATATATATGTATATATATATACATATATATATATATGCATTTATGCAGTGATTGATCTCACCTGTGTACATGATTTCATTTCCTCTCACTTGTAGAAAAGAGTCCAGAATCAGAAAAGAAGTCTCCAGGTGAGAGCAACATCTCCTTTACAAATCACTGTGTTTAAAAACAGTTTTGCTGTTGTTTTAACCTATAAAAAAGAAATAAAATGCAAAATCTTTAGTTATTTCTGATAAATACCAATAAACACGACAGTTGAAAATCATGAAATTAAGAAATAAAAAAGTAAACAAAGCCGTGGGGGCAGGAAATTAAGAAAAAGTAAGGACTAATACATGATATATGTATAAATATCTTTAAAATACACAAATAAAAATGTAGTAGAGATTGTGCTAATCAATAAATAGTGTATTTAATGTCAGTTATTTTACAACATGCATTTGCACATGTATATATAGTGTATATTATATATATATATATGTGTTTGACTGTTTGCAGGCGAGTGGAGCGAGGCTCTGTATCCTCTCCTCACCACGCTCACAGACTGCGTCTCCCTGATGAGCGACAAAGCCAAGAAGTCCATGGTGTTCCTGCTGATGCAGGACAGCGCGCCCACCATCGCCATGAGCCTCACGCTGCAGTACCGCCGCGACGTCGTCTTCTGCCAGACGGTAATCTGTCTCTCATAGGTGATGTGAGAAAAACGACATACGTGTTATTATGCGTGAACAGAAACAGGATGTGTTGTTGTTGTTGTTGTTGCTGTTTGCAGATGACGGCTCTGATCTGCGGCTTCACTCTCAAGCTGAGGAACTCTCTGTGCGACTCGGGCTTCCTCAGGCAGCTTCACACCATCGGCCTCCTGGTGCAGTACGAGGGTCTCCTCAGCACCTACGGTAACCGTTCTGGACACAAAATATCTCTTTGTGATTTAACCTGGCTGTGAAATGAGCTTTCATTTACCTTCCTTAAAGGAGAGGAGCTGGCCATGCTGGAGGACATGAGCGTCGGCGTGATGGACCTGAGGAACGTCACCTTCAAAGTCACGCAGGCCACCTCCAGCTTTGCCCCGGACATGCTGCCGGTGATCACGGGGAACCGCAACGGCTTCAACGTCAGAGTCCCGATGCCCGGGGCGATGTTTGACTCGCTGCCGCGAGAGATCCAGAACGGCATGCTGCTGCGCGTGCAGCCCGTCCTCTTCAACGTGGGGATCAACGAACAGCAGACGCTGGCTGAGAAGTGAGTCACTGACAGGAGGAGGACGTTTTAATTCAATACAATTCACTTTGTTTGTCCCCGGAAGGTAATTCAAGGGCTGAGAGACTGTGTCAAAACGAATGAAATAGAACATTTCTTGAATATATTTCAAAGAAACTTTAAATCTGTGAATCCAAGTTCAAAATCAGCCTCAAAACACATTATATGCCCCTGTTTATTTATTTGTTTTGATATTTCTGAACAAAAAACTAAGTCATTAAATAGCTTTAGTTATTTAATATATACTAATATTATAACTTTGTGTATATTTTGATGTACTTTATATGACATCTGCTTAAAGATGATGTGTATCCAGGCTTAAATGATCACGTATACTTTATATTCTATGGTATTTGTTAATAATTAAATAATAATAATTTATTAATTCAGAAAGTTAAAAAAATGGTTGGAAAAATAGGAAGAGATACAATGAGACGGACATAAAACGTCACTTCCTGTATCTTCAGAGTCATATAAAAGTAAAAATATACATAAAACAAAACAAACATATAAACACGTGTTACATTGACCATAAAATGCTAAAGGACAAGTTTTTATTCCCCTAACCATCAGGTATAAACTGTTATATATAACATTTTTTCAGAATAAAAGCCTTTGAATTCTACAATTCAAGTTATTTTTGTAAAGATAAGCAAATAATTAAAGCGTTAAAAAAATATATATATTTATATCATATTTTTTGGTAAAATAAGTCATGTGATATAATACAAGACATATAAGACAGAAAGAGGCAAAGATGAACCATATAAAACATTTTTTTTTAATTCTGAACATTAAAATTTCCAGGTTTGGAGACACGTCTCTGCAGGAAGTGATCAACATGGAGAGCATGACTCGCCTCAGCTCGTACTACGACCAGTTTAAAGAAGTCCTGCCAGAAGACTGTGAGTCTACACACCCACACACACACACTCCCTAACCCTTAACTTAACCCTCACAAAGCCCTTTCAAGATGTGAGGACCGTGCAAAAATGTCCTCACTTCCTATTATGTTCATGTTACTTTCACATTCCACTCACCCCATCCTTCCGTCTCTTCAGGCCTCCCTCGCTCCTGCAGCAGCGTCAGTCCGCCTGAGCTGCTCAAGCTTCTGAGCCAAAACGTGAGCGCCAAGAAAAGCAAGAACGTGGAGATTCTGTGGCAGGCAGCGGAGGTAGAGGCACTTTTCATGTCGTCGTTTTCAGCCCCTAAAATCAAGAATATATAGATATATATTTTTAAAAAATGTGTCACAAACAAAGCCGATGAAGTCCATCAGATTCACACAACAATAACACACGTATAACAGTGTCTAGATCTTGTTCCTGCACACAGGAAGTGATAGTTGTGTGTCAGTCGGAGGCCACAACAGCCACATTGCGCTAGTAAAGCATGACTGCAAACAGGTTGGAGTTTGACTGAAATCACAAAGAAAACATGAAAAAAGTGAAATCCACTGCTCAAAAAACCCCAATGGTTTAGCAATTTAATGAGATGTATACTTCATGTCCCCGCCCGCCCCTGTGCTGCTGCTGTATACACACAAACGCTCCCCCACTCAGGTTTGACACACTGTACCTTTACATAGAATAAAACGCTATGATTTTCTGGACTTGAGTAAATGTTCTCTGTCTGAACCTCGCAGGATTTTTTATGTTACCGTGTCTCCCTCCTCTAAAGGCATGTCGCCGCCTGAACGGCGTGCGTTTCACCTGCTGTAAAAGCGCCAAGGACCGCACCGCCATGTCTGTGACTCTGGAGCAGTGTCAGCTCCTGCAGCAGGAGCACGCTCTGGCCCCGCAGGTCTTCTACCAGGCTCTGGACTGCATGCGCAGGTCAGTAGCCCTCCCGTCCAAACCCCCACTTTTGAAAACTCAAGAAAATAATAAACATCAGTTTGTGTGTGTTGTTTCCCCACAGCGAGGGCTGCAGGAGAGAGAACACCATGAAGAACGTGGGATGTCGCAAATACGCCTTTAACGCTCTCCAACTCAAGGCCTTCCCCAAACAATATCGCCCCCCGGAGGGCACGTACGGCAAAGTGGAGACCTAAGTAGTGGACACTGGAGGAAACCAAAAAGACTGACGATGAAACGGGACACTGACGAGATGACGGCGCCGCACAAAGAAAAAAAGACCAACATGAAACTGCAACATCAGCCCTTTGTTTTGTGCTTAGTCAGTGTAAAGATGATTAATGTCCAAGTGCCAGTGCTACTCTAGGTTTGTTTTATAGCGTTTTCACGGCCAATTCACCGCCAAACATGTTGTGCAGACACCAGTGGGGACCATCGGGTATTTTCTTCCCTGCTAGAAAATAAGACGAGTAAATGCCTCATTCTTCAGAGAGATGACATGGACTAAAGGGGGATGGATATGCGTGTTTGCAAGATGCTTTTATTTCATTTTAGACTACTTTTTTTTTAAAGAATCTGAGCCACTTATTAATATTTCATGAATCATAACAGTAAAAACATGCCAACACATTTCATCAGGCACACAAAATGGCCGTCGCTGAGTTGTTTTTATACAAGTACGTCCAACTGAAGCCACGGCTACTTGTAAAGACACACCCCTGTGAAGGCACGCCCACTTGATGCTCATTGGTTCGCAGAAGTGACAGTGTCTAAGATGTCAGGGTTAAGGTTTGTGGGTGTGTTTTTCGGATTTCCAATTCGGAAAGTCAGTTTTTTATCCGCTAATATTGCTAATAATGGCTAATAATGCCTACCCTGAGTTACGTTTGCATTAGGGATGGTTATAATCATGATTAAGGAAGTCGATTTGTGCGATGCGACTATTACGTTGATCTAAAAAGACGTAACAAAATTCCCATATTTTCATAGGAGCGACTGTTGTTTTTAGCATCAGATCAGACGAGAAGGGTCCAACTGAGAGACGGAGGCGGATCTCAGAGGCGGGACATATACAATCATGAGGCGTCTACGTAACGGAGATAACGCATAAATTGCAAAAGTAAAAAAAAAAAAACTTGTCTGTGTCACAGGAACACAGTTTTAATATCATTTAATTTGAGAAATTTGTCATTTTAGAATTCAGAAATGTGGTTTAATGTATCAAGATCTGACATAATTATAGTTTGGCAGCGACGTTGCCTCAGAACTTAAAGGCGCCATATGTAAGAATGTGGCCAAAAACGGTTACTACACTCAAATTTAAAATACCGAGGTCTTTAAGGTTTCGTTTTCTTCGCCATTGTAGCTCAGACGTAACTGGCAACCCGTGGTTGCTCGGCAGTTGAGACTCTACTGACTGCAATGATTGGTAGACGGCGGTAGGTGGCGCCACATGCAAAAAACATGATTTCAAAACATAAACCTGATTTGGAGTCGGCAAATGAAATTTGTCATTTTGAATTTAAAAATGTGACTTATTTATAGTTTGGTAGCTAGGTGGTACCTCGGTCTTTCCTGTTTAAATTAGAAATTGAAAATAGCTTTTTATCCTGGATTATTCGACGAATTAGAAACGACTTTCGAACAGTGTTTTTGTATGGAATGCCCATCCCTAGTTGGCATCCATGTTTTTTTTCCCAACTTGGAGGTAAGAACCTCCGACTTCCAATGTAAATGGAACACAACTTTAAGGTTGATCATGTTGGCATGTTTTTACTGAGTGCCTCAGATTATTCCGAATTACCCAAACTGAAGAGCAGCAGATGCACCGCTTGTATTATTTCTCTCCATTGAAGCCCTTACCTGATTTATTCCAGCGCTTTCATCATGTCGTCCGTTGTCTCTCTCGTCTTCTCATCTGCCGTCTTCAATCACGGGAAACGCTGGCTGTTGTCACTCTGCACAACAAAGCACACGTCTTTAAAAAACGACACACGTGACACTGCCTCACTGGCGTTTGTAAGAGATTCATGTGAACAGGAAGCAGATTTGGATTGGATGTATTTTTCACTCTCCCTAAACACAGAAGTTTGTCATTAAAATTGGATAATGATTGATTTAACCTGCATGAAGACGGAAAAACATCCCTATTACTTATTACTGCAGTTGTATGATACACTTGATACATGTTTTTAGACTGAAGGGACATCATGCATATTGCATTATCGCACCGACCAGCAGCAAGATCTCCTCTGGTGTCCGTTATTGTACCTTATTGTACAAAAAAAAATAAAAATCACAGAGACAGTGGACTTTATTTTGAAGATGTTATTTTGCTTACAGTGTTTACGTTGACGAGGCTGTTGTTCTTTTAAAACGCTCTGATAGTTTTATTTAATGGTATCGACTTTAAAGTCCTGACCTTGTTCTGATCGGCTGCACATGCTCACAGGTGGGACTCCTTAGAGTTACTGTATATGACCTGAAACTGGATAATGAATAAAGGCTTGTTGGTGATAATGAAGTGTGTTAGTGAGTTTGTGGGCTACAAAAATGTCATCTTCCACATAAGAATAACTTCAGATAGAAGCATCTTCATGGAAAATTAGGTCATTATTTGTTTAATTAATTACTTTTCTCTATATAAATTATTCATATAAACGTTTAGGTCTCAGGAAGAAACGATATATACTATATTTAAGTCACAATAATATTATCATGATATTGAAGTCACAATACTGTTATCACAATATTTAAGTCACGATATACTATCACGATATTACTGTCATGATACAATATTATCACAATATATTATTTCGATAATTATGTCACGCTACTATAATCATGATATATCATCACGATATTTAAGTCACAATATGATATTATCACGGTATTTAAGTCAAGATATGATATTGTTATTAATGATGGAGGAAAAGAAAAGAAAAGAAAATGCTACTCAGAGAACAGGGTTATGAAAGTACCCTAAATTCTCAATTCCAGAAATTGCGTATGAGCCACAGATCTTCAACAGTTAAAGAATACGGTAATACTATTTACATTTACTGAACCCAGGGCAAGCGAATAACGTCAGCGTCTTTAATCGATGCCAAATTAATGATGTCATTAAATGAGGCATAGACGCTTCATTAAGGCCTCGTGACTTTGTTGTTCAGAACTTTTTTCTTTTTTTTACGCTGTTCTGTTTTCTTTTGCCGCGCTCTTTGGTGAGCGGATATCCTGGCAGAGTGGGAGCTCTCTACGTCAGCTTCCTCTCTGCTCTGTGTTTATCTGCATGGCGGCTGCTCCCTTTCGGATTATCGTAGCAACAGCTCACGTTTTCAGAGGCTCTGTGCGGAGGTGAGACGAGGCAGCACAAACAAAAACAAACGCTCACACTTAAGCCTCGATATGGGTTACGGTTAGCTTAGTCTAACCATAGCCTCTATGCTTGCGCGTGACAGTGCGGCGCGCGCCGCAGCCGTCAAAGTTTCAAAAATTCTAAGGTGCGCGCCCAAGCGAGCGCCCGGTCGGCACACAACGGCGACTCTAAACCTAAATTCATCCTCCTGCTGAGGCTACGGAGGCTCAGACACTACTCAACGTTATTTACCTGCGGCATTTACACTCCTTTGTGGCGAAAGAACATGTAAAAGGCAAAGTTCCGAGCTTTTGAGTGTACCCTGAATGCGTCTTATGCGCATTCTTCATTTGGAGAGACGTTCACGTTCGATTAAAAAGAAGGAGAAAAGTGTCTGTTTTGTTGCGTTTTTCACATTTACTTTAATAATGGTTGTACATTTGTGGGTACATTTGAGTATTACTTTACACTTAAAGGGAAACGCTGCAAGTGTTTTGTGTAAAAGGACAAACAATTAGTTTGTTTTGTTGTTTGTTGCTGTTTTTACTTACATACACAGATACTGAACTTGAAATAGATTCAAATATTCGTTGTATGTCACATGCCATGATAATAAAGGCATTATATTCTCTTTTGCAGCTCCACAGGTGGAGGCTGAGAAGGCAGAGTCTGGCTGATTATTAACTTTCTATATCCTGTCGTTGTGTAACTGTAACAAAGGTTGCTGGCGGCTGACCATTCCTCACCTGTGACAGGAAGACCACTATCTGCCAACAAATACTTCAGTGGGTGTGTGTCAGTCTCTGGTGCTGGTAAGTATTGTTTTGTAAAATAAACACCTGATTACATTGCATTTTTTGTGTATATGTGGAAGGGAAAAAAGGAGGATTATTTACTAACACGTTTATTATGGACAGTTAAAAGTGTTTTTGCTCTTACTGTGTGTGCTGCTCAGGGTCGGCGATGAGTAAGAAGCTGCTGGTGGATGTGGACTGTGGGGTGGACGATGCTCAGGCCATCATGCTGGCACTGGCCGCCCCGAACGTGGAGCTCCTGGGCATCACCTGTGTGCACGGAAACACCACAGTGGAGAACGTGTGCAAGAACACGCTGCGCGTTCTGAAAGTGTGTCACAAACTCGAGGTGGGTGCACCAGCTGTTATTATTTCTCCATCACACGCTCAGTGTTGTCATGTGACATTAAGTGGAATTTGCCGGTCACGTGACAACAGTGCAGCTCATGAGTCTGATTTATATATTATATTATGAGGTTATAAATACAGATTAACTACTGTATACGGGTAATAACTGTCATATTGTAAATAATATAGTAATTGCACATAATATAGTAAACAAATAGACTTCTGCATCCATCTTGTGTTGATGGAGGATTAGTGGAAGAGCTAGTAGTCTGTAGAAACCAGAAGGCTGAGAGTTTGAATCCCAGCTCCTATATGCTCTGTTTGCTTTTTATTTTTGGAACCTTGATTATTATAAATGTCTTGGTACTTTCGACACACAAAGGTGTGTGTTGTAACAGTTTCACCTCATGTGTAAGATTCCAGTCTTCAAAGGTGCAGCCAAGCCGATCCTGGGGAACGTCTGCGACGCAGGACACTTCCACGGACAGGACGGATTTGGAGACGCCCCCGACCCCAACGCTCCAGGTCTGGACCTGGTTCAGACAGAGGGCGCGGTATCAGCGATGATCAGGATCGTCAACGAAAACCCAGGAGAGGTGAGAGGTTTTTTTTGTTGTTTTATTTACGTGTAATGTAACTGTAACACAGACTGTCATACACGTGTGTTTTTGTTGCATTCACAGGTGACCCTGGTTGCCACGGCGCCGCTCACCAACCTGGCGCTGGCCGTGAGGATGGATCCGTCTCTACCGAGTAAACTCAGAGGACTCTTCATCATGGGAGGAAACACGGAATGTGAGTAAGACTCCAGATGAGCGATAACGCTCAGAACACAAAGCTATTTAACAGATTTAAACTTAGTGACATGAACTTTAAAGGGTCCCAACTAAAGCAGGTCTGAGTGTGAATGGTGCTGAATTTTACATAATTTAAAACCTTATTTTGAAACACTTTAGATTCTTTTAACCTCTGTCAGGCGGTTAGTAACACATTTTCCTGTTTTAAATGTTAAATAGCTCCACGTTCTATGAGTAAAGACCGATGTTTGACACTAGTCTTCGTCTCAGAGTCCAGTATTTTACAACTTAATGACATACTGTACGCACACTTACTCAGAGCTGGTTTACAGCGCTGCCCTCTGTGTCCATCAGTGGTACTGCAGCCTTACAGCAGGAGTCTGTTTTCCTCCACCATATTTACTTATCTTTATTTACTAAACCAAACCAAAGGATGTAGTGTAGGAGTAGGTGCAGTTACTCACGGGGGAAACCGCTGATCGATAAATCCTGAACAGAACACCGGAGAGAAAGTGTTTATCACCATAAATTAAATTGCTTTACAATTACTTTAAATTGACTTTAAACCACTGTGTTTCTCCAGCTCGCGGAAACACCACAGTGTGCAGCGAGTTCAATTTCGCCGCAGATCCAGAAGCGGCTTACGTCGTGCTGAACGAGTATCAGTGTCCCACCTACTTGGCATGCTGGGAGTTCACCTGCTACAGCAAGCTGCCATGGGTAAGTCACTTTTCATGGCACGTAATGTTCCGAATCTCTCAAAAACATCTCTGCGATGACATGACGTTTGTGATGACAGGAGTTCTGCGAAGCCTGGTTGGCACAGGACACGGAAAAGGCTCGCTTCATGGCGCGGATCTTCCGTCACAGCATCGAGGTGTCTCAAAGCGACCTCTTCGAGAAGGAGTTTGTCGCCGGCTCCGGGTTCGTGTCTTGTGACTCGTACGCCATGGCGGCTGCCTTGGACATCTCGATCGTCACAGAGAGCGACGAGTATCCGGTCAGTGTGGAGCTGACGGGCACGCACACCAGAGGCATGATGGTCATGGATACGGCGGGCTTCCTGAAGAAGACTTTCAAGGCGTCCATTATTAAGAAGATGGATCTGGAGAAGTTCAAGCAGATGATGATGGCTGCTTTGAAGTAACAAGAATCACCTTAACATTCTTTTGGTCTTTCCGTCCACAAATGAACACCTCACCTTTATTAATCATGGAAATCAGTATTTTATGACAACAGTAACATTTCTGATAGAAAGTCTCTTTTTTTTTATTATTTTCTTTTACTGTTTTCCAAATCATAAAACAGTCATCCAAAAATAACAACACATTTACATAAGAAATCAAAACGTTTGAAACTCCAGCCAGTGACGTAAAAGTGCTTTCGAGTGTCAGTGTGACATCGCTCTGTCATGCTTGTATGTTCTTTCTCATACATACAACATACAGAAGCACAGACACACACTGACCCATGGACAGAGGATCATCCAGTATTTGTTCAACCACACGCAGTGTAAAAACGGGCTCCTCAATAGCCTTTTTTCCCTCTGAATCTCGACCTGTTGTCCAACTGTGGAAAGAGGACAGAGACTGGTCAGTCTTTGAAATGCTGTGTAAAAACATGAACCTCTATATAATCTACACACATGTATGTATATACACATGCTTACATATACATACATACATACATATATACATAAACATGCATATATATATATATGTATACATATATATATACGTATGTATACACATACATATACAGTATATGCTACATTCATCACTATTTTGATAATTGGTACATGCTTTTTTTAAAGAATTAAAAATGTACGTGTCATATTTTACCATCTACTTACCACAGATCTCTTGCACTCAAAGAATGCCGTCTGCAGTTCTTTGCAGTGGCCTTCCTTCAAACACTCACTGGGCAGCTTCCCTTCCTGACAAATGAAGAGACGAGTTTAAAAAACCAATCATTTGCTAATCTGGGTCCATCCAATGAGCAGTGTGTTTTACGATGTATTCAAGCGCACATGGGATGAAACTATGTAGGACTGCTTGGTTTTACGTTTGTTCCAACACATGACACAACTTATTAGTTTAGTTAGTTTATTGTTATGTTAACGTGTTTTGTATATTTTATTTAAAATGTGTTATAATTTAAGGTTGACAATTTAATTTCACATTTGCCTTGCAATGATGCAATGTCCAATTTTTTGGGAATTTGTGTTGTACATTTTAAATACATAATTACATGTCTTCAAATTTTGTCCTGTGGAGGGCAGCATTTCACCTCTCGTTTCAGCCTGTTGGAAATTATTATTCAAAGAATATAACAAATAAAGTCAACTGTGACTTGACTTTGATACTATGAAGTGTTTTGAAGATGCTTTGAAGTTGACAGACAAATTTGACAAGTACCGCTGTGGCTGAACAATATCACCCATCCTCCCCGAAGGTTACAGAGGCGGCCCAAGCCAATCCCAGCTGACATATGGGGCTAAAGGCCGAATCACACCCTGGACAGGTCGCCCGTCCATCGCAGGGCAAACATATGGAGACGAAGAGACTACGTTCATCAATTGTTTTCAAACCAGTGTCTGTCGGAACAGTTTGAGGACCCAACATGGAGGTGAAGAGCACAGATGCGCAACCTCTACCTGACCAGGTTGAAGACCTGGTAGCAAAGAAGGAAGTAAAGAACAAAAAGGAGCAGTCTCTAACCAACCAGGTTGAAGAGTTGAAAGCCAAGCTGGAGGTGAAGACCAGAGAGGAGCAGTCTCTGTCAGACCAGGTTGAGGATTTGAAAGCCAAGCTGGAGTCACAGACCAGAAATCTGCTGCTGGACCGACCGCAAGACACTCACAAAGACGAGCTACGGAGACTTCAACATTCCAATAGGCAGCAACTGAAGCAAGCACTTTGGTGCAACACTGTAAGAGAATCTCTTCATAAAGAACTGTTAGGCCTGAAAAAGGAAAAGTTGACCATCAACCACAAGCTGAAAAAAGAGAAGGACATGTGTCAGCTCCTCCGAGGTAGAGTCGCCAGGCTTGAGAGCGAGACTAAATCGTTCATGTCTCTGTCAAAAGAGAAGGATTCGTTAGCCATCGAGATGCAGTGCGAGCTGCAGCACAAGCTGCAGCGCGAGCGCAGCCGGAGATTGTACCTGAGCGACGAGAGGCAGAGATACCATGACACACTTTTACAGACGTTTCAGGCAGTCAAGTTGACCACTGAGACGGCAGCTCGAAAGACCGAGTCTGTCGCCACTGAGCAGGAGGACATCACTGCAAGCCGTGAGACTTAAAAGTGTTGGACGCTCTAACAGGCTACAGATAAACAGTGAGGAGAACACTTCACTGCAGGGAGTGATAGACGAGGGAGAGGAAGAAGAAGAGGGTACAAAAGGGAAGCGGGGAGACCCAAGGAAAAGGAAGAAGCTGATATTAGGGCTGTAAATGTATTTTTGCCTGAACACAATAAGCTGGTAGATATGAACATTATTAAGGTTCTTGTGAAGCTACTAAGTGTTATTGTTGTGATATCATCAAATAAAACCACAGTGGAGAAATATCAAGAAAAACTTATGTTTTACTGATGGCTCTTAAAGAAACCTTTTATCCCACTATTAAATTAGTTAAAAGGACTAGAGATGTCCCCTAAATGGCACGTTGAATCCCACAGGGCTAACAAATAAAAGACCATGTCAATATTCGACGTTTAAATTGCTGACATTGCCTTACAGGTTTCCCCTCAGCAACAACTGACAACTGCAGAGGGCAGCATTGCACATTGTGGTACAGTACAACCTGCTGGAAATGATTAGAAGACAAAGACGATATACACAAACACACAACTCCACAAAGTGTCATCACTTACTTTAACCACACAATTCAAATCTTAACTTAACTAAACCTTTAAAAATGGGATTCTGCCTCATTAAGACCAGGCTTTGGACCCCCACGAAGACTAGTGGTCCTGAGAAGGTCAATAAAGGTCCCAACGAGATAACACATTTACACACACACACATATAATGACTCAGCGTTCTCAACTACATTTTCAGCGGAAAACAATGAGTCGTGTTTCATCGAAAATATACGTATTATACAGAATCTTCATTTCAATAGAGCATATCATAATAAACTATATTCAGAAGGTTTGACCAGAGGACATTTACGGTACTCACCTTTACGACGCAGTCGTGCCGAAGGAGACATTCTTTAAAGTCTTCCCTGATGCCCGCGCAGGGTCTGGTATCCGGCTCTTTGTCCTCGTAATATTTCGGCATTTTGTCAAAAAATTACCAGAACAATTTTTTTCTTATTTATATCCTGTCAAATGAGTAGCATTAGCTCATTTAAATGCAGAGGCAGCAGCGTTAAGAGATGTTTACATCCATGGATGTTGCAGCCGCCATGTTCTTAAAAAGGCATGATGGGAAACCGGAAATGCTTAGCGCAAAGACAATGGTGCATGCTGGGAACACTTGTAGTCGTCTTTCCAAGTACGATTGAAAACGTGAGGGAATGAGACGTGTCAGGTGAATTTTGCGGTGTTATTTATTTAAGGTTTTTAAATAAATTCGTAACAATAACAAGCCGTGTTTGTATGCGTGTTCCCCAAAAGTTTCCAACACTGGGGCATTTAAATAAACTACGTTAATTCAGGGAAGTTTATGACTTACTGGAGACTTAGACTTAGATCTACTACCGGTTTAATCTCAAAATTATCATTACCGGAAATAGAATACATTCCTATGCAATCGGAGCACCCGTAAATGGCGATCACCTGTAAATAAGATGATTTTAATCAAAAAAAATGTGAAATAAAAGTTAAATAATAAAAAAAAAATTGAACGGATGTGGCATATGATACGAGCAATGCAATTAAAACTAACATATCACAACAAACAAACAAAACAAATGGCTGTGACTTCTGACAACTTTTATCATTTATTTCAAAAGGTGTCCATGGAAAATGATGTAGGCATTCACATGTACTGCACATGATGAAGGCACATGAACTGATGGGTGTGCGAGGGCTTGTCATCAATTGTCACATTAGATCAGATTAGAGTTCCTCTGGTTTCCTTTCATTTTAGGACGCGTCACCTGACCTCTTTCCACAAATACAGTAGGATGCAATTTTCATGCCATTTTCACGTAGAGTTCCCCATAATCTCTATATTAAAATAAAAAATCTGAATATTGAGGCAAATTATTCAACTTCTGTTGGACGGGAGAATCACCTTTGATGACAATGAACACAAAAAAATTCTAAACAATGTTAATAAATTACAAATAATCGTCATGCATGTGAACAAGCACTGTTAGCAAAAGTCTTCACGTTAATATAAACTCCACCAAAAGGCACTTCACTATCCTCCATTTGAATGAACCCATTGAAATAATATACAACTAATGAATGAATGAATGAATGAACTTCCGCTCAAGAACATTGGCCACAGACACACAAACACAAGACACGTCAAGTGAATTTAAATAAAACTATCGAGCAAAGGAGAAGATGTACTCGTTGCCGTGGTTTTTTTTATATATATATATATATAGAGATTTACAATCAGTGAAAGTATTAACAACCTCAGCCAAAAAGGTGCAATCTGCAATCATCAGTAGTCATAATATTGTGTCCGATAAAGAAAAAAAACAAAACATATATGATTAAGAAAGTAATTAAAAGTGGATTTGGGAAGTGAAATAAGCAGATGGGACTTTTAAATACATTTGGTGAAGAGGGGGGAGGAGGGCCGTGGGATGTTAAAGAAAAAAAAGAAGGAAAAAGCAGTGCAAATCATGCTGTTTCAGATGGTAATCTGGTCCAAAAAGGACCTTACTCACCAGTTTCAATCAACAGAGATTTAGTTTTTGACACTAAACCCAGACTATTGCGCGGCGTCATTATTCAAAATATGAGTCATATCCAGCGATTAACGTGTGGGTCAAAGTGAGAGGGCACAGGCTGACGTTTTATGTTGCTGAGACAATTAAAAACAGACCTGAATAAGGCACATTTTCTCCACAACTACTTCAAAAAAGTGATCTATTTACAACTCTCCCACCACTTTTAAAGTTTAAACGACTAAACCCGGGCAACAAAGCAACTTCACGAGAGGCTGTTCTAATGAAAATAACATTCACAACAGAAGTTAAGAAAAAAAACAAAAAACAATACACAAATAAACCAAATTCTCTACTAGCGTAAACATCTCTTAATAGAATAAAAATATATTTTAACCTCTTGTACAAATTAAATTTATTTCAAATAAATTAAGTCACCTTCATAGATCGTCAAAAGCTGTAATAATATATAACAATATATTCCTTCGGAGACAAAAAAAAAAAAAGAAAAATGATGCCAAGGCAACCTACGATAAAGGTCACACTGAGGTCGCACTCAGCCTATGTTCGTTATTTTTCTACATGGACGGGGGGAATTACCACAAATCTAACGCCTCAGCGGTCAACGTCGTCGCCGGGGGAACCGTTCTGGAGAAGCCCATCCTGAGTGAGACTAACGAGGATTTGAGGAGAACCAGGTTTAATCTGGGCTGGTGTCGATCGCGGGCGCCAAGAACAGGGAACAGCGACTACTAGCCGTCAGTGACGACGACGTGCTCCATCATCATCATCATCATGGGATTTTGCTGAGGCGCTAGTAACAGTGCAATGCCCCAGCTTGCCCACAGGTGGCAGCATTGGATAACAGTGACAGATTTGGCAGCATCTCCAGATGATTCCTCAGGTTTCCTCTTGATTGTAGTCAACAGTCTCTGAGCAGCACTCACTCCACTCACTCCCGTTGTTCTTCTTCAGACAGTAGTATTAATCTCACACATGAATTAAGAGCACAAGAGTGAGGCGGAGGAGGAGACGCAGAAAGAAGGGGAGGAAACTAACCGACGGGAAGCGAGATAACAAGGTAGGAAGAGAGCGGCGGGACAAAGTCACACGTCTGGCGAGCTCGAGTAGGGCGCTAATGATTTCACTGCTGGTTGCTAGGTGCCAGAGGCCCTGTGTGAGCAGTTTGGTCCTTCGGGGGCTCCACGACTCATGTTAGCCTCGCCCTCCCGCGACGGAAAAGTCAGCCAGTTATCCTCTTTATATGTATCTGCAGGAGAAGATTAGAGCATCACACGTGTGTTAGTTAGCGGACAGCGCCGAGCTGGAGTTGTGAGTGGATGAGAAGTGGCTCACTTCGCTGATGATGGCCCACACAGCCGAGTCTTTGACAACTGAGAGGCGGAGCGCCATGATGGGATTGAAGGAAGGATCGACTGTGCCTTCTGCCACGCCCTTCTTAAACTGACCTGTGTGTCACACACACACACCCCCACACACACACACGCAAGAGTAAATATAAAGAATGGTCAAACATTTACAGGGAGAGCACATGGTTGCCGGGACCTGAAATAATTCATGTGACCTGAAGATTTGAACTGAAATTATAGTATTTAAAATACATTTCAGCACAAAATCGCACTTTTATTAAATAAAAAATAAAAAATTATATATATATTAAAACATACACACATATATATATATATATACATATACATATATATACATACATGTATATATATACACACATACATACACGCATATATATATATATATATATATATATATACACACACATACACATATATATATATACATACACATATACACATACACATATACACATACATACATATACACATACATTATTATTTTCTCTCCATTTTACACAAAATGTGCTTGTAAAGACATACCGACGACGTAAAAGTGGTCCTCTGTTCGTTTGTACTTCTCTTTGGTCTGTGGTCCGGGTTCCTGAGGGAAAGATGTAACACACACACACACACACACGACGTTCAAAATCTTAATGATTTTATTCATTAAGGCAGCACTTTAGTGAAACAAGACACCGTGGAGCGTGGATCACATTAGTCAGAAAAAGCGTCGCCTCTGCCAGAGCAAAAACAATTCTGTCACGCTGGCGTTCCTGTCAATAATCAATGAGCTCACGTTCCTACGAGCGACCGTTCACTGTAATGTAATCAGAGCAGAGTTTGCGCATCGCACCAGTGTGTTGACACATACAGGGTGTGTGTGTCTATAACCTCTTTAGGAGCTTAACGCTGACCTTGTCAGGACCTGTAGTGCTCGTAGAAACCAAAACATGGTCCTAATGAGGCAGAATCTAATGTCTGAGTTAATATTATAATATTTGGGCTCAGATTTGGATTGTTGTTAGCATTAAGTGTTAAATGTTCGCAGCTAAGGCTTAATAAATGATTGGACATAAATGTGAGTGGTTAAAAAAGGTATGTGTGTGTGTGTGTGTGTGTGTGTGTGTGTGTGTGTGTGTGTGTGTGTGTGTGTGTGTGTGTGTGTGTGTGTGTGTGTGTGTGTGTGTGTGTGTGTGTGCACGTCTTACCGTGACAGGCAGTATTTCAACTGTGGTGTTTTCAATTCTGTCCCCTGGGTGCTCCTGGTTACCACTGCGAAACAGGAACCTGTCAATCAAACCAAAGCGCTCATTTGAATGTTCACACCAAATGAAAGGAAGTGAGAAATTCTTCCATCCCCAAAACGTGACTTTGAGAATGGAAATATAGACCGGTTACATCAGATATTTCATCGAATGTTCAAAAGCTAGTGCTCCTTTAGATCTCCCTCATCGAGGTCATCGAGGCTGCAGGTTTCAAACGTAAAAAATTCACGGTAGAGTCCAAAAGCAGAAACGGAACGGCTTTGAAATTCACAGAGCGTGAGCACAGAGTCGAGAAACAGGAGCTTCACAATCGTCAGATTAGCTTTATGGATGCCAGACAGATCAGTCAGGAGGTGACAATTCGTGACCGGGTATTCACAGAACTTGAGAGGGGTGTTTTCACAGTTACCTGGAGTTGTTATATTTCCATGAGTGACAAAGAACTTATTATTTCAAACCCCAAAAAAAGCACACAAATCAGATCAAAATCCCTGGATCTGCTATCAAAGATTACATTTCTAATCCGATACAATCCAAAAAGCCTATATATGCACAGACTGTAAATAATGTAAATAAATATTGTTATGGACAGTTTATCTCTTCAATAGGAGAGGAATATTTGTCTTTGATATTGCTTGAAACTGCACAAACGTGTCGTTAACGGCTTCGTATTGACAAAAGACGCATCCCTAATCCTGATTTTAACCAGATTAAAATGAAATAATATTCTCTCAGTCTCACTCTTGATATGCTCCTTTTTTTTTTTTTTTTCCAGGAGACCGGCCCTGAGAAAAAGCTTAATTTAGAGCACTCTCATTAGCTCACCCTGATCCCCAGAGGTTAAACCTGAAACAGTGAAAAGAGAAAAGCGCAGGAGGGAATAAGTGAAAGCAGTTTAAATATGGCCATTTGGCTGTGATAAGGCTGGGTCATAATTTGCATGTCCGCGTGTCCACTGAGAGCCACCAGGGCCGTCTTCCATACTTGTTTGAGTTTACACGGACCGCACGTGTTCCCTGTAGCAACACGCAGCTTTGGTTTGGACAAAAGAGACAACAAAGACGCAGTAAATTACAAAAGATCCGTCCCATCCTAGTCATTTTTATTCCATTCAAAAAGGAAAAGGAGCTCCTGGAGAGCTAAACTGACACGGTTGCGATTTAACTATGAAGTAGAACCACAAACATGTACGTAAATGCAAAAAGCACTCCCCGTGGATGCAAAACGCAGCGAGTATGACCCTGACATACAAAAGTGTGTCGTTACCTCTCTATGCTGATGGGTCGGTCGAATTTGAAGAGGACATAGTCTCCCGCGGTGGGCGTAATGGCCCAGAAGAAGTCTTCTCCGAGGTACGTCTTTTCCAGTGTGTGACCCTGATACACCTGTGTGTGACAAAAACGCCAGTCACGCCGATTCCGATTGTGTTCTTTTTCTGTACGATGACTCCTATTAACTACACACCTTCATCGAAGTGGAAACCTCCGCTGGCGGGTTGACGTGCATCTTGTGGAGCAGCGGCTTCAGGAAGTCTTTGTCCTGCAGACGCAGAGAGGGGAATGTCGGTGTTTTTTTTAGACGAGAGAGACGTGGCAATAACTGCGCTCGCAAAGGGCACGAGACTCACCGTGAGCTTTTGGATCTTTCCGGCGAGAGAAGAGTGAAGCCCCACGTGTTGGAACAGGGAGGGCCTGAAGCGTACGCGGAGGCTGGACTTCTGCCGCTCGCAGTGTTTCTGCAATAGACGAAAAAGTATGTATAATAGAAAACATGACATGGTTTTTGTTTACTCTACCTTTAACCTGATAAAATGATCACAGCTGCTAAATTAGCTTTAAATATATGACATTTGTTTTTTCATGTAAGATTCAGCCTCATCTCCCGAATCTATAAATATATATATATATATATATGCATATATATACGTATAAACATCAACATATACATATAAATATATACATATACACACACATATATAAATATATACATATATTTATACATATTCACATACATATACACACATACATATATATATATATGCATATATACATAAACAGATATACGTATACACATACATAAACATATATGTATACACACGTATATATATATACACACACATGTATATTCACATACATATATACACATGCATATATACTGTACGTATACACACATATATACATAAACATATATATGTATACACACACACACATATACATATATATGTATACACACACACACACACATATATATATACACATACATACATACATACATACGTATAAATATATATATATATATATACACACACACACACGATGTGTGAGTAGAAACTGTTTTACAGTTTACCTGCGAGCTATGTACGCCTTTTTCCTGTCAGTGTTACCACACAGTAACACATGACACCCTTGTGCTGCACACATAGTGAGCGCACACTACATATACACACATATACACAGTGGCGGGCTTGTTTTATTACTTTGGGGGGAAAAAAAGCAGAGGTCGCCCCCCCCACCTTTACACAGCTCCTTTTTTCAACAGGGCAGTTTTTGTGTAAAAAGAAAAAAAAACACACTCTACGAGAACAGAAATGTAGTTTCATAAAGCTTCACTTATCCCCCGCCCCCCAGTTACGTCTAAACTCATACACAGCCTCTGTAAAACTAAATTTACATAAAGAGTCCCTTCATAAAGTTCATAAAAACAAGTGCGTACCCCGTCTTTTTCCGGATTGCAGACTTTGACCCAGAGAATGTGGTCCAGCAGCCAGTCGATGGGCTTCTCCTTATAGAACATGAAGATGAACTCCACGATGAGGTTGAGGTCGGGAGCCTGGAACATCTTCCCTGAGGGAGATAGAGAGAGCACAAGGAGTATTTGTAAGATATTAATTGATCAGACACGGCTCCAACACACACACACACACATATGCACATTAATAATTAATCATGAGAAACAAGAGCGTAAAAGCATGGACAGGACTTTCAGTATTTCTGAATTCCCACCAGAGGAAGCTTATATACACCACAGTGTTTGAGGACATTAAACTACAAAGACATGTTTAGACAAAGAATGCCATAGTGTGGCTCTTGACCATCAGCTGACTACACTTTCTTCATGGATCGTACCGATGAAGCCCAGCTGGGAGAACTCCAGGATCATCCAGTCCTCCGACGAGAGCTGCAGGGCAAAGTTCTTCATGGTGGCAAAGTAGTTGGGCTTGGCCACAATGTCGTCCTCCAGCTAAATTGGAGCACAAAGAGGTCCACAAAGAGCACATTGTAACGCGGAAATAAGCACTTTATTGTGAATGAGACGGGGAGAGAAGCAGAAGGGAGGCTGCTCTAGTTGCTACACTAAAATCCGGAGTACTAGTAATAGATGTCAGGGAGGCAATACCTCGTCATTCCAGCTGAGAGCAGAAAATAGAATCGACACACACGTGGGATATTAACAACACAGTTACACTCCACCGTGGACGGCTGGTGCTCGCATTTTAAATCCACTGAGAGCAAAAATGTTTATGTAAACATTCCCAAATTGGACACAGAGTTTGTGCCAAGATGAAAGATGGAAGTCTAAGAGGAACAAGTCGAAGAA
Source organism: Microchirus variegatus (assembly GCF_963457635.1). Taxonomy (NCBI): domain Eukaryota; kingdom Metazoa; phylum Chordata; class Actinopteri; order Pleuronectiformes; family Soleidae; genus Microchirus; species Microchirus variegatus. The sequence continues at coordinate 6,486,963 of NC_139817.1, forward strand.
TAAGTAAAACAAACAACACCAGAATACTTCATGAAAACACTGTCGTTTCAAGTACGTGTTTTACTTAATTACGAGGATTAGGGCCACACAGGAAAAAATATTTGAGTTCTGACTTTATTCTCATAATCCTGACTTTAAACATGAGAATCCTGACTTTAAACTCCAAATTCTGACTTTATTCTCAGAATCCTGACTTTAAACCCAGAATTCTGACTTTAAACATGAGAATCCTGACTTTGAACCCCCCGAATTCTGACTTTGTTCTCCGAATTCTGACTTTATTCTCATAATCCTGACTTTATTCTCATAATCCTGACTTTAAACATGAGAATCCTGACTTTTAACTCCGAATTCTGACTTTATTCTCAGAATCCTGATTTTAAACCCAAAATTCTGACTTTAAACATGAGAATCCTGACTTTAAACATGAGAATCCTGACTTTGAACTCCGAATTCTGACTTTATGACTTTATTTACCGAATTCTGACTTTAAACACATAATTCTGACTTTAAAGTCAGAACTTAAATACTTCTTTCCCTGTGAGGCCCTAATCCTCTTCCGTAACTTTGCTATGACGACATTCTCTTAAAAAAGGAGTGGTTTTCACACAGATGCTTGTGAATGTGACAGAAGACAAATGTGACTTGTTTTGAGGGGACATACCTGGACGTAGTAAACCCCTTTGCTCACAGCGTACATCATGAGGAAGGAGTAGTCCAGATTCTGCTTGGTTCTCCATCTATAAACAAAATCAATAACACACAATATAATCAAACACACACACGCATGACAATCGATCCGGTGCGAGGTATCCTCCTAAATCAAGTACTTCCAGTTATGCCGCACGTTACGAAACGACAGCGGTTGGTTTTGAGTGATTTATAAAAGCGACTCCTGGTTGTGCACACTGACTGACTCAGTGCTGTTTTGCCAAGGGCAGCAAGTGCTCACGATGCGTTGAGAGGAAAAGGTGTGGGAGGTGGGACACGGAATTCACAAGAAGCACGAGCGCCTACATAATAAGACACGCACCATTTGGACAAAATGTACCGTCTTTTTTGTGATGTCTTTGTCTGCCATTTTTTTCTTTTTTTAATTAAATGAATCAGAAATCCACTCTATACATTGTTAATGTGGTAAACGACTATTCTAGCTGCAAACGTCTGGTTTTTAATAGAATATGTACATAGATGTATAGAGGCCCATTTCCAGTGTTCTAATGGTACAGTGTGTTTGCTAATCGCGTTAGAAGGCTATTGGACGATTAGAAAACCCTTGTGCAATGATGTTAGCACAGCTGAAAACAGTTTTGCTGGTTCTTTATTTTGAATAAAAATCATTATTTCTAATCTTGTCAATGTCTTGTCTACATTTTCTATTCATTTTGCAACTCTTTTGATGAATAAAAGTGTGACTTTTAATGGGAAAACACAACAAAATCGTAAAAGTGACCCCGAAACTTTTCAACGCTAGTGCTAAAATGCACAGTAAATATGACACAACAGCCCTCAGAGTACAATCAGCCAAGCCTGTGCTGCAAGCAGTCAGCACAAAGTGCACCATAAACGGATATGTAAAGAAGCTGTTACCTGATAATAAAGAGACGGTTACGCACGAGAAGATAATGATAGCGACAGCTAGAGGGAGAAGAGATAGCGAGGTTTGCTGCTGCTGCTGCTGCTTGGTGCTTATGACCTTGACGTGACATTCAGAAATGCCAGTGGAATACTAAGTACACCGGGCAGCCTGCGTTAAAAAGCTCTCGATTGTTCGCTTTCCCACTGACTCATCCTTCCAGTTTCCCTGAATTCAGTCCCTCCCCGAGCCTGTTTCACTCTAGATTTCCGCAACGATCTCTTATCGTAATTTTTGCCTCATTAAAACGTCAGCACAGATAACACAGACGCCACGTACTTCACTCTCTCTTTGGAGTCTCCGAAAGTCTCCTTGAGGTTGGTGAGATCGGGATAATACGCGGCCGGTGGCGAGATCACCTCCAGCAAACCTTCGTTCAGCTCTGTAGAAAACCTGAGTTAAAAAAAAAAAAAAAAAAGGGTCACTGATGATGATGATGGCAATTTTCTTTTTCTGGGTCACAGAAAAGTGCTTCACATTATTTCTGTCTGTAAGGACAGTGCGAGGAGGAGGAGGAGGAGGTGAACTCACTCTTTCTCCAATACAGCGACGACACTGTGCACGTAGTCCACGTCCGTCTGAAGAGAGACAACGCAGCGTTATTATCGTCACATTTAAAAAAAAAAAACTAAAAAAAAAACATCAGGATACGAGTCTCACCTCGCCGACAAAGACGATAATGACACAGTCGAGCTTCTCCTCCGGTGACAGCTTGTCTATTAGCGAATGCAGCGTCTCCGACAGATAAGACTTCACCTTCCGCTTCACTGTGGGAATCCCCATCACCATGGTAACTGGGGGGGGAATAAAGACAACAAGAAGAAGAAGAGAATGAGAACAGGTGTAAAACAGTGGCTATTTTTAATTAAAGTGAATCATCTATATGTTGCTGCATGTATGAAATGATCGATTATCTCTATTTATACTGCACTTTTTCAGCTTTTCTATCACACATCTAATAAGAGCTGCAACTCAGGATTATTTTCTTGATGAATCCATTCATGGTTTGGTCCATAAAATGTTAGAACATGCTGATCGCCGTTTGTCAAACCTGGATGTGCCGATGTTCTCCAATGTCTTGCTTTGTCCACAAACCAAATTAGTTTTAATGATTTCTTTGTTACGTGGAGCAAAGAAGCAAAGAAAATATTCACATTTAAGACGCTAAAACAATCAGAAATCTTTTTGTTTTAATCATGAAAAAAGCTTTGAGAAAAATAACAGCAAATCCACAGAGACTTTTAACAATAATTACAGAGTTTTTAATTACTTTGCTGTTGCTGAACTCAGCAATAAACCGCACTGGAACAATGATGCTAATCATTTCTGTGGGTGAGGATGAAAGGAGCCGACATCACATTCACAATAAGACGCGGAAAAGTGGGTTCTATTGTCGTGTCCTTATTGAGCAGCTGAATCAGACCGCCTCTTCTTCACTACAGAGAGATTCCCTCTAAACTAGAAGAGACCGGGAGACTTACAATACACTAGGACCAGCATAAATCCACTTCATTGTACTCCGTAGAATACTAGCATCACTGTGGAAAGAGAGAGAGTCTACGGCAAAACACTACTGGGAGTGCAAATGTGAGAATGAACAGGCCGCTTATCGGCCAATCAATCTCTTTTTCCGTCCAACTAAGGAAAATAAGTCAAGCCAGCAGCATGAAATTGCCTATAAACTTATGCCCCCTCCCACTTCTCTCCAGCTTAGCTTCCTCGTTCTATTTCTGCTGTGTTTACAGAGTTTTGAGTTGTGAAAGTTATAAACAACTTGTCCTACAGGGGGACAGCAGTGATGGTGAAGCACATGGGCCGTGGCTAATGTGAGTGTGTGCAGTTTGAAAAACATGCCGAGTGAAGGGATGTGGGGGGGGGGGGGGCCTCAACAATGGCACACACACACACAAAACAAAAAAACTTGAGGTGCACAGCGGACCTAAGAAAGGGTGCAAAGCCTCCAGCGTGATCTGTGCAGAGCGTGGAGAATCTGTCCCAGTTTTGCTTTGTGTTCCTCGCGCTGAGCCGCACGCCGCGCAGCGACACGCAGCATCGCCGCCGAGAAAGTAGGTCGGCGATGAAAGGGGAATGTGGGAGGACGGAGGAGAGAGACGGAGAGAGAGAGAGAGCGACAGAACAGAAGAGGGTGGGCAGACAGCGACTGACTGAGAATGCATGTAAGAGCAGCTTGAGCAGGAATGACTCCAGGACAGCACAGCACAGCCCCCTCCTCCCCCCCACGTCCCCTTGATCAGCCTTCTCGCTTCACTGTGCCACCCTTTTTCAGAAAAGGTACACTTCTGTGTGCTTCTCCAACATCGCTGAGAGAATCTGATTGAACGTGGCATATGTTTGAAAAGAAGCGAGCGTTCAGCTCTCAATGTCCAGCAAAATATGTTCATGTCAAGGCAGGGATCGACATCCGTGGATCATCGTACATAAATAAACGTCCAAAGTCTGTGTGTGCGTCTATTTATGTTCGAACTTAGCGCCACTTAAATGTGCACTGGATGACATCTGGAATTCTATTTTTTTGAAAAAAATTGGACACCTTTTTTTAGACTCCATGGGGGAGTGCAAACCTCTCTCAGAAATGTCATCTGTTCTATCTCGGGGCGAATTTCTACTTAATATCGTTCTAGGCGTCGTCGTCTTCTTCTGCTACGGGTTTAACGGCAGCTTTTGCACCCTTGACGTCACATTACTGCCATCTTCTGGAGTAAGAAATCGCCTACGCCAGTGGTTCTGAAACTTCTTATACCAAGTACCACCTGAGAAAATATTTATATATTGTGTATATCTATATGTATATAAATATATATATACACATACATATACACATCATATATATATACATATATACACACACACACACATAGACATATATACACACACACATATATATGTATATACATATATACACACACACATATATATATGTATATACATATATACACACACATATATATATGTATATACATATATACACACATATATATGTATATACATATATACACACATATGTATATACATATATACACACATACACATATATACACACATATGTATATACATATATACATACATACACATATATATGTATATACATATATACACACAAACATATATGTATACATATATACACACATACATATATGTATACATATATACACACATACATATGTACATATACACACACACAAATACATATACATTGTGTAAACATATATACATACATAAATACACATACATATAGACATACATATACACACACGTGTTGTTGTTTTTTTACTCGGATTAATAGAAGTTTTTCTATTTTATCGGGTCATTAAAAGCCCCCTCGTGTGTTTTTCGGGGGCAATTTCTCAGATATTTCAAGGGCATTTCTAACCCAAGCGCACTGACCCTGATGTCAGGCCGTCTGGCTTTTTTTTTTTGCCTCACTGTTAATCCCAAACTTCCTTGCGTTGACAATGAGGTGTTAGAAAAAGTATAACTGATTGACAAAGAGAGGGCTGGTTCAAGTCTGGGGCCAGGCTTGGGTTTATTTCCTCTTTTGTTAGATAGTTTTTTTTTTGCACCACAAAGGGACCAATAAAAAGGGGTTTATTTGTGAATGGGCCAAGTGTTTTTAAACAAGGAACAAGTATCCTTACGAGGCTTACTAGGCAGGGATGCAGTAACCCACGAGAGAAACGCACAAATGAGTGGAAATAACTGTGTGAATGCGAGGAAGAATGGCTGTTTGTCTGCATATACACAGTACAGTCAGCCATGTGATCGGACTGCCTGATTCTGTCCTCTAGCCCAATGTCAGCTGGCTCTCTCTCCCCACATAAATATAGTGGTGTAGCAAATGGATGGACGTCTGTTAAAGATTAACACGTCCATATCAGCTATCACTTATACTGTATATGGCACGGTACACACACGCACAATACTGTATATAAGTGGTGCTAGAGCACAAACAAACGTCAAATCCACATAATTCAATTACATTGCACGTTCGACCACATGTGGCCACCAGGGTTTGATCATTTCTTTATGTTGTACATTTGTGCCTAACACACACACACAGCTTCTTTATAACATACATTGCTCTTCACGGCTCGAAAAAAAAGCAATCATGTTCTGTTCCGAGTTTGTTTGTTTGTGTTGCAATTCAGCGAAGCAGCTCGCCCATCAGAGTGTACACCGAGACAAAACATCATGCTGTTTTTTTTTGAAACTGAAGAAGAATCGATATTGTAACATAGACGGCACATAAGGTCACGGTTCAGCCCACTGTGTGAGTGTCTTAAAACGAGATGCCACTGAAAGCAGACACTTCAGATCCTTTTGATTAGACCGTGTTGATTGACACGTGGCCGACATGCCACAAAACCAGAGTTTTTCAGTCAGAATCATGGACAACTTTTGCTTGTGGGATTTCATGAGCGTTCACATGTGGAAGTCCCGTGAGGGTTTTTGCAATAAGAAAAACAGCAGCTGCCACCATAAAAGAGCAGAAACAAGCCCTCTGTCTCCACTGCGCCCAGGCCAAAACAAGAGTCAAAGAAGACTGGAAAAGAGGGATCAAAAACAACAAATGCTGCTTGGTAACTAAGTAGTAACTATGCAAAAAAAAAAAAGGGTTTAACTTCAACCAATGCAGCCCCAGAGATGTTTCTCCTTTTATTCCAATTAAAAGTGGGATCATGACCTAATTTCAGCAGCTACAAATAGCCCAATGTCAGATATGTTTAGATCAGCAGAGAAGTAAGAGAGAGAAAAGCGACAACGGTAACCTTAGAGAAAAACAATTAGCGGCTGAAAAGAGAGGGGAGATTAAAAAGCCACCGTTGGAGCCTGGAGGCGAAAAAGAAACGATGCCAGAGGCCTGTCAAGTATGTCATTTGGCATGCACAAGCAGAAATCCCCGGTAGCAGTTACCGTAGGTACCTACTGCTACCACTTCCTGATGGTTGTATTTCCAGCTTAGCTGTGCATACAGTCAGCATAATTTACAGCGCTCAGGAGGTAGGAAGAAAAAAAGAAAAAAAGTACACAGCAGCAAACTCTACAGTATCAGTGTGAGATTCTCTGTCCAAAGAGTCCTGAAAGTTTGACAGCAGCGACTGGAAATGATGGCAGCAACGGGCCTCGCGGCTTTTTCCTCGTTTCCCAGGGGGAAAACTCACTGATCAAACACAGGCTACAAGCCAAGAAACTCCAATTAGTCCCCAAGCTAGGGCCTCCTACTTTTCCCACTAATGTGTCTCCATCATTTCCCCACCCTCAGTCACTGTCATTAGGACCCTGTTGTTCAGAACCGCTATGAAAACCTGTCGTCAATGATTCGATCACAACCACATCGTACCGGCCCTGATGCGTTCCTGAATCACAGAAATCACATTCAGAGGTGGTTTGAGGACACATTTGTCAACATTACTCAACAAATTAACTCGTACAGTAATGTACGCAAAGTGGGCACGTTAACGGTGTTACGTGACTCCCGACTGTTAAAACAAGTTTCTAAAGTAACGATAAACTTTAAAAAACAGATGCACACATACACAGCACACAGGCACATTGGTTATTTGTATAGCTGTTCTCTTATCAGTTCGACTGAAGGCGCGGTAACGGTGCAAAAGGAGCTAAAGGAGCTAAAGGAGCTAACGCAGCTAACGCAGCTAACGCAGCTAACGGAGCTAACGGAGCTAACTGGTAAATGGTGCCTGGACCCCGCTGCAGCGGCACCAAACATGACGCCACACGTGTCTTTTTACGGTCAGTCGTCATGGAAACGGGTCATGACTTAATGTGCGTTAACAGCGCTAACCGCCATTAACGCGCACAGCACTAACTCATACATCAATGTACTTGCAGACACCGTCACAATACTTACAGAAAGTCCAGATCATATCATATGTAGTAACGTCAGATGTGAACACTCCTACTTAACGTGATCAGATCACCGAGGACAGACGTTACTACCAAGTTTGAAAGGGGCCCAGGAATGTGAAAACATTAAGTCACCTCCATCATCACCTGTCGCAGCAACAAAGCCAGATAAATAAACCCTTTCAGATCCAACTTAACAAGGCAGAGGTCACATACCATATATGCTCTAAGCTGGACTAAGAATAAGCACTGGGTTGCTAATAAGAAAAGTCACAGGTTTATTAAAAGAGCACAAAAAAAGAGAAATGAAAGCGAGAATATACATTGATAATTGGGGCCGTGTACGATAAATGAAGTATAATTATCTTCAAATGCAAACGTTCCTCCGTGAGATATTATTGCAAAGCTCAGACCCTCAGGGGATACTTGTTGTCAACTCTTCCCAAACAGAAAACTTGTTGAGACTTGATTCTGTTCCTGATGTAATAAGCATCTCGGGAGGCTTTTACTGTGTTTGCGTAGGTTGAGCGTGAAAATTCTAGAGGACAAAGCAAGTGAATATACTGCTGTACCAACTGTGTGATGTATGCATGTACGTATGAATGTGTAGCCTCTCACCTCCTGTGCGGCCAAGTCCGACCTGCACGGCCGGGTGCAGGCTGCCGTCATTGTTGAGGAGGTGAGGCAGGTGATGGTAGATATTTGGCACCTGGAGCTGTTTCCTGTTTGCGAGCTCTTTCAGTAGTTTCTGTGTCTCATCTGAAAGCAGTCACAAAGAAACACATGTTAAGCAGAACTCAAAATGCAGAACTACCACAATTGGTAACCGAAAAAAAGCATTAATACGACAATTACGGTAATGAAATGATACTAGCATTGCATTTTAAATTTGGTAGACTGTGAGCAACATTAACATTTATCGGTCAAAACATCAAATATTCACTGATTAAAACGTCTTTTCTACGTCCTATGTTTGAAAGCTACTCTTTGAAACAATCTGTATATATACACACATATGTATATATATATATATATACACACACACACACGCACATATACATACATATATACACATATATATGTATATATACACACACACATAAATATACACACATACATATACACATTTATACCCACACATATATATACATATTTATATATGTATATATACACAAGTATATGCACACATATACATATATACACACTTATACATATTTATATACGTATATATACTATATACACATGTATACATATATACATATACACACATATACACATACACACATATATACATATAAACACACATATATACATATACAGTATATATTTACATATATATACATATATATACTGTATGCATATATACATATATATCCATTAAGACCTAAAGTATATAACGATACATAAAAAAGTAAAAAGTAAACAACAAAAAACGCGAACACGTCGTCAAATTCATTTACCGGAGAAGTTCGTGAGGGCATCTTTGCTGTTGTTGGTCTCGGCGACGGCGCGCTTGAACTGCTCAAGGATGGTGTTGAGCTCCGACGAGCGCTGCAGCGTCCTGTGCTCGGCCACACGAAGGCGCTCTTTCAACGCATGGAACTCGCGCTGGTACGCTACCAGCTTCTCTGCAAGGCGGGAAAAGAGCAGGACACGGCAGTACTTTAGTTGGAGGACATGGAGACACGATGATGACGATGATGATGATGGCTTACAGATGCAAACACAATAAGAAGAAGATGATGATGGTAAAGATGGCGGAAGTGTATGCAAGAGTAGGAAGGAACTCTTGGAACATTTTCATTTTAAGGCTCCAAAAATACCAGTTCCTTTGTTTTGTGGTTGTTGAAGGTTTAGAACGTTGAGAATGAAGTGCACTGCATGTGAACAAGACTTTAAGATAAGAGGACATTTTTAAATGTTCCTCCTCCAAGATTACCCGAGATTGTACGTAATCAAAAAAACACATGGCTCTTCAAACCCCCGTGAACATCCGCAGTGTGATGATGAGGCAGTCATTTTTTAACGCTGCCAACTGGAAAATGACTTTTTGAGGGTTTGGGAGGCAGATTACTGCCAAAAACCTGGTCTGGTGAGCGCTTATCAGGAAACAGAAGTCAGGCGGTTAGCGTCGAGAGGCTGAAAGTAGAGCTGTGGTTTGTTGGGAGGCCCGAGATCACAGATACGTCAAATGACAGTGAGTCACTCCACCTTCTTATCTCACTATTTCTTCTTCGTCTTGGCTCGTCTGTTTACTTTAATAATTTGTATATGTATTGATTTGTATAAAACAAAACAGGTGTACACGCACGCACATGTGGGAGGGAGGAAGTGTGCGTGAAGGTTGTGGTTTGATCTTCACTCTGCCGTTGTTCTGGTGAGATTTACGCTGCCCTTAAGCACAACAAAAACCAGACTCCCCTTATCTCCCCCACCACTCACTGTCACTTTCTCTGGCTGAGCTATTGCACATCCTCCCTTTTTCCACAGAAACCTGTTGTTATTCATGAGTGCTGCCGACGCTGCCTTTTGGCCCCAAAACCTGAAGAACAGGGCAGCAGCTTCCCGCCTCAAACGACAGCTTTCATCTGCACACCGGTCCTTTGACTGTCGGACGAAACCACGTGTAGAGAAACCAGAGACACGGGGAGCGCCCGCCGCCGAGCACAAACAGGAAGAAGGGGAGGGGCTTTCTCGTTAGCTTAATTGTTTCTGACGCACACTCGCACATTAGGAGGTGAAGCTGCTTGAGTGAAATGTTGATTCAGGAAGGTGCCACTCCCTTTACACCAGTGGTGTGTCACTGGACGAGTTTAGACTATCGTTCAAAAGTTTGGGGTCACTTAGAAATGTCCTTATTTTGGAAGGAAATTCTCTTTTTTCCCCCATGAAATTAACCAGAAAAACACTCTATAAACGCTGCAAACGTCTAGTTGACCTACGCCAAGGAGGTATACGTTTGGTCTGTCTGTTAGCGACATAACTCGAAAAGTCAAGGACGGATTTGGTTGAAATTTTCAGGAAATGTCCGCAATGGGACCAGGAACAAGTGATTAAATTTTGGGCGTGATCCATTTTTGGGGGGGTGGTGAGCTGCCTTGGAGGAGGTCTGCGCTCTCCGAGTGCTTTTATAGTTTTTAATGGAATATGTACATAGGTGTATAGAGGCCCATCTCTCCAGTGTTCTAATGGTACATTGTGTTTGCTAATCGCGTTAGAAGGCTATTGGATGATTAGAAAACCCTTGTGCAATGATGTTAGCACAGCTGAAAACATTTTTGATGGTTGTTTGACGAAAGGGCAAAATGATCATTTTGAATAAAAATCATTATTTCTAATCTCGTCAATGTCTTGACTATATTTTCTATTCATTTCGCGACTCTTTTGATGAATAAAAGTGTGACTTTTAATGCAAAAAAATAAAAAAATTGTATGGTTGACACACGGTCACTCAAAACACTACGGAAATCACCAAATCAAGTGGCGTCACTACAAAACTCACGGTTTAACAGTCAGCATACACTGCTGGTATACAGCATGGTTACACAAACGCATCAAACAATTAGACCCTCTGCTCTGGAGAACGGCTATTCAATTTCATTATCCTCCTCTGTTCTCTAGAACCATGAGTAATGGGGGAAGGGCTAAGTGGCTCTTCTTTATGAAGCCTGAAAAAAAAATGCTCCTTCTCTCCTTACCACGGTCACGTCCTTTCCATCGAATTTCATACCATGTTCAAAGAAAAAGATTTCAACGCGTACCCTTTTGTACAATATGTGCACTTCCTTCCTAACGCGCACAGCTTTGTCTGATTCTCTTCACCGTAACCCACACTGCCTCCCACACTCCGGTGAGATTTTGCCTGGATGCTCCAATCTCGATTCCTCCTCTCATTTTATTTGATTTATTAATAAAGTACGAGGGAGGGAAAGAGGAGTTTAACATATATATATGTTGGACATTCATTGCTGCCGTTTACAGCAAAAAGGAGTCAAGGCCGAAACAAAAATGCTGCTCAAAAACAGTTAAAAAGCTCAATTTTGGTTCAGGGGATGGAAAAAAAAGGCCTTAAATAAGAGGATTCAAGTGAATAACATCAGTGATGTAAAGAGCAAGCACTGCATCAAAGAAGAGGAAGCGATTTATCAAAGTCTGCCGAACACTGACATGGGAAACTCATGTAGCCACAGCAGCTATATAGCAAAATAAAAAAGTACAGTATAGTGGAAGAAGGTTGAATTATGCAACTTCCTCATGTCAACTTCCTATTCATTTAAAATACAATAAAACAATCGACTCACTGTAAGCTCCAAATGATATTGTAGTATAACGATCCAGATACAAATCATGCTACTAACGATTATTTTTCATAAACGATTAATCGTTTGGTCCAAAAAATTTCAGAAAATGTTAAAAAACGTTGATCAGTTTGTCAAACCTGGAAATTACGATGTTCTTGAGGGTTTTGTTTTGTCCACAAGCCAAAAATTATTGAGTTTTACCGATTTCTTTGTTACGTGGAGCAGAGAAACCAAGAAAACATTCACATTTGAGAAGCTGAAACGATCCAAAATCTTGTTTTAATCATGGAAAAAGCTTCAAACTGATTAATCGATTAGAGATTTCAGCTCTAATTGCCTTCATCAGGAACAGAGGCATATTAACATACTGTATATTAAACCACATTCTAATGGCCCCGAGTTATGATTCATAGTCATAGCGAGATTGTCTCACACATTGTTTCCACACTCACACACTCGCCGAGTCTGAAGCATGACAGAAAAAGTGACAGACCAGTCTTAATGTGGTTTTGGTCACATGGTTTAAGAACGACGACAAAGACGTGCTCTCAGTGCCGGGAGTCGCTTCAAAAAGAAGAAACCCAACTGTGTTAAAGAGGTTTTTATCGTGAATTCTATCAGCTCATCAATTAAGAGCCTTCGCAGCGCTCAGTGCTGACTCTGGGCTCGTGGGTGCTGATGAGGGGCTTTTATTTTGGAAGGAAAATATGAACTTTTACTTGAACTGTTTGAAAAGTGATAGAAGTAGCAGTGAGTCACCAGGGGAGGGGGTTTCTTTTCAGTGGAAAGGTTTGGTACAGTACATTATTTTGTGTTTCCATTAGGATTATTACGGTAAGATCATGACAGTCAGCTGATTAGGAGTGAAGTAAAAAGGTAGTGTTCTCAGTCACAACTCAAGCCTACCGTACCAAACCAAACCAAACCATAACAAACATGTGGTATATGAAAACATGATGAGCCTACTTTTATGTTATCCTGAGGAGTTAATGTTGACGATCGGGAATGTTTGCTGCACTGTGTGTGATTAAGAGCTAGTTATCTTTGTTTCCAGTTCCAAAAGCAAACACATCTCAAAGCATCACCAGGAGTTATTTGACTTGCGGTTCACTTCCCCCCCAATACAGCAGTGGCTCTCAATCCTGGTCCTTTTAGAGGTTTTCCTGCAGGGATGATGCAGGGAAGTGGGTCCTCTGGACCAGGATTAAGAAACACCTGCTATACAGGTGGTTTGGCTCTATATGTCTCCCCCTGCCTTTCATCCTATTGGCTCCAGCAGCCCTCATGTGGAGGATAAAGGAGCAAACAGGAAATATCAGCTACTACTAATCAGCTACGCTCGACATACGTGCTTACAGTTAGCGTGTATGAATGGAGCCGCAGCTGGGCTTCAACAGCGGGCGCTCAGAGGAAACCGTGGTTGACGTTTTTCAGTTTTTCACAGACACCACTTCCTGCAGACGCAAACGGCACCTCGCTATGTTCGTGAATGTGATCTCATCCAAGCTCTGCTATACCGAGTATGTGACGCAATGTTTATGAAAAAAAAAACATATGCGGGAGGAAACCGTCATGCATCACACTTCCTGTCCCTTTGTTGTTGTTATACTTTGATTTTAAACAAACAGGATATAGTATTTGTTTGATAAAAGTTTCCACTTAGTTATTGAGGTGCTGGTGTTCATTTCCTGTTTATTTCAGCACTTGATGAGAGTGGCATCAGTTACCTCATTTAACTCCTGGAATTGCTGTTTAAAATCTAGGTCCTAGCGAACTTAAATAAAGAAGAGCTACTGTGTCGTGTCATGTGACCTTCAAACCTCGCCTTGGTGTGTGCGTGAGGCTGTAAAAGTGATTTTCTGAGAGAGTGCTCACCAGAATGTCTCCATGTACCGACAGGAAGTAAGCTTATCTATTGTGCTATTCAGCACAAAAATTAACACTAGTCGCTGAAAAGATGCCACCTTGCAACTGAGTCTTCCTCTTATAGACGGATTCCACCTTCCAGATGCATGTGAAACACGGACGAAATGATGCATAATGAATCCATAAAGGCCCTTGAGCAATGCACCTGCTGCCCACATGGTCCCACACTGCAGCTGCTGTGTGCAATAACACAAAAGCATTTAACCGGGCCTGTTATCTCTTAAGCAGGGCAGATGGTGAAGCCACACATGAACTTGAGATTAACAGGACAAAAGCGGGTGGATGTTTATTGCATGTTTGTGTTTAAGAGGGGGCGCAGATGCAGACATGGACCAACACTGGGGTCCAAAAGTCATATTAGCTTAAACACCAGAGGTTACAGAGGTCGCACATGGACCACGTTGTACCGTTACTGTTAACACTGACGCCACATCTGCTGGAGAGAGAAGACCAATCAAGATAATGCAAGTTAAACATTCTCTGTTTAAAGAGTCAAGAGAGCAGGAAGCACACACACACACACCCAGGTTTGCACAGCTATTCTTCTGTGCCGACACTTATCCAAAGCACTTAACCTTAACCGTTAAATATACAAGTTAACCTAGTTCTCTGGTGTCCTGATGAACATGTCTGTGACATGCTTTGCTCAAAATAAGGATGAAGCACCACAGCAGTTCAATCACCCTGCTAAAACAGCCCTGTTTACAACGCTCTGTTTAGTAGTATCTCTATAAAAATAAGTAAAACGAAACTTAAGGGACAGGAAATGACATCAGCCACAGAGGCTACTGGGAGCTAACAGCAGTTAGCATTTGTAAAAGTGATCATTTGCAGGCTCTAGCAGGCACATTGCCATCATATATTACATGTATCCACTGGACAGATAAATCCTCTGAGGCTGGAAGTTTGTGTAGAACTCTGTGCTGCACTGTGGAGCCAAGAATAGAACTTTCCAAGACAATAATTCCGAGTAAATTTTGCGCATTGTGACGTCCCAGTGAGTGCGGAAGTCAACATGCGTGTTTTATCTCCTGTACTTAGACTGAGGAGTACCACAAAAACATGAGTGAGTCCTCTTTTTTCACACTTTGCCAACTTCCAGAGTCCCATATATAAGGATTTAAATGATTAAAAAGTTGACTTTGCATAATATGGGACCTTTAACCTAACCACAGCTCAAATCTCAGCCCAAAATTAACCAGTACCTGGTCCCAATAAGGTCTGTGTTTATGAAAGAAAAGATACTTAAGAGGTAACAAAGAACAGTATGTAAACACACACACACACACACACACACACAGACAGAGTATTATTGATTTTAGTTGTTTATTTCCTGAAGAGAAGTGCAAGTTGATTCAGGACTGGACTAACGATACTCCCTCAACATTTTTATGTAGATTGCAGCAAGAGGAAATGTACACCTTAATCCCAAACTGTCATTTTTCCTCATGCAATACACCTTGGTTGCATGCTGAAATAGTTAAGTATTATTCAAAAACAACAACACGCAAGACAAACATTTGCTCTCTTGGCAACTTTCTAACCCAGATTCCCAACATTTGCTTGATCACATTAGGCACATTGTTTCTCCTGCCTCCCACCTTATATTATGCTCTATTGTGCTGTGAGTCATGATAATCTCTGTGGCCACCACTCTGCTTCCATCCACTCCCATGACAGCCACCACTTGGCTGCTGAAAGGCTTTGATCAGCCAGGACCTATCTATCGTACTTTCTTTCAGTTGGTGGAAGATATGCAGTGAGGTCCAAAGCTCTGAGTCCATCGCATGACTTATTTTTAGAGCTGAAGTTGATTAATAATCATTGTTTTACGGTCTAAAATGCTGCTCTGCACTTGACAAAAAACACAAGTTGCTGTCCATCTCCTCCTATCACATAAAAAAAACGTTTTCCCATCGAGAAAAGCCTTATTCAGTCGTGCTTTTTGCTCTTCCCATAATCAACAAACAGTCTCCAGTTACTAATGGTTCAGCAGCTGCATGTACACGAGCCACCGTTGTTGTAAACAAACAGTGGCTCCTCGCTTCAAGCTAACCCGACTGGTCCAATTACCCACGTGATTTGAGCCACAAGTGAATACACTGACTGGAGTTCTGGCAGGATATGGATTTTTATTGCTTGCACTGGATGCGTTACAAATTTAGAGCTATGTCCTGAGAATGTTTCACGTCTTTGTGGTCAAGAGGACTCTGCATTGATTGTCCCAGAAGTACAGTATGTCTGACACTAAATCTTTCATTGTTTGGAAGGAACGATAAGCAAAAGCAAAAGGCCCAGGCGTGCATGTCCACTGCCACACACACAAACTAGTACAGACATGTCCCCACCGGCCTTTTCTACAAGTGTATGCCACGGATTTATCAAGAGGGAGCAGTTAGAAGCGAAACTATCAGTTTAGGAGAAGCCTGAGAATGCCCAATGAATGAATGAATGAATGAATGAATGAATGAATGAATGAATGAGTGAGTGGGTTTAAGGACGTGCAGAGAAGCACAAGAAGGGAAATGACAACAATTGTTAACTTACTAACAGATGAGGACGCCTGTTCGTGTATAGACACAGCAGGAGCTGTCTGAGCTAATGTTTGAGAGTGTGTGTGTGTGCCTCGTCAGCACTCCCATCCTTTCATCCCATCATGTAGCCCACACCTCGGCCTCTTCTCATCCTCCGTCTTCCAACTCACTTCTCCCTCTGGCAAATTACCCTGCCTCACAATTCACAACGAGATCGTAACTCATAAAACCACCTCTCTCTGGCCTGCTCTCCTGCTGCTAGCCTCGTACTGCGTACTGCGTTGCTGATTGAGCCCCTTCACTCGCGCTATTTTTGGGCCCCATTGTTTTTTTTTTGGGAATTACGTAACGATAGAAGACAACCGTGCCCTTAATCACAGAGGAAGGGGAACGTTTGGGTTCAAGGAAAGAGAGGAGGAAGCCACATTTGCGACAAGGGGTGGGGGGAAGAGTGTGTGGCATTCAGTGAATCTGCTAATATATATACATATACACATGTACGTATATATGTACATATGTATATAAGCATACGTGTATATATTTATATATATATATACACACACACACACATATATGTATGTATGTATACGTATATGTATATATATATATATACACGTATATATATACATATATACATACATATACACACATATACACACATATAAATACAATGAAAGACTCTTTATGTGGAACAGGTTGCGTGCTACTGACAAGCTGCTACCGCTAAGGGCAAACTTGTGAGGCACCGAGGCACACAAAGGTGTTTATGGTCTGTGTGACAAAGAAACTAGTGTGGATTCAAAAAAAAAAAGGCAGTAAATGCAACTCCAGCTGCCGACGTATACGCTGAAATAAACGTGGGGAAAAACTTCTTCCCCGTGTTGTAAAAACTTATCTTCAAAAACTCCGGGAACATTTGACCTCCTCTCTGATCTATAGAGCTGCTTGTAAAGATATAAAAATCTGCAAGGCCAGCTTTCCTCACACCCATTCGCTGTGCGTGCTTAGTTGTTGCTTAAATCTTACTTGTAAAAGAGCTTTTGTTTAATGAAATTTCCAGCATGTTTAGGAAAGAAACTTTACGGAACTGTGACAGGAATTCCTGTTTTGTGACAATTCAAATCAGCCAACAAAGAAAGGGTAATACAAGTGTGTTGTGTCACTGACTTAAGCATCTCCCAGGAATGTGTGTTCTAATGTCTTGACTACATTTTGCAACTCTTTTGATGAATAAAAGTGCGACTTTTAATGGAAAACACAAAAAAAATTGTATAGGTGACCCCAAACTTTTGAACGGTAGTGTATGTATAATCTATATTCCAATCCAAGTCCCCGCACTACATATATTCATTCAGTTTATTCTGTTTATATGTATTGCTGAGGTCTACTTGAGTCATAACCATGGTGATATCAGAGAAGAAGTATCCTGCTAGAGGACAGGGGGGCAGACTCTGACAGAGAAGTACACACACTCTGGAGAGTCATTTGAAAATGGAGTGTTTGGACAGCTGACTGGCACGGCTCTCATTTCACAGCAGTCAATAAACCGCGGCACGGACGGGACTAAACAGAACAGGGAGGCAAAAGATATGAGCAAAATCGTAATTAAACGAAGGCCGCAAGAAGAGCGCACAGAGAGGGCCACCAAAGCCCCTGGAGGAGCATTTTTTGGACATGCCACACCTCGCGAAACCCAGGCGTTGGCCCAACTGTTCAAGGACACAGCTCTGAATAAATCGACAGTGCTGGAAGGAAGTCGCCCCACTGGAAGATGCTCAAAGACTGGTGTCCTGGCTCATATGTGCCATTCTTTATCATCCATTTTCACAAAACTGACATCATGTGCTGAGATTATGCAGAATAAAACCATTTACACAGCTTGTGTTACGACAAGACGGAACACAAACGGCACTACACATAAAGTACATGAACAAAGCTTGTGACAAAGATGTACTGTGATAAACACTCAGCTTCAGGTGTCTTAATAAATAGCAGTATCATCCATTGTAAGCATATACTGTATATGTGTACAAATGAAGGACGTAAAGGATTCAAGTTGCAATTTCAAACCACTAACAAGAAACGATGCTGTGCTGGAACGTGCACAAGGATGGAAGTGAAAGATTTTAAATAGAGTTTGCAGCGTGAATCAATACTCTAGCTTTCACGATAAAAAAAAAAAGTCCAAGAGAGCTCTTCACTGCTGCTCACACCTGGTTTGACCCCAGGAAAACCAACATGAAATCAACCTTCGACTGAAACTAAAAAAGCTTGCTGCTGAATGTTGCACAATGCACCACAGCTCTATGAAAGTACATGCAAATAAGACTAAAATACCATATTTAGAAGCAAATACTTTCCCTACATGGTAATAGAAAAATTTACAGTAAGAATCCCAGACACATTTCAGTCCATTTCAGAGTATCATGTACAAAAATCCCTGTTCTGCAAATACAGAACTACTGGACTGCAATATCAACATGTGCACCAGCCAGAAAAGAGGGCACTTTCACTTGACCTTTGCTTATCACACACGTGCACTTTAATCAAACCATGGAGCAAGACTCATGCTCGCTCGTGCTCTCCCGGCGGTAGAGTACATTTGAGCCAGGGCACTTCATTGAGCTGATAAGATCCAAAAATAATCACAATACGAAGGCTTTGCTTGGAATTTATCAAAACGCTGCAATTATTTACACTGTCCCGATAGGCCCGCAATAACACTCTCCACAAGGATTGGGTTAAGCGTGGCCCGGAAACAAGGACTCGAGCCTGTGCATACTGTGGGAACACACTTGTCTAATGAGCACCGAGCTCAAATATTTGACAGGATGTGTAAAAATACAGCTTACGCTCCAATGACAGGTTTAAATATCAGTGCAGGACGATGCACGGCAGTGGATAGCGTTGTTATCTGAAGGTATGAGACATTGTTGTGAGGCATTCGTGTCACAATTATCCTGACTAAATTAATTACAAATGACAATTATGGTTATATTATGGAACAGAATTCAGAAAAGTGTCCAGATTTGTTCACAAATTCTACGATTTCTACAAAGTAAATCATCGCATCTCTTACAGGTACTGCATGTTTTGCTCTTTGTCGCCATTTATAAAATAATAAGTTAAAGGCGCAATATGCAAGAATGTGGCCAAAACGGTTACTACACGATACAGAGGTCTGTAGGTTTCGTTTTCTCTGCCATTGTAGCTCAGACGTAACTGGCAACCCGTGGTTGCTCGGCAGCTGAGACTCTACTGACTGCAATGATCGGTAGACGGCGGTAGGTGGCGCCACATGCCAAAACATGATTTCAAAACATAAACATGATTTGTGGTCTGCAAAATATTTTTTTGGCTGTACTGTTGTTGTTGGTGAGTTCAGTTTGTTATACGAATATTATTCCTGAGTCTCTGCGACATATTAGGAGGATTTTATGGCCAGTTGCTTTAGATTTATTTCATAATGCACCTTTAAAATCTGGTAACGAATTCAAGTATTTGCAATTCTTAACTTTATTTAAATAGTAACATAGTTGTTCTCCTTTATTTGGACCGTGGTGACAGGTAAACACAGGCACAGTATGTGATTTATTTATTTTTTGTAACACCTACACAGATTATGTGTGCCTGTGTTTAAAAGATGTTCCAATTATCACAACCATATCGTGAATCGCATCGTCGTTTCGGCCGGTACACATCGTGACATGACATTTTTATTTCGTCCCAAGTACCTGCTGCGACAGCTGGCTGCCGCTGCTTTGACGTTAACCACTAAACAGACCATAGACATGCACACAATACACGGTTATATCGTTGTATCGTTGCACCGACGATGCATTTACGACCACCCTCAGAATGAAGCAAACACCGTGTTGCAGGATGTACCTTTGGACGTACCTTTGCCATTCTGCCACGCTGTGTACCAGGACAGGCTGAGGAAAGACGTGAAGAAAATGATCGCAGTGGCCACAGTTCCATTTCTGAGCCTCATCTCATTTCAGCGATGCCTCTCCTCGGCTCAGTGTCGGGGACCCCGAAGCTGCCGTTGCCTCCCTCCCTCCGTCCGTCCGTCTCTCGCCGCCTTCAAGATATTGACACGGCCGTAAGCCCAGGCATATGGAGGCGTCAAATTGTCTTACAAAAAAATAAATAAATAATAACAACAACAACAACAAATCCTCCTCCTAGCAGGACAGAGAGCACGAAACCTCTGCGCCGGGAAGAGAGGGGAGAGGGGGGCTGCGCTGCTCGGATGTTACCCTCGTTGTCGCTGCGTCCTTTCCGCTGGGCTGTGCACGGGCTTCTGCTGCTCCGCGGTCGGTCACGAGTCAACTTGCTGTTCGTGACAAACGAGCAAACATGTTGGGCGAAGACAGAACAAGCTAGCTGCCCATATCACCCATCGTAAACGCTCACAAGACAGTCAGTCAGTCACCCGGAGCTACAAGTTAGACAGAGGGGAGCATTTCGGGGGGACGTAACAGTGGCGGAACAGCTGGGATAGGCTGCTCGGTCTCTGACGGGGGCTTCCACAGGCTACGCCTCAAATCAAATCACGCCGAGCTCGCTTCAGCTGGGGCGACGGGGGATAAAAACACACATTAACAGCGGCGCCGTTGAGCTTCCCGGGGTCGCATTATCAACGCCTGCTGTCACTAAGTTTCGCCAGCCATCACTGGGCCTACCTAGCTAGCACTAAGTTGAATGTTTGGTCTGCCCCGTTAGCACCGTCCGTTTACCTGCCAATTACCAGGGCAAACACAACCGGAGAAGCGGCTACAAGCTAGTATCTACGCTGCTGGGCAGGCCACACATTCCGGAGGCGTTCATATCCAATAGCAACCGGTTTGGAAATAATTTAGACCCCCAAAAAAACTCCCACACACGTCCTTCTAAAAACGCTTTCCCCTAAAAACGAACTACAATCATCCACCTGCCAAATGTGTTCAAACGGGTTTTCCGGTAGGAATTTTCAAAATAAAAGAGAAATGTGGTAAATTGATCCAGGTTTTCCCCATGTTGTTGGGATCTAAACCAGGGTTTTTCAATCCTGGTCCTGGGGATATTTGAGATGTTTCCCTGCTCCAACACACCTGAAACTTCTAAAACATAAAGCCATTGTCATTTATACAAGCAGCAGCAGGAATTGTTCATAGAGAATTATACTGATATCACCTTTAATTAAAGCATAATAATAATAATGGTGATGATATGATATGAATGATAATAATAACAATAGCATCGGATCTGGAGCCTGCAACCTGCTATATGAGGACAGAGAGAGAGTTGAAAATCACCTGAGAATCTATTGACTCAGCATTCCTAACTATTAATAAAGTACGCCATCTAGTGGCTGTATATTGGGGCTGTATTATTATTTGATTTTTGTGTGCTCCATCTGTCACAGAGCTTGGATAAGTGGTCCTCAAACGTTTTATACCAAGTACCAAGTTAAAGTTTGGGACCATTTCACGCTTAATCAATAAACCACAATATAAACCTTTCCAGCAGGTGAAAGTGCTCCCGAATTGTCCGCCATACTTATTATGGTCACTCTTCCGGAGGGGAAATTATAGAGCTGAAGAGAGCAGCCATTGAAAATCTGGACACACAATCTAGCTCATAACATGTTCTTTCAGGCCCCCCCCCGTCAAGCAAAATCACCTTGGAAATTTCCAAGGTCCAAGATAAATTAGGGCCTTGAGAAGATTGCAGCCGCACATCACAAACAAATATTTTCTTGCACAATCATTTTGTGTGCCAACATTCATTTATTTTTCAAACACTGAGTTTGATGCAAACCCATGAAACAGAAATGAGTGTCCCAAAAAAAAAAGCATCAAAAGACAACAGTAGTGTCTATGGCAGCTGCTGTAATGAATGCGATTTTGAAATATAATACATTCACACATCAAACGCAGTTAACTGGTGAACTGGTTATTAGAGTGGAGAGGCATGAGGCAACATTCAAGTTTAAAAGTTGAAAACAGTGGATTAAAAAAAAAAATGTTGAAAATACATTTTAATGTCGTCAGGAATGATATGTGTGGTGTTGTCGCAGCTGAAATGAGGGGTATTCTCAGAAGGGTGTAGCTTTAAAGTAGTCCTCGATGGGAATGAGTGAAGTGCCTCCAATCCAGTTCTGCAGCCAGACCTGGATCAACTCCAGCTTCATGAAAAACCACCTGTGTCCCACTGGCCACTTTGCCATCACAGGATGTCTAAAAAAACAAAACAAGTCGGAATTAATTCTAACAACCTTCCTGAGGCTGTCTATGAACGTGGTGACGTCGCTCCCAATACTACACATTACACCAGGTCTTCAACTGTTTTTACCTCGAGAACATTGCCTCCTTCGCAAACCCAAGCTCCTCCGTTGGCACCTCCACCATCTTGCCCGTCAGCGTCAGTCGAGCACATCTTGGATCTTCTGGATCATACATCATTTGCCTTGAGGCAGAAAATGATCACGTTACCATGGTTGCAGAGATTAAAAAACAAACAAACAAACAAGAGGTCCAGGGCTCACCTGCAGAACTCTCCCTCTGCCTCGGAGAAGGTGAGAGAAGCATAGGGGTTGCTTTTCAGGTCCGACACGGTGTTGTCCATTGGGGTCATGTAGAAGTAGACGACTCCAGTGCTGTTGTCTGCTGGTCCATCGCTGACCGAGAAGATGTTACCAAAGGGAAGACTTTTTATCTGCAACGGGGAGGGGAAACAGGATGTTCAAAAATACATACATACCATCAACATTCATTTATTTATTCATTTCAGCAACATAAGTCTAAGCAGAAACGAGCAGAGAGCCAAGAATCTAACCTTTGACCTTCCAGTTGAAAGAAGACCCGCTCTACCACTGAACCGCCATCGCCCTCCCAAAACAGGACTGTTACTACTTGTGACACCATATGTAAGAATGTGGCCAAAAACGGTTACTACACTCAAATTCAAAATACTGGAGGCCTTTTAGGTTCTCTGCCATTGTAGCTCAGATGTAACTGGCAACCCGTGGTTGCTCGGCAGCTGAGACTCTACTGACTGCAATGACTGGTAGACGGCGGTAGGTGGCACATGCCAAAACATGATTTTTTTTTTTTATACGAATATTTTGGCTGTACTGTTGTTGTTGGTGAGTTCAGTTTGTTATATGAACATTATTCCTGAGTCTCTGTGACATATTCGGAGGATTTTACAGCCTGTTGCTTTACATTTATTACATAATGCACCTTTAAGATTAGGACTGTGGTATAACCTGTTTATGGTTAAGGGTAGGCTGTTGCAGATGAGTGCAAACCCGTGTGTGTGTGTGTGTGTGTGTGTGTGTGTGTGTGTGTGTGTGTGTGTGTGTGTGTGTGTGTGTGTCTTTGTGAGGACCAACAACTTTTAAACCGCAGGGAAGGAGGACATTTTGAGAAAGTGGGGGACATGTTTTGTTTGTCTTCATGTTCTGTCACACCCAACAAGACCTGGTTTTAGAGTTGAGGTTGGAATTAAGTTTATTTATGACTAGTTAAAATAAAGGTTAAGGGTTTAGCTGTGGTGGTTAGGTTAGACGTGCGCGCGCGCGCGTGTGTGTGTGTGTGTGTGTGTGTGTGTGTGTGTGTGTGTGTGTGTGTGTGTGTGTGTGTGTGTGTGTGTGTGTGTGTGTGTGTGTGTGTGTGTGTTACCTTGTCTTGAGTTGAAATGGTGGACAGGTGTCCCCAGTCACTGTTGTGGGCTATGTATCTGGCCGTCCTGGCGGTCTCCTGGTGCGGGGGCGGGCTGCCGTTGCCGATGGGCTTCTGCTTCACCTCCTCCAGCCTGTACGAGAACAGACGAGAGGAGAACTGCGCCACAGTGTCGTCCTCGTCGCCGCCGGGTTTGACCAGCTCTCCCGGCCCCTTCCCGGTCTCCGAGGACGGATACGCCTGCTGCTTCCACAGCCCCGCACTGTCCACCAACAGCGCTGGGGCGACCTCCTCCTCCGACAGGTCCGCGTCCTCCACGACGTCGTTGGAGGAGACGACCCAGGACACGGAGCCCCTGAGGCTGTAGCCGTGACAGCGGAGCACAGTGGCGAGCAGAGCCACGAGGAAGAGTCGGGCCTTCATGTCGCTGAGTTCGGTTCGACGGCTGCTCTTCAAACTGTCATGTTTACAAACTCACGTGTGTGGTTATTTATAAGAAATCTGACTGTATTTGTTTACACCGCCCCCTACTGGCCTTTCCTTGTCCTTGTTCCTGTTGTCTTTTGTAGGCATAGTTGTGAACGTTACTGCCCCCCATCGGTTGGAGTTGGCCTTACATTTCTGCGCCATATATATTTTTTGCACTGATTTTTTGCAAATCCAAACCAAAATTCACTTTTTTATTATTTTTTTTCAAATACTTGGACACAACATCCAACCGAAGTCAATGCTACACAATTATAGAGTTAATTTTGTATCTGTTAATGGAACAGAATGGCTTTGAAAGCAAAAAAAACAAGCTTTTTGACTATTTGCAGCAATTTCAAATGTTTTGTTTTCAAATTCAAACATTTCTTTGTAAAATCAAAAGGTTTTTTTTTGCAAAGTGGAATTAATTTTTTGCAAATTCAAAAGTTTTTTGTTGTTGCTGTTAAGGCACAAAAGGAGTATTCAGGGATAATGTGACTTACAGAAAAACGACTTCACAGGCGTAAGAAAACAAAAAAGGGTTTATTGAACATAAAGTATTAACAGCTGTGAAATGGTGAATATGATAAAAACATGATTCATAAATATTCGTCTTAAAGTTACGGTGGAAAGGTTTACGTTTCAACATAATCTCTACAATTAAAACACAAACGGTCAATGATTCAGCTCCTTGTGTTTCAGTCCATGGTCTTGTCGCTCCAGGCCATTGACTTCCTCTTGGCCAGTTCCATCCAGGACGGTTGACCGGGGCCCGACATGGACTGCAACACTGTTGACTGAGCGGGGGACGATGAGGGCGATGACAACGTGGCCACATTTTTCCGGATCCATTTGTCCTCGTGAGGCCTTTCTGTGGGGGTCGACTCTGGAGAACAACAAACAAAAACTTTCACCTTTAGTATTTTTCCCCCATGTGTCCTTGAGATTATTACGTATCCACACACCTGCAGGTTTTAGCCCGTGTCTTCCTTCTGGTTTTGTGTTTTCTATGCTGACAGGGGTTGTTTTGGCCGACGCAGGAGATTCGTCTAATGTCTGTGCCTCGCTTTGAACTTTCTTCAAATCCACCTGAGGGAAAAACAACAACTAAGAGTTAGATCGTAATAGAAAAACCTGGTAGTTAAAGGGATAGTTGTTTTTTTTTGAAGTGTGGTTGTATGAGGTATTCACTGAAAAGAGAATATGACATCCTTTTGTCTCTGGAAACTGAAGTTTTTAAACCCCTCACTCTCCCATACCAAAGTCCATAGAGAAAACCATTGTTTTTTTTGTCTTGAGGGTACACAACCGCTGCTGTTCTACACTCTCAGAAATAAGGGTTCCAAAAGGGTTCTTCTACAAGGGCTGAGGTTCTACCTGGAACCATTTGCTGATGAGGGTTCTTGGGAACACTAATGGATCCAGAGAAACCCCCTTTAAAACCCCTTTCCTGAATGGAGGGCTTAAAAAGGGTTCTTGGCAACACTAAGGGTTCCAGGTGGAAACTTCTCCTAGGGTTCTCCTATGAGAACAAGCCAACGAACCTTATATGGTTCTACTTAGCACTTTTATTTCTAAGAGTATACCGCTTCTTTGTTTGGTCAATTTGTGTCACTTTGGTAAATCTGACCAAAGGATTTCAAACACAGAAGTTAGCGTAAGACCTCATCTTCAGGAGCAGAGAACCGAGAACCTTCACAGACATTTTACAGTCTTCAGTTTCCTAATGATGACATTGAAATCCAATGGAGACCACTACAGTAAAACATCAGATCTATCTTCATCGTCAACAGCCACAAACCTCCTTGGCCACGGTTGGAGTGGTCTTCTCTGCCTTTTTTTCCAGAAAAGCAGCAGCCCTCATGCTCACTGAGCCGCCCCGCACTGCTCGCCTCTCTGAGGATGAAGGACCCTCGCCTCCTGGAGGAGGAAGAGGAGGAGGAGGAGCAGATGTGGTTGAAACCACAGTCGTGGACTTGGGCTGACTGGTTTTCTGGAGGACTCTATTGCTCCACGGAGGTTGCTGGGGCGTGGCGTGAGATTGTACCAGGTGAGATGAGGACTCAGTTTGTGTGCAAGAGCGCAAAGAGGACTGTGATACGGCGGTTTGTTTTGGCGTTTGTGCGTCAGCGGAAGCCTTCGACAGAGCAGGAGACGCCGTCGGCGGTGGACTTGCGGACGCCTGCGGCTCCGTTTGATTCGTCGGTCGAGCGGCGCCCGCGAAGTCTCTGGGGAACCGGCTCGTGAAGAGCTGCTGCAGGCTTCGGGTCTTCTCCAGGGCGAGGCTCATCCAGGAAACGTCAGATGGGGCTGTTTGCGGTTGAGGCGGAGGCTCAGTGACGGTGGTCTCGGAGGAGGTCGCTCGAGGGGCCTCTGCAGGCCTGACGTGAGAATCGCCTGCAGGCGGCAGGTTGTTCTTGACTGGAATGGAGAAGCCAGACGGGGCCGGGTCTGAGGAGTGATACGGATCAGTTAGACACACACTGTTGACTGCACTGTTAACGTTTCCATGGGTGGTGTTTTTAATAAGTACAAAGGTCCATAGTGATGACTACAAAGAGATTATTTACTCCCACGAAGCAAAGTACTGCATTGAACTGGTGCAATATTTAACCTTATATGGATGTATGGGTGTAGAACAGTATGGAACCACAAAAACTCACCTGTCACTCTGACTTCTGCAGAAGAGACGCTGGTCGGTGGCTTTTGAGACGTGTGGACCACATGCTCACTGACCTCCTGCTTGATGAGATGAATGGGCGCCGAGTCGCGCTGGAATCTCCTCGATTGAGTCGTCGCGCGCAGTTTGACACCGAACGCCACCTTTCCTTCTTCCTCCTGGACCTCCTCTTGTGCCTTCACTGCCTCTTCCACCTCCTCCCGGCTCCTCTTCACCTCCTCCCGGCTCCTCTCCACCTCCTCCCGGCTCCTCTTCACCTCCTCCCGGCTCCTCTCCAGCTCCTCCCGGCTCCTCTCCACCTCTTCCTGTTTCCTCTTCACCTCTTCATTTTGAGAAGCAGATGATGGTGTTTCTAATTTTCGGAGGCTGCCCCTCTTTTCCCGCTGAAGAGCTGAACTTTTGGGTCTTCCCACAGCAAAGAGGCTCCCTCTCAGCTCTTCCTTTTCCCTCAGGCTTGACGAGGACTTATCCTCTCCACCTTCATGCTTGGCCTCCGCTTGTTGCCTTGTTCCCACAAAACTGCTCGATCTGGGTCGCGCTTCGTCTCGATCTCTGGCAGCGGCGACGGAGAAATGGAAGGATCCGGATCCCGGGGCAGGTCTTTTTAAACCAGTTGTGGGTTCTTTCTCGTCTTGGACCTCCTGGGGAACAACAGTGGAAGGTCTGAAGGTCACGGTTGAGCTGGAGACTGAGGAGTCTTCGGTCATTCCAGTCTTTTTTAGCATATTCCTCTTCTCGTACGACATAACTTGAACCTCGAACCCTGCTTCTCTTCTGCTTTTAAGCTCGGACTCTATGAAGGATGAATGTGGCCGTTCACTGGATGCTGCACCCGCTGGTTTTTGAGGCTTAGGTCTGAGAACCTGTGAGGACAAACTAGATGATTTGGCTGATGCTTCTGATGCTTCCACTTCTGGGGATTTTGAAGGAACATGTTGAGCTGTGTTGATCACAGCAGCGTCTCCTCGATCTGTTTCCACCTTGTCTGGTTCACAGAGTGGCAGCTCTTCTTCGTTCACTGACTCAGATTGGTCGGCATTGTTCGGCGGCGAGTACGAGGGAATCCTGGAGTCAGTCTGACACAGAAAGAGGACGGCAAAGATTCAAGATGCTTATTCTCATATGTTCAGACAGACAATTAAATTCTTAATTTGCACGTTTCCCTAGTCACAAAAACGTACTCACCGTAGCGACTCTCTTCTTGGTGCTGGCCCGCTGGTTTCTGGGTTTCACAGACATCCGGTGGCGAGCAGCAGAGGTGTCCAGGCAGGGCGTGAACCGAGCTGGAGAAGTGAGGTCCAACGAGGTCTCGGCGACAGAAGCAGGTAAAGGGCGGGAGGGATGCTTCGGTACAGGGACGGGGGAGAGGGGAGGAGAGGATGGCTGGGTTGTGTTCTGAAAATGAATATCAATCAATCGTTGTGAAATCAATAGCATTATTGCAGGCTGCTGTAATAGTCTGTGTCTGAAATAACATTTACATCATTGTCATTCAATAAAAAAATAATGAACAAAATACATTTTCTTTTAAATGTGCGGTACACCATTTCTTCCACTAGGCGGTCTCCCGATCAAATCAATATTAAAAAGGCCGAGTTTAATAACGTCAGGAAGCGGCACAGGAGTAGTTAGTGAGTTAGTTAGTTACCCGTTAGTTACAACACGTGTCAAACTCAAGGCTCGGGGGTCATTTGGCCCGCTACATCATTTTATGTGGCCCGCGAGTGATTAATTGGTCTTTAAAAATCTGTTTAAAATAGGTCTATGCTGCTTTAAGGCATGTGTTGACCATAAACTACATTTCCCACAATGCATGGCGATTGTGTTACCCGCAAAGTGACGGCACCGCCACTAGATCGCAGTGTATCATTGTAAATGCAGTGAGTGTAATGTGTGAAATTGAATAAGTAATAAATAAGTTACCTTTATTTTACATTATATTTGGTCACATTTAGTAACATTTATTCTGTATGACAGTTACATCTGGCCCTTTGAGGGTAACCATTATGCTGATGAGTTTGACACCGCTGTGTTACAAATACACACAATAAAAGTGCTGAATATTTCCGAAACAAATCAATGAAAGGTTTTAGCTGATGTCAGTAAACTACTCAACAAAGCACATTGACATTAACCATTCATTTTGATATATGTTTATGCAGAAGTGTTACATACTGTGTCTTTAATTTATCCTATGTTGAATCTGTGTACAAACTAAGCAAAATCCTTATTCTCAGTTCTCAAAACCGTCAAATTTGAACCCTGGAGAGGTCGTGGCGGCCGATCTCACTCAACCAGTGCGTCTTTTACAACTCCTTTATCTTGGAAACACGGCGAAGGGGAGTCGCACAGATTAGATACAAGTTCTACCTGGAACCCATTTGAAGAAAGGGTTTTTCAAGGGTTCTTGATAACACTAATGGTTCCAGTAAGAACCATTTTGATCCAGAGAACCCTTTAAAACCCCTTTCCTGAATAAAGGGTTTTAAAAGGGTTCTTGGTGGAACCCTCCAAAAGGGTGCTCCTATGCAGACAAGCCGAAGAACCTTATATCGTTCTACTCAGCACTTTTATTTGTAATAGTGTAGTCTTAGTCTAAACACGCTTCTCCAGAAGAAGAACCAGTCAGTCATGCAGATAACGGAGCATGTATCACGTACTGAGAAGAGGAAGTACCTTGCTAAAGACTGTGACATCACTTCCTGTGACCTCGGCGGAGCCGTCATCCCCTAAGTGTCTCCCCACGTCGTCTGGACGCCTGATCGGCAGAACCAGAGGTGGTGGCCCCAAGTGCATCTTCTGCTGCTGGAGCTTCATCTATGAAACCACAGATGTTCAAAAAAAAAACTGTGAAATCTGTGTGAAAATAACGCAGAAGAATAAGAAGCGTTTTTTTACCTGCAGAGCTTTGATCTTGCTGTGGACATTCTCCTGTGATAAGACCCGGGCCGGTTCCGTGTCTGTCAGGACCTCGTCGTCCAGGAAGATGCTGTCGTGAGAGAACGCTCGTGAGCCCATAACTCCGTGAGAGCATCTGAGGGAGAGCAGGAGACGATCAGATCAGAAATGACAACATGTGAGACATCTGAAGGGTCGAGGGGCCAGGACACTCACGCCAAGTCGTCATCTGAGCCGAGTTCCTCTGCCGCGGTGACGTCTCTGGCCGACTGACTGAGCTTGGCGTGCCTCTCCTCACCGGTCCTCTTGCTCTTCCTGAAGAGGCGGGTTCTCAGAGACTTGAGTTTGGACCTTTTGCTTCCTGCTAAAGATTGAGATCCAAGTCAGAACTACCCTCTCTCAAACTCCAACACACAAATGCAGAAACAAGAGAGTAGTTCCTCATGGGGCCCCTTTCTAGTTTTTGCATAGGGTTTGTCCACAAGGCGATCCACGGAACATCCGTCCTCCATCCTGACGTATACAACTCCAGTTTGAGGAGGATTTGAATTCTGAATTTGAATACCGGATTTAAATATTTCCACACATCTGTCAGGTACAACATGTACATATACAACTCACCTGGAATGTCCTCGGTGCTTTCTCCTGCATCTCCAGAGGAAGACTCCATGAGGCCGAGTCCTGGAAGAAGCACAGAACAGACGAGGACACGATGTGTAAATAAGTGTCTATGAGGAGTTACCCTGGTCACACTGTGAAGGGGGCGTGAAGG
This sequence comes from Microchirus variegatus, assembly GCF_963457635.1. Taxonomy (NCBI): domain Eukaryota; kingdom Metazoa; phylum Chordata; class Actinopteri; order Pleuronectiformes; family Soleidae; genus Microchirus; species Microchirus variegatus. Next base: position 6,517,731 of record NC_139817.1, read on the forward strand.
GGAGTCATGTGTTCACCGGCAAACACTTGATTCAGCCCTAAGAAGGTAACGCAGGCCTTGAGGGTCAAAGGTTTATGGCATTATCACGACACACAGCAAACCTCGGGGTGTGGCGTAAGAAAATCTGCCTCTCTTGGAACGAGCAAAAAAACGGTTTAACAAGAGCAGAATATACAGAGGAAAATGCATTTAGTGCAAGCATAAAGAAGAATAAAGACACTGGAATCTGCTTTTCATGCAACACTGCACTGTCAAACATCCTGTGTGTGTGTGTGTGTCTGTGTCGGTGTTCCTTTGTTTTACAGCCGTTCTGTCTTGTTGTACCTTGCCCCGGTGACTGTTCCATGTGATGATGAATGAACACCATAGACCGGAGGCTCTCAAACGTGCAGCGATAAAAACTTGAAGCTTGAAAAAAAAACAGAAAACGAACTCACATTGTAGCGAAAATGTGCTCAGTTGTCGTCTTTGTGAATTAATTTCATGCATAACAAGTGCATTTATTTTTTTCTCTGCCGGCAATTTTGAAAGATTCAATTTCAGACCTTTTTGAATCAAATACTCCATATTACAAAAAAAAACCTCAAACTAACACCTAAAACGACTAAAAAACTAAACTAAAACTAAGTATTTACAAAAAAATTTAAAAAAATTAAAAAAAAACATACATACCTATACATATACGTATATATATCGTTCCCTTAGAAAATAAACACTTTTATTTTGAAATTCTACAAATACATGACCGGCCCCTAGACATTTAGCCCCCATATGTTTTGTGTCTTTTATTTACAGTTTCATTTTGCATCCTGAATGTGTTTTTTATTGTGAACTATAGATATATAATTATAATAATAAAAAATATAATTCGAACAGGCTTTCCTAGGTCGTTCCTAGATGTTTTTATTCTCTTTTCTGCACTTTCTTCTCCTCCTTTAGCTATTCTTTCTTCTGCTGATTTTAATCGTGTCTGATTTTAATCGTGTCTGATTTTTCTCTTAGTCTTTTGTTTATTTTGTTTTTTGGTTTCTGTAGCACTTTGAGATAACTTTATGAAAAGTGCTTTACAAATAAAATTTATTATTATTATTATATATATATACACGTATATATATAAACATATATATATCGTTCCATTACAAAATAAACACTTTTATTTTGAAAATTCTACAAATACATGACCATACGTTTAGTGGCCCATGTGGTCGCCTGAGTTTGAGAACACCCCTGCCATAGAAATAACATAATAATTTTCGAGTTCGCCAGTTGAAGCCACCCTGGAAGTACGAATATATTAATTAGCCACCAGGGGGTTTAAAGAGTTCAATAGAAACACACAATGTTCCAGGTTAGAGGAAAATCGACATCTGTGAATTTCAGGTTGCAAAAACTTCGACTTGGCAAATCTCGAGGCCTTGAAATACAAATAAATAAACGCTGTGTCTGTGGAATTTATGAGCTCAGAGAGTTCACAATTTTTTTACTCTGAGTTTTTCCGTCCAGTGAGCTAAACTACAGAAACAAAAGGATAATCTTGTGGATTATTGACATTGCAAGAGACCTCACAGCAACATAATAATCTACCACTACAGCGGTCTCCGTACCACGGACAAACTTCACTTCACTGTGCAGTAGAAAACAAAATGAGTGGATTTACCCAACAGCAGCAGCAGCAGCAGCAGCACTTGTCCTCGTCTCTACGCCGAGTTGTCCTGTGTCCGTGGCATATCGTCCCCCTCCTGTCCTTAATGTTTAAACCTCAGGGGTTTTTTTGTTTTGCATCATGCACATCTGCAGATGAAGGGAGAAGAAGAAGCAGAGACAGAGCGAGGGAAGTGGAGGAAGCAAGAGAGGAAGAGAGAGGGAAGGTCACTTCACGACAGGATAAGTGAATGCACAAAGAGAAAAGAGGACAGAGGAGAATGACACACACACACACACACACACACACAGAGAGATACTCTATTACATTAGTGGCACACTGTGGTCCTTTGCGCTAAGCTCCTTATAAAACGCTAACCTGATTTTAGGCCCAGAAATGAGAGTAGAGGGAGAGAGAAAAAAAAAAAGAAGCTCTGGTTGGAAAGAGGACGTTCATACAGGAATTACAGGGGATTCACTGCACATGTGAAGTAGTTATGGTGCAGTGAATTGGACAAATACACTATGAAGTAGTCTGATACTCTTTTAGTCCTCGCTTGACACTGACAAGGTTTTATAGAATAGTTTTACAGTTCAGAAATATCAAATACATACAACGTCTATCGCCCCCCTGTGGATGCCTGAGTAACTACCAAAACATTGCGTTCATCCCGAGATGACCTACTTCTCCTGCCCCCCCCAGCCCCCTCACTACTCTCATTCATACAAAAAGAGTTACTTTGGGTGTTATGTCTGTTCTCTTTTATTGTGAAACGCTGTCAAGGTCTTAGCAAAATGTACTGTACGTATATATGTATACGATCCTGCAGGGAGACAAAGACTTATCCCACATGTGTATGTTGAAATAATACGTTTTATCTGGGCCACTGGGCTTCAGTGAGAGGGAGGAGGGAGGAGAGACGCCGGCAGGAAGTGGAGAGCAATCCTTTACATTCACACTTTTGTATCTGGACTATAGGTATGGGACGATACCGATACCAATATCACAAAATCGAGTATACCGATATTATTAGTCTGATACCGTCATTTATGGATGTAGGAAGCTGTGAACTGTATTCACATTTATGCCGAGTCATTTCAAAGACCTATTTCTCCAACTGTGTCACAAATATTGTTCTCAGCCCAAAACATGACTCAGCTAAAATGCTTTTGCTGAATTGTATTGATACAGTCTGTGGAAAGTAATCAGACTAATACCGACTGATACGGACCGATACTGACCGACACTGACCGATACCGACAGATACTGACCGATTCCACCCGATACCGACTGCTACGACCGATACCGACCAATACTGACTGATACAGACAGATACTGACCGATACCGACTGATATTGACCGATACTGACTGATACCGACAGATACTGACCAATACCAACCAATACCGACTGATACAGACTGATACCGACCAATACTGACTGATACCGAGAGATACTGACCAATACTGACCAATACTGACTGATACCGGATATCGGCAGATATTGATACTTACCTTTAATACTTTACACGAAAACAACTTACACATGAAACTTACCTACAACTAACTAGTACTAAAGCTGTACGCATGCTTGGGCAAAAATGCATCAAAATGTATTTTAATATGAAATACGCAGGTCAAGGGCTAATCCTTCCATTCATGGTGTAAATGTGTATTCAGATACAGGACAATATACATACAGGTAAATGTTATCTTTCTTTGAATGTGATTACAGCTGATATATAATGAAGAGACGTGTGTCCATACATACTTCAGGGGAATAATGAAGGATAATTGATGCAGTTATGGTCGTCTTTGGTTTATGTGTTTTTTTTTTGTTGTCCCTGATGGATTATAATCCCCCCCCCCCCAGACACCAGATGAGGACTGTGCATATCGAAGATTAAGGCCAATAGATAATCCGATCACGGCACCGTTACCGTTCAAACAAACAAACAATCCCCACTGACATTTGATGGGTCGATATTTGATGGGCCCTCCTCCTCCCATCACCTCAGTGTAGCCAGTGCTTGACTATTATTGATGCAAAATAAACACTTTAAGTTCCATTAATCATAGTTCTTTAATCACAGAGGTCAGTATAATCCACAAAAGTGTCAGAGTACTAAACTTACACATTTAATGACTTACATGTAGGTTTTAATTAGGCCGTATACTAAGTACAAAACATCGAATATGAAGTAACAGTGCAATTTAAAAAACACCAAAGACATAATGATATAAAAGCATGTTTAATATGGTTTATATTACAGTTCATTAACATTTCCACCAGGTGGCAGCATGGTCAACTCAAACAGGACAAACACTGGACATGTAATTGAAGGCAAATCTATAAGAGTACATCGCAATGAAAGTCTCAAGTGAGTCAGTATCAATAATTATTGTGATATAATTACAAATATTTAGAGATGAAGTTTAACTCCAGAGCAACATTTTATATTATTTATGGACAAAAAACACTGGAACACTTATTTAAACTTATTTAAAGGCAGGTGTGTATAAATAATAGAGTCCCTTGAGTTAATAAAAACAGTAAATCGTAAAAGTGTCAAGAGTCTCGTTGTGTTTTTGTGTGTTTGGTGTGAAAAATGTCCACCGTCGTCTCGTGACACGGCCTGAAGTCGTAGTCGGACCAGCCGATAGAAAAGCGACTCTGTGGAAACACAGAAACGTGTTGACATACACACACACACAGACGTCCAGCTTCTGATAAACGAACTTGTATGAAAACTCACCTGAGGCTTCTTGAAGTAATCCAAGCCTCTCCCGATCTTTATGATCCAACCATTGTCAAACCTACAAACATCAAAGTGAGGAAAAAGTCCAGATTACTGCCACCAAAATAACGAGAGAGGAACCAAAGCGTGACGGTGACTCTGCTGCACCTTATTTCTCTGTCGTGGATGGTGGTGGAGAACTGCAGGTCCAGGGTCACTCCATGACCTCTCAGACTGTCTTTCATTGCGGACAAAGCGCTGCTCTGTTGTTTACTATCTGCCTGCAGGACAAGAGGAAGAAGACCATGAGACAAAACAAACTCTCGTCAAACCACGTCTGAGTTCACCACAGAGTCTGACTCACGTCATCCTGAGAAGTGACGAGGTGGACGCTCTTCAACGCGCAGTCGGCCTTCAGCAGCATCTCGCAGAAACGCAAGAAGTTGTACAACTGCAGAAGAGAGAAGGGTTTTTGTTTAACCCTTAATTAGAGTATGAAGGGAAACTTCTCTGATATTATTCTGGGAAAATAATCTCATTTTTGTCTGCTAAACACACAATTTCCGCGGGGGAAAAAGGGCAGTTCGTACACGCTTTAATCACGTTGGGAAACCTGCGGACTAAACCCAACAGGAAGTCGGCCATTTTGGGTTGAACGACGACTGGGAGCCGATATATCGCACGTGTAGCATTTGATTAAACTTCTCCCTCGAGCTTTACTGCGACCGTTTTCAAATTTGGTCAGGTCAATCTGGATAAAACAGGGATTAAAACTCGTCAAAAGCTTCACGTAACGTAGCACAATGCAGGCGCTAGGGAGTGTCAAAGTTGAGGACTTAAAAATATGAAACTGTTGCTATAGAAAGTCCGATCACAAACAAACTTACTATGATTGACTAATAATAAGAACGACTTATATTCTTATAGTGCTTATTTTAAACATACATTTCCTATATGTCACGTGTCTGACTGTGTGGGGTCAGTAAAGTCTTATCTAATCTAATCTAAAGGTTACTTACATGTCATCGAAACAAAGGTACAAAGTTTGTCCACAACGGGAATGTGAAGGTTGAGCCAGTTATTCAAAAGAGAAAACATGCTAATCTTCAATAATAAAAGAAACATTTGCCTAAACCCAGCTTGAAACAAAGAAGAATAAATCTTGACAAATTACCTGGTGGGTGTGTCGTATGTACGGATCCTCCACCCAGACTTCTGACAGTGAGCTGGTGATGTACGGCTTGAACAGAACCGCGTAGCTGTAACCAGTGGCGTCCTCCGATATCCTAATCTGCTCGTGGTACTTCCCATCTGACAGCACAGCGGGGTGAGGGGGGGGGAAGAGAAATCAGAGGAGGAGGAATCTCATCCTCCATCACTGAACTGCTGGTGGCCGCGTGCCTCGATTTAACAGCTAAATAACCGCAATTTTAGAGTGTTTTTTTCTGTGTATCTCAATTAGTTTGAGATTTAATACAACATATGCCAAGAACTCTATACTATCAACTTAAAAGCTAAATTTTGACAAAACGTGACCTTAACCCTTTTCACTTCGGATAGGATTTTCATGCAGGATATTTGGAGATTTTTGGTGGGATTATCAGTCAAATATTAGCTAAGTTTAAAGCCATCTTTACGCCATTTCTCCTAACATGTACCTTCCTTCATCTGGTTGACGAGAGCCTTGATTTGCTCTGCTCTGTCCATGTAGCCCTTTATCTTCTTCCTGTAGTAATCTCTCTTTGTTTCGTCTTTCACAGCTGCACACACACAAAAAAACAAGAAATAAATAAACAACATGATCATCCACGCCTTGAGACGTCTTTTGCAGAGGAGAGAGACAGGAGACCTTTCAGCGCGTCCATCAGCAGACTGATTCCCTCCTGGTAGCAGACCAGAGACTCTTGGAAGCGGCTGCTCTGGTCCAGCTCCACCGCCCGTTTCAGGACCGCGATGGCAGACGTCTCCATCCCCGACAAGTTGTTCTCTGCCATTGTCCTGTCAAAAGTTGTGATTGTTCTTGTGAAGTTGTTCTTATGAATTATCGTATTTATTGTATTTTTGTTTCTATTCCTATTGCTGTCTATTTTGGTCATTCATTACTATTATTTACATCCAGTGTTTCCTCTTTTCCTCAATTATGTTTCCTCTGCTGTTGCTTATCCATTATGTGCTACATTTTCTTCATTTCGGGAAAGGAAATTTGTATTTACTGTCAGGGGGGAATTGTTTTAAGGGAAAATAAGTATTTTATTTGAACAGAATAAAGATAATATTACCTTATTTACACTTTAATATTAAGTGGAATACCGTGTTGAAGCAAAAAGTCAGATGAAAATTGACTAAATTAGCAACTCAAATAACCTGTGCATAGGCTACAGAAGACAATTTCGCAACTACGTCGCAAAAGACGTAACACTTTCCCTGAAATATAAATAGAAAACACCGCGAGCTTCGTTACATTTCACTGGATGATAAAGTATAAATAGTAGTTCAAAAATAGCAGTAACAATGCAGTTATTTCTCACCTAGTGTTAGAAAAGTCGCCTTCTTCCTGGTTGTTTCACAAGTGCGTCGCAAAAATACGTCCGGCAGTGTCTCGCGGTCCAACCAGACGATCCTAGTGCCTCCGTATTACACTCGTTACGGTAAATGTACTGAAACGATTGGTGGTACCTACATTTGGGGTTTGAAATAAAATGTTAGGACAATATACAAATACAATAAAATATGCATTGGTATAATAAAGAAATACATACTTTGCCGAGGGAGCTGTTGTTTTGTGATGACCGTAAACACCCAAGTAATTGTGCAGATTCAAAGTTGACAGGTTCCACACAGTTTCACCACGGGAGAGTTTGTTCACGGCGTCTTCCTGTCTTTTTAAAAACACAGCATTAACTTCACATTTAAATACGCACATTAAATTATATATCATTCGACAGTTTAAAATCACACACACAAAAAAACTGTAGGAACATTATATAAGTAATATTTGTCACATCGGTGCAATTTCGCAGTGACACATTCACATTTCACGTTTGGGACAATCATGGCGGATGAAAATAACGTTAACTCTCTATGAAGTCGGTTTTCATCCCAGTTATTAAATGAAACACGCGTGTGAATTAAGTGTTTTTGTATTTGACGTCTAACAGTTGTGAGTTTATTTTATTTTAAATGCGCATTGTGCAGTTAGTTTGGTCTTTACGCTCGTGTTTGACGGCCGTTGGTCCGTAACCTTGGCATCAGTCATACCGAAGAAGAAGCGAGGACAGACGCAAACATGTCAGGTGTCTGTCGCGGTTTAAGCTCTTTATCAACCAAGGTAAAAAATTAAGTATACACAGAATTATATAAACTTTGATATGCAATTATTACCTCGGTGTTGATGATACCTGTTGGATTATGAAATGTGACGCAAAATGGCCTTTATATGCTGCCTTTGTTTTTATCTTTGTCTCATCTGTGTGTTTACAGATCCTAACAGATGCCACACGTTTACCTTGCCCCTGGTTTGTGTCTGCACGCACCAAAGTTTCCAAACCTAGAATCCCAAAAGAGGTAATCATAAAATCAGTTAGTTTTTTAGTGCTGAATGTCATCAGTCAATATTAAAATGTGTGGAAAGTTAGCTGCTGTGTGAAGTCAGTTTCACTACATTTTTGACCAATACTGAATATTTTATCATTCCTCCTCCCTATTTCAAACAGATTAATCTGTCCAGCTGTGTTTAGCAACAATGCTGTCTTTGTTTTGCATACATGAACATTTAAATATATGTGCTCAGTATTCAATCTCTGCTTTCCTTCGCAGCTTTTTGCAGAGAGGTCGAAAGAGCACGGGAAATATGGAGGGGATCCAGAGCAGCCTCACAAACTGCACATCGTGACTCGAATCAAGAGTGTGATGCGGCGACCGTACTGGGAGAAAGAGATGGTGAAACATCTGGGACTGGAAAAGGTACGACTGTACAAAATTACATGACAAGTTCTCCATTGCGGAGGACATTTATTACATTTTCTCGAGGGAAAACATTCCATTGAAGGTGTAAGACTCTGTCTTTGTCTTGTTTTTAGGCACACACCCCTGTGATTCACAAAAACACACCTGCAGTCAACAGCCAACTGAAATTTGTCAAGCACCTGGTGAGGTAAGAGTAGTGTGCACCAGTAAAATACCCAATAAGTCGCAGCTATATATGGCGCATAAAAGTAATTTGTGTCTCATCGTTTCCGGTTTATTCAGGATCCAGCCTCTGAAGACTCCATACGGACTCCCCGCTGAACAAGACATGGCCAACGCCTACATCAACAGCAAAGGAGAGCTGATTGTCCATCGCCTTCTTGAACCTGCGGACGCCAAGGCTATCGAATCTTAGCAGCGCGCTCAGCGATTTAATCATCCAGTTGTACATATGTAAGAAAATGTCTGGTAAACTCTGACTAATGACACAGGAAAACATGTTTTGCTGAATAAAAAACCCTCTGACTTGCAGATTTGAATGGATTCTGGATTTTACTTGGGGGGGGGGGGGGGTGGAATGTTTGGTTTGTTTTACCACATTGTCAATCATAGATACATCCACCAGATACAAGCAATGTAGAAAAAACAAAGGAGCAAAGACTTAAGTGGTTTTATTCTTACTTTTTAATAAGTCTGCATTCATTGAGTCACTCTTGCTACAAGAAAAAAGTTGTTTTTTTCGTGAAAATGTATATAATCTGTCGCTTCAGGAAGATCTTGGCACTCGCATTGGTTTGCATGATATGGGACAAACGGTTACACGGAAACATGCGGAACAAGGGCAAACGGAGATGGCGGACTTCACGCAACGAGCCTAAGTTGGTCATATTGGCAAGTGCGGAAACACAAAAAACAGACACAAGAGCCACTAAAATCAATACTTCACTCTCGCTCCATGGGGTGAAGTCATTAAAACTTTAAGGAGCAAAAGGCACAGCTGATTGTGACAAACTGAATATTACCCATTAGTATGTTTATACTAGTGTAAAATCACTTTAGGAAAGGTAATACATGAAAAGAAGTCTTTCGCATGTAAGGCAGAGGCCACCATCTTGTGATTCACCGTTTCTACAGTAGCCCGAATGGACGAACCAGTCACAGTGCATGTTTTGCATTTTAAAGCAGACAAGTAAAAAAAAAACTGTAGTACCGCTTGCTCTTTTTGTCACAATCTGCCGTTTCTGTTGTGAAACAGCCGTCTGCTCCTCGTTTCAATTATTAACGTCAAAACCTACACATCATTTAAACCCCAATGTGCGTCTTTAATTCTCAAGACATAAAATCATGAAAAACCAATCATAATTTGTAAATTAAATATGGAAAGTGGCAAAGGATAGGTTACCGACGTGTGGAGAGAAGAAAGAAAATTAAAGCGGGCTTTTTTCTGCTGAACTATTTTGAATGAGGTAGCCCTGAGAGAGAAAACCAGGCGACCGTCTGTGCTCTTCAGTCGTCAGAGTCTGAATCCGACTCGTAGCCTCGTCCTCTGATGGTTTTCTTCTCCAACTTTGTGACCTTGGTGCCCGATCTATGCGACGCTGTGGGGGGCTCCATCAGGTTACCACTGGCACGGGACCAAAAGAGCACAGTAGAAATGAGGGAAAGTCTATTTTTTTTTACAAAGAAATGCGCCAGACCCCATCGTCGCTCACCTGTAGTTGATGACGTCTGCGCAGCCGAGCCTCCATTCGAGCATCTCCGTGGAGAACTCGTCTGTGTTTCCCAGATCGCCGAATCCAACCACGTAGTCCTTGGTTTTGCCGTCGACCACCAGAGCCAGAGTAGGAATGACCTTGATCCGCAGCCTCTCCGACAGAAACGGGGCCTTCTCTGCGTTCAGTTTGATGAATTTGGTCTCCACGTGCTTCTTTGCCAAGATGGCCAAGTGTTTGTCGATGATCTTACATCTATACCAAAGAGATAAAGTATCAAATGATACTGTAAAATAATTCATCAAAGAATTTACTCATCTTTCTGTATTGCTTAATATTTTATTAAGATTTATTTTTTCATCAATTTGTTTAAAATAAACAAAAAACAAATTAATGTACCTGAAAGTGGAATTTCTATAGAAGTGGCAGACGACATTCTTGGTGTCCTTGACCTCGGGGAAAAAATCCTTCTCACTTGAGATTTCTCTGTACTCCCCGTGGCCTTTAGACAACCACTCCTGAAAAACAGCATACACAGGTGAGACTGGGCTTCGAAAACTGTATTACTTGTGAGTGGAAAAGGACAAAAACTATACAAAATCCTTGGATGTAGTACACTCCAGTTAAAGGTTCAGTCCCACATACCTGCTTCTGTTTCTGGGCTTTTTTAAGTGCCTCTAACCGCTTCTCCTTCAGCCTCTCCAAGTCATCTTCGTCCATATCGTTCAGTTTGGAGATCTGTGCGTCCACCTTCTCCTCCACCAGCTTGGCCGACTGCTCCAACACCTTTGTTAAGATGTCCATTTGTTGGTTTTCCATGGTTTGTCTCCTAAATTCAACACCGTATCAGAACCTGCAGGGACACGACGGAGAAGGTTCATGGATGTTGTGTAGGAGGACACAAGTGAGAAGAATACCTTCTGAATTTCAAATCAACCCCTATTCTCCTCTCTATTGCCCTTTACCTTCCTTTATGTCAGTTCGATGTTTCTTCATCAGCTTCAAGTTCTTTCAATGCAGTTCCTCCTTTACATCTTGACTACAAAGTAGAATTTCTCTTACTTCATTACACCTTTGCCTTTTATCTGCAGTTAAGTGTGAATCCAGTATGGTTGCCATGGCAACCGAGTACATTCCTCTATATTTGTGCACATATTCTTAAGTATGGACGGCACCGGACCACTTTCTCATGTGATACTGTTATCGATATCACAAAGCAGAGTATTTAAGTCCGATACAGTCATTTTTTTACCATTTAAACTATGAATAACAACACTTTTTTTGTATTGTATTTAACATTTTATCTGTCCCCATTTTTACCATTATTGGACCAATACCAAGTACTATACCGGCTCATCCCTATTCTTAACGGCCTACATAATCGAACCGAACTATGGTAGATTAAGATTGCATGGTTCTAACGATGCCTCTGGTGTGAATAACAGTATCGCAAACGTAAACAATACACTTGACAGTATCTGAGCTGCTTCTGTCAGCTGGAGACAAAGCCATAGTAACCACAGGACACGCCTCGTTTCTGCTGGCTGTTAGCTTACTTATGCTACGAAGTTATGGCGTCTCTTTTTCTCCTTAACCAAGTTATTTATCACATTACTTCACAATTGCTACTCGTAAATACACAACACTTGTCCGACAGGTGCTTATAAAGGCTGACTTGTGCAAGTAATCGGGGAGAAACGTTGCCACACTTCCCGATACGACCATAACCTGCCAAGCTAAGTAGCTAACATTAGCCTCGCCAGTCACGGGGATATTAGCGCTCACAGTGGCATGGAAGCCTCCACGTGTATGTGTGACAGTAACAAACTTATATATCACTTATATACAGTAAAAAAAACACATTAACGGGTAAATCGCAGCCAAACTGGCGATAAATGATTACCTGACGTGCTTTTGCTCCGTTGCTTCTTGAGCGAAATGCAAACCGTCACTCCGGAAATGACGACACCACAGGACCGGACGTGATGTCACACACACACAAACCCACACGTTTAACCATTTCAACGAGTAATAATGTTGTTCTTTCTTTAATAATATATGCATTCTCATTCATATATTATTAATTTTCGCTTTATTTTCATACCGTCTGTAATTTCACATGTGACCCAATCAGCATCGAGTGGGCGTGTTTCTCCAGAGGGCGTGTCTTTCCGTGTGCGCGTGGTTTAAATTAGGTCCTGTTCACATGGGAACATCCATCCATTATCTAGCACCGTTTTTTTTAATTGTCTTGTCTTGTTTAATTCATAGACTCTTGAGACAGGTTTACACCCTTCATAGGTGGAATAGCTGGAATTCTCCGCCGATTAGTCAAGCAAGTTGATTAGTTAGCTAACTAATAAAGATTCAACTGGGTGTGGCTGCAGTTGTACTTAACATTGGGTTTTTCCCACACTTCCTTACATTCACCTGAGAACCCGTCAGGTCTCCGTCTCTGTTCCGTCTGCAGAAATGTCCAAACCCAAAGTCTTCTTCGACATCACAGCTGACAAAGACCCCATTGGCCGGATCGTCATGGAGCTCCATGCCGATGTGGTGCCCAAGACTGCGGAGAACTTCCGCGCCCTCTGCACTGGTGAGAAGGGCTTTGGCTACAAGGGCAGCACTTTTCACCGGATCATTCCAAACTTTATGTGCCAGGGCGGTGACTTCACCAACAACGATGGAACCGGTGGAAAGTCAATCTAGTCGATACGTTTGACGATGAGAACTTTGTCCTGAAGCATAAACCCTTTGCCCTGTCCATGGCCAACACCGGACCAAATTCTAATGGATCCCAGTTCTTTATCTGTTTCGCAAAGCTGGCGTGGCTTGATGGGAAACATGCAGTGTTCGGCTCCATAGTAGAGGGAATGCAAGTGCTGAAGTAGCTGGATGATTTCGGTTCATGCTCTGGCCAAACTAAAATAAAAAGTCATCATCGCAGACTGTGGTCAACTCTGAGTTCCTTATATGGACATCCTTTGTGTGTGTGTTTATAGGTCACATCTAAGTCATCAATGAGATGCTAAGTCATAATTATGAGCATTCATTCTATTTTTTTCCCCAGAAACAGGCTTCCACAGAAATCCATATGTAAACACACAACTATGTAAATTGAGGCTTGAAGCTGAGATCTACAAATGACCTGATGGGGGCAGCAACACGCGTTTGTGTCTCGTCTGCGTCAACAGCAGCAGCAGCAGAAGAAGAAGCTTCATAGCCGGTGTGGTGTGACGTCACGACAGCTGTGTGTGTGTGAGTGTTGAGGTGTCTTCCTCCTTGTAGGCAGGCAACTGTCAGCACTGACACTGAAACATGGAGGACAAACACCTGTGATATCTGGAAGCGGCGGTCAGACGTGAACCATGAAACTCGCCACTGTGGCCTTCTACGGCGTCGCTTTGGGGCTTCTGGCGGTGGGCCTGCGAGAGCTGCTCACCGGCTTCGAGGAGAACAGATGCAGCATGACCTATATGTTTGAATACCCCGAGTACCGGGTGAGTCGACGAGCTACACACACACTAACACACGCACACACATATGTCAAAAACAACTAGCAGCACAGTAGCGCGTGCAGCCTCCTAGCATCGCTCAGTGTTAGCATGAGCTGTGAACATAAACTGACATCGTCTGGCACTTGTAAAAGTAATTTGCTGAATTAAATACGCTGCTAACGAGACCTAACAGTCGAGGTGAAGCTAATAACGTCTCTTCAACGGTCTCTGTTTACAATTTTTTTGGGTGGAGGAGGGGGTTTCTGTTCACACTTGTTGTACCTGTCTATCTCAAGAGGAGGCGTCACTGTTCGTGTTGTTTTTCCAAGAGTCACAACTGCACGATATTAGGAAAATAAACCGATAAAGCTGTCAAGTATTGCGATAACGATATGACTCGTGACACACGATACACTAATATTTACGGCGTTAAAGACTTAATGTATGGACTCTGTAACATAGACCCAGATAGATAGTGAGTTTTATTGAGAGTAAAAACAAACAAACACATAAGATAAGAGTTCTTTATTAGTCCCACAGACAGTTACCATAACATTTACAGTATAAACAGAGGTTGAACATGATATATTCTATGTATATTGCACTTATGTATTGTATATTGCATGTGGGATGAGCAACCTGTGACAAAGATAATGAAAATAGTAATAGAAACTGCATAGATAACACGTGTACATGTGTAAAACACTAAATAAATCCCTGACACTCCTTTGGTCTTCTCAGTAAATCACCAGCAGATCATGTGACGTGTGTGTCTGCGTGTTGTTTTTGGGCTCTGCAGCGCGTGGCTCTGCCTCGTCGTGTTGCCAGACTGTACCCGGCGTACGGCCTTTACCTGTATGGAGAGGGTGTTTATGCCCAGGAGACCCGAGCGCTCAAGCTCACTGGTGCCCCTGTGCTCTTCCTACCTGGAAATGCTGGCAGTTACAAACAAGGTACGTGCACAAAATGAATGTTTATACTTGTATTATATACAAATACAAAACGCCACACCTACTTCTGAATTTTGTCGTATATTTGTATGTTGTATCTTGTATTTTAAGCTCTTATTTAGTTTTTGATAAAAGCACTTCATCAAACACCCCTCTCCTCTTCCCTGCAGCTCGCTCCCTGGGCTCTGTGGCCCTGAGGAAGGCTGAAAGCTTCGAAGGAAGCGCCCACTTCAACGTGTTCACAGTGGACTTCAACGAGGAGCTGGTGGCCCTGTACGGTGGCAGTTTGCTGCGACAGACGCACTTCCTGCACGAGAGCATCAAAGCCATCCTGAGATTGTACAAGGTCAGGCTTTAAAATTGGATCATTTTGTCAGTGAGGTCTATGGAACAGTAATATTTCACATACTAACGTGAGCATTTAGTGATTTGCACACTTGAATTCTGTCAATTCCACATATACAAGACAGATGAATGTAATATCTGCTGTCCCCCTGTCTCTGCTCGCCAGCATCTGAAGTCTCCTCCCCACAGCGTGGTGCTTGTGGGACACTCCATGGGAGGAGTGGTGGCTCGGGCGCTGTTCACTCTGCCCCGCTTCAACACCAGTCTGGTCAGCCTCATCATTACCCAGGCGTCTCCTCACCTTGCTCCAGTACTGGCCCTCGACCCTTATCTGCTGGGTGAGAGCGACACACTTGTTCAGCTGTTGTTAAACGGTTTCAAGACCGATGTACTCTATATTAAAAAAAAATACATCAATGTTGTTCTTTTCTGCCCCTGTTGTGTGTAGACTTCTACTCTTCTGTGAGACAGAAGTGGGTGAAACAGGCGAACAAACTCCGAAATGTCACAGTCTTGTCTATTGGTGGTGGTTACCGTGACTACCAGGTCCGGTCCGGACTAACATCTCTACCGTGTCCTTCAGCGGACCCTAATAAGTTGTCACTTGTGGTATGTAACATGTTTGTGAATAGGTTATTTTTCTGAAAGCCAATGGTTTTGCTTAATTAAACACAATGACAATTATTCATTGTCTTTATTATTTTCATAAAGGCAACTGCAGTTCCCCGGACTTGGGTGTCCACTGACCACCTCTCCATCGTTTGGTAAGAGATAACATTATGGTAATGGGTGTACGTTTGTATGTATTTTAAACTAGAACTTTCCCATTTTCAGAGATATGAAAGGGCAGTCCCAAGATTTTTACATTAGCTACAAAGTGCACAGCAACACATATCACTTAAATGGGAATACATATGTTTGTAGACCATCTGCAAAACCAGCAATCAATATTCAGGTCATTCAGTGTGTATGTCTTTGTGGTTTAGGTGCAAAGAGCTTGTTCTTGCTACAGTGAGGGCGTTCTTCGACCTCATCAATCCTGAAACCAGACAGGTCTGCACAAAACACATATAAATTAATACTTAACCAAAAAAAAAAAAATCCAATAATAAGTCTAATCAATGGGCTCTTATTAGTTCACAGAAAACCTTGAAAAGAAGATGGACGTACTAAACCATCACTTCACCCGACATCCTGTCAGGATTATGGGAGAGACTCAAGACTCACCCATCCCCATCTCAGGTCAGACACACATTTACTTAAAATCTATTTTGTTCACATGCATTTTTTGTACTTTTTTTTGGAACTATTAAAATATTCAACCACAGATTGTCCCGTTCTTTCACTTTGTTATCCACTTTTTTTTAGATGTCCCTGAAGCGTGGAGTGAAGTGAACACACTGCGTATGGCTTACAGCACACCAAAGGTACCGAACGTAGTACCAAAATAATAAAAAGACAGAAAAATACACAAGATATGTTCTTTTATATTCGCTGCTTTATCATAATTACTGTTTCTCTCTGTCGACAGGAAGGACAGGTGAAATATTTTATGTTTGCCCTGTCGAGTCGCAGGAAAGCCTACAGCCATTTCTACTGCCGGAGCAGCAACATGGTGAGTTTTCACAGAGTGTGTTTTAGGCTTTATGTGGTGTTCAGCTCCCTTCACTTTCTCAAAAAAATTTTGTTTTAAACCGACAGGAGATGACGAGCTGGGTGTACGGCTGCATGCACAAGAACGGTTCATCGTGGTGAGATTAAAATCTCTCTTTTCTCCCCGCTTATGCATTCAGTCAAAAATCTTTTTGACCTTTTTGTGGTTATGTTGTATTTAAGTTTGTTTCCATGTACTTTTGCCAGTGAGCATGCCGTGGATTTGTCTATGGGAACTGAACTTCTTCCACCATACAAGGTATTTCATGCTGTAGAGACACTGACTCTCCCGTCATAGTATGAACTGTGATTGTTTTAATCACGACGAGTCTCTTTCTCCTCTTCAGGTCCTGATTCTGAGTCTCAGCGACTTGTCTGCAGTTACGCATTTAGTTGTTTTGGCCTCCAACCTGAATGAAAGACAGGTAAATCAAGCCAAAGTCACTGAAATGAAGCCTAAATCTTAGATCTTAGTTGTTAGTAGATCATGTTTTGAGTCAACAACTCAGAACAGAAACAGAGGAGCCACACACTGAATAATCATTGTTTTTACTGCGTACAAATGACTATATTGTCTGCTCCTCAGTATACGGTGGAGTGCGAGTGGCAGAGACAAGAATCTCAGACTCTGTCTGTCCCGGTGCCGCATGTCTTGTCCTTCGGTGAGTTCTGACACATGATAGGAAAACACATGTACAGAAAAAAAAAATACAGAAAAAGTTTTTTTTTTTCTTTATATAGTTGTTGATCCCCTGCTGCCTCCACCGCTATGTCCAAATGTTATTTTTGAATTTAGGCTTTTAAAAACCTTTGTTTGGATTTCTTTATGTGACACAAACTTAATAAACGGGGCAGCAATAGACCAGTAGCTCTTGTATCTATGGGCTTTTTGTGCAGGAGAGTGAGCCTGGAAGTGAAAAACAGGAATGAAAACAGAACTTTCCCTTTACGATCGTTTTCTTTTGCAGAAAGAAAGCAAAAATACATTTACAATAAATACCTAAACCTATAATAAAAGTTAAGAGATGATAAATAAAACCTAGTTAAACATTGTTAAGATATGATACAAAACATTTGCAGATTCTCCTAAACTCATGTGTACGGGTGTCTGTAGTGTAGATTTTACCACGTGCCTTTTTATGAAGTGGCTTACAATCTTGTTTTTCCTGACATACCTGCCGGCAGCTGTGTTTTTAACTGAGAGTGTATTTTCCCTTTGACTCCCAAAACTCCTCCCTGACTCTCGGTTTTACAGGTTTGACGGTCAGCGAAGTCACCGTCAACTCCTCTGGACTCCTTCACGCCATCGAGCTGCAGCACTTTCACCAGGTAGCTATCACAGAGTCATGTGTGGCCTCGCTATCTCTGCTCCCACTGTGTCACTTAAAGACAAACACGTCTGTGTCTTCAGGTCTATCAGGCTTTCAGAATTACTGTTGCAAGCCACTGCAAAGTACATAAAGGTAGATTTTCTTTCTATACACTGACATATATGTGTTAACGGTGCACATGCTGATACGTACTTGATGTTTCTGCCCACAGACAGATTGCCCAATGTATACAGAATCATGGTGCCATGGTTTCGAGAGGACACTTTAACCACAGCCAGGTCAGTTTGTCTCCTGGTATCTCATAGGTTAACATGACTCACTGATTGACTTTTGTTATGATATGATCACCAGCGTGCCATTAGTGACTGAGATCTCAGGGATGCTGCATACAAGTCGCCCAGACAACTCCTCGAGTGTCCTCCTTCAGATTCACACTGCACCCAACTGCCAGTATAAGGTACAGTTATTAAAATGGTGCCTCCTTTTCACACACATGCACCCCAGAGATGATTTTATTGTAAAATATTGCATCATTGATGTGGACATTTATGATTTTCTACCCTCTGGTTCAGGTGTCAGTAAGGACTTCATTACCCAGGGTCTTGGGCCAGGTACAAATACTTTAATACACTTGTTCAACAAAAATAGCAACTGTATGTATGTATATATATGTATGTGTATGTATATATGTATGTGTATACATACATAACATATACATATATAATGTGTGTCTCTCTCTTGTGTGGCAGATACTGAGGTTCTGTGGTCCCATGGTGCCAGTGTACACAGCTGTAACACTCCTGTTGGCCTGTGGGGGGCAGCTGTCTTCCATCCTGAAGTCAAAGAGAGCTTCAGACATGAGCGCGGTGGTGGCCAAAGGCCTGCAGCTGCATAAAGTCAACCTGCCTGTTTTCGTTCTGCACATCTTACTCGGGTAGGGATTTGGTGTGAAATTGTGAAAATATAAAAGTCTGCTCTTTACGACAAAAAGTGTGTGTTTATCTTAATCCTTATCCTCCTCCCTCCCCCCTCAGCTGTAGCCACTTCCAAGACGCCTGGTCCACTCTTTGCCTCCCTCCTGTAGACGTCCTCCCCGCTTCCTTCCCCGATGTAACGTTCCGCGAGGGCGTGGCGCCACTTGAAGAATGGCCACACCTTCTTTCTCCTCTGCTTTACATATTGGGGGCAGCCGTGGCGTACTGGGGGAGCACACTGCTCTGCCTCATTATCCGACTGATCTCATTAGTGTTAGCTCCACTGCACAGGTATATATCTCGACATTTAGGACATTTCAAACAAGTGTTTTTTTTTAGGATGTATCATGTGATTTGACAATTAAGTTTTCACTAATTTCCCCCACTGTGGGTCTTATCTCACTTTCTTCACCAATGATCGTCTTTCTAACTGTAGACTTTTTTTTTTTTTTTTTCCCGTAGACCGTCGGTCTCCAGAGACTGTGGCACCCTGAGGCTGCGGACCCAGCTCCTCCTCACTCTGTGTCTGACTGTTATAGGCGGGACGTGCTGCGGAGCGTTGTCGGTCTTTGCTGCATTTCTTCTCCACTTTTATAGGGTGAGTTTTACCAATGTGGTTAAATGGAAATGGACACACAGACAGAGAGATGGATTGAAGTAATTTCACCAACTGATATTTTGCACAAATAGACCATTCTGTACTGATTATATGTTGCTTGTTGTTGCTAAGGTGCTAAGGCTACAAATGACAGCGAGATCTTTGAGTCACATGCTTAATCTGGTAAGTTTGATGCACAATATGTCTATTTATTGTTTCCGCTGTATTCATTTACCAGATGGCACACTACTGTATGTCTGTTAACTCATGATTGTACCTAGACTTGTGTGAATTTGCTCATCATTACTACATAAAATATGATGTGGTAGTATGGTACATTGAGACTTCGTGTTACTATAGCTCCTTCTATGTGCTATTCACCGCTAAATTACGACATTATTATGTTTCAGTTCATGATAAGGAAGGCAGAAGAAGAAACAACAACAGCTAATGGGAAACTATACTATACTATTTTTTCTTGATCTAACTTTGTTCTCCCACAATCTTTCTAGGCTCCTCGGAAACACAAAGAAGCCGAGAACGGCATGGTCGATGCCGAGTGTTTGAACAGGTCCAAAGAATGTAACGGTGCCCCTCTGCTGTCGGAGTGCGCGGTGCAGGAGGTGAGGGACGACCTGCAGCTCCACCTCTGCCTCTCGGCACTCCTCATGCTGCCTGTCATGCTCAGTGCTCCGTCGCTCCTCCACTGGATCCGCAATCTGAGGTAAAGCAGGAAAGTGAGCTGATGCTGTACTAATAACAAGTTATTCCCAAAGGCTGGGTCGGAACCTACAGGTGGTTCGCAGAATTTTCCCAAACCTTTAGTTAAGATTCATGTGTGTTGTATTTTAAATAACATTAAAAAAATTAACTTTTGATTAAATTACCAAACAAACCCAATTCAAAATACGGTCAGGTGATCAGCCACAGATGTGGCTGTTATCAAGTAGGTTTAACAAGTCGGTCCCCATTTAGAAAGTTTTGGAAACACTGCATCATATTAGAGAAATGGTGTCATCACACAATGTCACATGTTTTTCAAAATAAGACACCTTTAAAGTGTTGAGATGATGGCATACAAGGTGAACCGAACAGGAAATTAGTATATTCGTTTGATCTATAAATGAATAAATGAATCCTGTCTGTGTTGTGATCCTCACCAGATATTCCACCCAGCTGGATCCTGACCCTTGCTGGCCACTCATCGTGCCTCTAGTTGCTGTGTACGTGCTGCTTATTAACTGCAACACGTTAAAACTCAGCAACAGGTAGGATCACATCATTATTAACACACACACACACACACATTCTTGTACTTGCTGCATACTGAGGACCAGGTAAAAGAGCTGACAAAGTGAGGACCAGCATTTCCACTTTATAAATCAACACAATTACAAATATCTACTTCATGAATGACATCTACTTAAATTTGACCCAAAATGTTTGGTCCAAAATTTGGAAAAAAAAATGTACCCAAAATTTGACAAAAACGTCATACTAAACTGTCATCCAAAATTTGAAAAAAAATTGGACCCAACATTTTTGGTCCAGAATTTGCAAAAAAAATTGATGCCAAATTTTTGGTCCAAAATTTGAAAAAAAAAATTGGACCCAAAATGTTTGGTCAAGAATTTGAAAAAGAATTTGACGCAAAATTTTTGGTCCAAAATTTGAAAAAAAATTGACGCAAAATGTTTGGTCCAAAATTTGACGGAAAAAGTCATACTATATACTTTGTCGTCCAAAATTTGAATTTTTTTTTTTTGACAAATTGAGTATAGCATGTTATAGCAACCTAAGGAAGGGATTTCAATGAAAACAAAGTGAGGACCGACCAAAATGTCCTCACTCCGTAAAAATGTCCTCACTTTGTTGGTTAAAAACCCTCACTGGTCCTCAGTATGGCGCAAGTACAAGAACACACACACACACGTGTCTGCTTTATTTAAAAATGATTGTATATTGTTTTTTCTACCCAGTAAACTCCTGCCTCTGACCTCCTGCCTTCCTCTGCCGCTGGCCATCACCATGGTGATCTTCTCTCCGCTCCACCTCTACAGAGTCACCTACTTCCTGTTGCTGACGCTGGTCCCGCTGGCGCTGTGCTGTCCGCTCTGACGGTATCTTTGTCTCTACCGTAGCAAGCCTTGCTCTAAGTCACAGCCTGACTCACTGAAGCTGGTGGAGGCTGGTTTTGAGGTGGCACGCTGCCGTGGAGCAGAGCTATAGAGATACGTGGCTTGGGGAAACTGCCCACTTCAATGTTGGCGCTGAAAGCTCTGTGGCGTTTACACTATGCATTTTTAAAAATGAGCGGATGTAAAGGCCGCGGAACATTTGGTGCAAATGTGGCTCCGCTGGAATGAACCCGTGAAAACCAAGTTTGCCTTACTCTGTATATCTATAGCTCTGCCTTCAAGGAGCAACAACTCCACAACCAGTGAAGCTACTGATACTAGAGGCTCTCAACAGGGTGTTACTGTGAACACGTGTCTAGTCTTTTTTCGTTGTTTCTCGTGTCTGAAGTGGCTTGATATCTCACACTGCCTCCTGCTTAGCAATGGTACTAAAGTGTCATAGCACCACAACAACAACAAGTGACAGTACTATACCTTTCATTCCTAAAAAACCCAAAGTAATCATGTTTACATTTGCCTTATTAAGAAAGGATTACTAAAAAATAAAAGGCTGGTGAGACTCTCATAGCACCTACAGACACAACTGGTGCCTCTAAGACAGCGACTAAATATCTTTGAAAAGCTTTCCCCATATTCACATATACTTTTATCCTCTCACATTCGTTTTTTGGCTTGCTGTAGAAGCGGTCTCGCGCGGTGTGAGGTGTACCTGCAGCTACGTAGTCAGACAGTAGGAGTGCTGTCTCTCTCTGAGCTGCCCTGTGATTGGTTAAAACTGTATAAACAGAACCTTTAGGAGCCTTGAGGATTCACATTATGCGCAAAAGTGATGGAATTAGTGACATCAGTGAATTTAGAGTCTAATAATGGTATTAAATCAGATTAATATATCAAATACCAACATGTTTTAGGTGTAATCACTTAAAGATGATATAATTTTTAGCAAATATGCAGGTATACAAGTGATAGTTTATGACCAAGGAGGCAAAATCAATGTAATTAATCACAAAGCTCTTGCTCTCTGTTTCCTTTTTTACAAATCTCTCATTCACACATTGAGCAGTACAGTACAAAAAACATGGATTTGTTCCATGTTTTAGCCTTTTGTCGTCGAGGCTCTCTGTTGTGTTTCATTTCATCGTTTTCGGGACGACAGCGTGAGCTGTGTGGGCTTCGTATTATTCCAGAAAATGTCGAATATACACATCGACGTTCCCTTTAACGCATCATATCATAAGAAGAGGAGCTGTTATTTGATACAGCCGACCTTTCTGGAGTTACACGGAACGGAAAAAATTCATAGAATCCTGTCGTTGCAGTCGTTTCAAACCATCATGCAGATTGCTTCTCTTGTAGTAGCTGAGTCTGATCGTTCTTTTGCTCTTTATATTTGGTTTTTGTTGTTAACAGTGAGCTATGTGGTTATAATCTCTCTGTTTAGAAGTGGTTCTGTTTGTATCTATTTACACTCTCAGTGAAAACATGGTCGTCATCAGGGAAAACCTGGAAAAACTGATTTTAGCCGCACAACAATGGCCTCAACTAATATAAATCACCATCTCCAGTCTATGATATCCGAAAAATATGTTTTCCACTGCTTTATTTTTGCTTTGTCTGACTGGAAACTGACGATGATGCCGCCTTTGCACCAAAGTCCATAGAGAAAATCATCAATTTTAGCTCACAGGAGTCGCTGCTCTACTGCTGCCTCGTTTGACTTGTCTGAGTTACACGGATGAACCCGAATAAAGGATTTCAATCCCTAAAATCACACACTAACACATTTTTAAACTTATTGATAGAGGCAGCGGTGGATCGACAACTCCTGTTTGCAGTGATGTAAAATCGCTGACTTTCTCTATGGGCTTTGGTGCGGGGGATTCTTCCTTGTTGTGCCCCTGCATGCAGCCATGTTCCCACTGAGTGTGTGCAGCACAGTCAGCTGTATAGAAGATGCTGACTACATGTCAGTAACTCATCCAAGCACACTTGCAAAAAAAAAAAAAAAAACCTGGAACATTATCCTTTTTTAAACCCGCTGTTTGCATCTGTTTCATCCCAAAAGCACTAGTGCACTGTCCGATATAATACTGAGGCCTATGCTGAATATAAATGCCTGTCACTGTTTCTGTGAGAATGTGCCGATGCAGTAATATTTCTTGTTTTTTGTTCTATTTCGTTTTTAGAATAACTTCACTTTGCTGCTCGGGGCTACGTGCGCGTTTATTTCCCTCCCTCCCCCCAACATGCTCACCACAGTTGATGCACTGAATGTGTCTCACCATGTGTTCGAATTTATAATAATAATAATAATAGCAGCAGCAGCAGCAGCAGCGGTGTGATTCTGTTTCTGTTTCCGTGCACAGTTTTTAGTGTAGTTTAGAGTGTGTGTGAGACTCACATCGTCGGCCTTGTCGTAAAAACCACGTACACCACGTGCAACAAAAGAGTAGAGATTAAAGGTGTTTTATATGAATATAATCATGATATATATGTATATATATACGTGTGTGTATATATATGTACGTACATATGTATGTATATATAAATACACACGTATGTATGTATATATGTATATGTGTGTATATATATATGTATATGTGTGTGTATATGTATATATATATATATATATATATATATATATATATATATATATATATACACACACTATATTCATATCATATATATATAAATACATACATGGATATGTGTAACAGCGTGTCCAGATGTTCACAGTTTCAAACTAAAATACGTTTTTATATATATATAGATATATATAGATATATATATCTATATATCTATATATATCTATATCTCACTTCTGTTTATGTTTGACAGAAAAGCTACACATCTCGGCCTCTTTGAGCTAAACGGGGTCCTTGAATGCATCTCGAAATCTTCATAGTTGAAATAATTTGGTGAATCTGCAACTAACTATTATTATCATTACTGATCAGTATGTTGATTATTTTCTCGCATAACTGATTAATTGTTTCAACCAGAAAATGCAAGAAACCATATGAAATCTTTATAGTTTTTTTTTATTATTTTATTAAAAAGACAGACTCTTCCATTGATTATCAAAATAGTTGATGATTAATTTGGTAATTGGTTAATATTCAGTCAGTAAGATCTAAAATACTGCCATTTTAAAGCCAATTTAACAAACTCCTCCTGATCTTTAGTTTTCTATATTTATGTAGCTTGAAATGATCACTACTCACTACAAGTAGTAGTAGAGACAAGAGCACAGATAAATAAAAAAGTTACTGAGGAATTGAGCTTTTGAACAAAACACTAATTATTATGATATTTATTGCTCTTTATGATGTGCTTCTTCTATACACTTTTATTTCACGGTTTTAAATTATTCACGACCTGACTGTTCATTCAGATTTTTCTGATTAAGTCATGAAAAACCTGTTTGCCAAATCACCCAGAGACTTGAGAAAAAGCACCTAAAACGTTTATTTATTTATAAATGTTTTCAGTATTGTTTTTGAAGACATGTTTCTAGTTGAGTAGAACATACTGTATATACTTGCACAGCAGTGTAGACATTAAATAGAGATTAACAGACTGTCAGTGAAGTTTTAGTAACTGTTTTTGTATTATTTGTTATCATTGAACACTTTATCATGACACACTTTATCAGAAAGAGGTGGAAAAACTTCTTGTCTGGTTTCTGTTAATATGAAAATTTGAATTGTATAAGTGCTTTAAAAACCTGGTGACACTTTGATTTTTATGGGATTTTTTTGCTTCCTTTTTGCCTGGAGTGACTTTAAAGCGTGCTCTCTTGTTGTGCAGAACTCTTTTAGTTTGTCCTCTGGCAACTTTTACTCGTCGGGTGGCTTAACGTCAGTTATTTCTTCTTCTTTATTATTATTATTATTATTATTATTATCGATATTGATGATGAGACTCTGGTGTGGAAGAGTATTTAATCCTCAGGTTTAAGAAATGTGTCAAAACTGTTTGGTTTGGTGTGTTGTTGTTTTTTTTGTATTTCTCACCTTTTTTATGACCTGATGTTGCTGTAAATGGGTGACTGTGCAATTTTTTGGGCACTGTTGTTGCAATAAAAGTGAAAGAGTAATTGTTTTATTTATTTTTATTGTGTAATACTAACATTGTTATGCTTACATTTTTTGTCATTTTATTTCTGCAATTCATTATTTTTATTGTCAGTTTATGATCCTTGATTTGTCTGTTAGCTTAAGTCAGACGATTGTGAATTGTGAATTATGGTCAAAAACAGAACGTTTACACACTGGATTCCACAAACTGCAAAGATTTAATCTGGAATTACAAAGATCAAATCAAATGTTTATTCTTCTGTCACTAACTGTCCAGTTCTTAGTTTGCTTTCAAACAGACGATGCTCCAAACAGCAGAGAATGCTTCCCTGAAGGCTGAAGACCAAACCAGGCCTGAACAGGTAAGTAAATGTGTCATTAAATTGACTTAAAACAAAAAAAAAATTCTGTGATTATTTAAATGTTTTTTCAATTACAGTGACCATTAAAAGGCACAAAAAATACTCGAGGAAACCAAAACATCCTGCAAACACAACATTAAACAGATGCTGCACTTCTGACGATTGACCAGCAGGGGGAACTCTGTGTCCCCTGCAACGCATGACTGAACCTGCAGCCTGCAGTATGTCCCAAACAACAACATACAACACAACTCAATGACTGACTGAATGAATGAATTAATGCAATTTCCCTGTGGCTGCTTGTCTAACTTGATGTGATTAAATCCTGAATTGACAGTTTAGATCACAATCGAATAACACACAATATCAAGTTTTATTAAAGCTGCACTACGCAGGCTCTAGAAAGTCATCTGATAGTTGATTTTTTGTCCACAGGTTGTTTTAAGAACACTCTGTCCTGAACTTCTCTCAAAAGAAGAACTTGGAGACAGATTTCTGTCCAGTGGTGACACGTTTACACCGGGATCACGTATGTATCGCATTATCGGAGGTGTTTTGGCCCATATATTTAGCAAATTTTCTTTTCTTTTTTTTAACCCCCTACACTGAATACTTTTTATTTATTTAATGATAACCGATACAAAAACTTGCTTAACATTTTATGTCTGCATTTCAGTCCCTTCTTGTTATCTTGTATATCACTAATATTATAAATGACTACATTCTACCCCTCTAAAAACACTTTTTTCATGTCAAATGCCTTGTTTTTGTGCACAAATGTGGCTGAATAAATAAACCGAATAAATGAAATACACGACACGGGTAATAGGCAAATTAGGCAAATTGGACACTGGATTGGCACCAGCGACCCGCGGCCCTAATGTGGAGGATATAGCTGTAGAGGTGGATGAGGAAAGTAAAGTTTTAGTGACTTATCAACATTAATCAAAGTGTTTTGACAACACAAATGCATTATTTTTTCATAATGTATAATAATCACCCGATTCTTAAAGATATCGGCCGATCAATCGGTCGAGTGTTACTAAACTGCGAATATGACACATTACGCCATCCTCACACACACACACAAGGCTGGTTTCTGGTTCTGTTCACAGTCACATTTAAAGCATCTGTGTGTTTGTGGGGAGGAGGAGGAGAGAGGAGGTGAACGTCTGCACTGAGTGACTGCAGCGCACTGTGATGTTGGGAGCTGCACGACTGAAGACGCGCTGAGCTGCAGCTGCAGGAGGGAGCAGAAGTGCAGGGACAGGGAGGAGGTGGAGGTGGTGTCGGGAGAGTTGATGCACACACACTCACATACACACACACACACACCTCTGGACACTGGGCCGTTGTGTCTCTGCAGCGCCGCAGCTCTGCACAGGGACACTGTATATATATGTGTGTGTGTATGTGTGTGTGGATAGATACGTGACTCTGAGCCCATAGCTGTTCTGGCTCTGGATCAGGACGGCAAAGTGGTTTCTGTGTGCTGGTTCTGGTGCTGGTGCTGGTGGAGCCTCTAGCGCGGCACCCCGCCCGTCTCGCCTCATCTGGACTGCGGGGATAAAGGAGCTGGACCGTGATCGAGCCCCCGCGCAGGAGCCTCGCAGGAGCAGGTGTCGGTGGCGCTGTCATCGCCGTCTTCCTCCATCCTCTCTCTCTCCACCTCTGCGTCAAAGGTAAGCGGTGCCGCTGTCAGTCTGTGGCGACTGCAGCCTCACTGACGATGATGATGATGATGATTTAATATAATAATAATAATAGTAATGATGATGATGATGCTTAATCTCACAACAGCGCAGTCTGTCATTAATCAGCGCTGCAGTGCGCGCGCTCCGTGTTGTCTTATAGGGCATCATTCTGTTTGACCACATTTATTCATCAATAATGATGTTCATATTCGTGTTCATGCGTCTCGTGAGCGAAGGTGCACGATGACGTAGGGAATCCCCACAAGTAATCCAATCGTGAGCGGTGACACCTGCACATTCCTGTGTGGCCTGTTCACTCATGTCATGTGCGACACGCGTCCCGTGCGCGGCCTCGCCAGCAAGGCGCGCGCGCACGCACGCACAGCGTCTGAAATGATTAAAGTTGGAGGAAAAACTGTTATGTAACAGTGATTTGTGCTGACGTGGTGTCATCAGCCGAGGTGGTCACCTCCCTGGCTCTGTGTCCAGAGAGTGGCATCATAAAAGCCAAGTTTTTAATAGTAAAGCCCAACGATTGGTGTTTCCATTAGGAAAACTACAAAAAATAACCTACTGCAACCGTGCCATTTTTCCAATACCCTTACCTTGGGGTACCAGAGTAATGGCACAGTACGGTTTTATGGAACTAGACCCACGACAGTAAGCTGATTATGCGACGGAAAAGTGCCAAAGACGTCAACAAAGCTCGACGGCCACAAACCGAGCAGAAAAAAGAGCTGCTAGACGTCCTCCGTTGTTGTCTGTTGTTTTGCGTTCAGTGTCGTCGTCCCGTTGTCGTTGCATCTGTACAGCGTATCGCTACGTATCTCGCGGACACGATACTGTTCCCAGTCAAAATGCAAGCCTGGCCGAGGACTTTACCGTACCAAACCTAACTGTACCATGATGATAATGAAGTATAGTTAGCATATAGTTAGCAAGACTGCTTTATGTCTTATCTTGATGGAAAAAAACACAGAAAAGTTCTGTTATTGTGTTTAAAAAGATGTGGAAATTAAGTTGAGAAGAGGCTGCAGTACCACTGATAGATAAAGGGGGAGACAGAGAGCAGGACTGTGGCTAAACCAGCTCTTTTTTTTGTCTTTTAACTTTGACCAAAATAGTGAAATTGTTGCTTCTCTACTAGTTGGATGAATCAGTTGTTAACTTTTAATGTTTAAATTCTGTGCAAACACTGACCAACTTAGATGTTTGCAGACGGTGGTCCAGTTCGGTTGGTACCAAAATAACCCGCCCCAACCATTCCATTCTTTGGCACCCTTCCACCAGAGTGTTACTTCATCTGTCTTTTCTCATTCAAATCTTGAAGTCTTGTTGAGACAAACAGCCACAAACGAGCAGCAAAATAAGAGCTGCTGGACGTCCTCCTTTGTTGTCTGTTGTGTTGTTGTCTTTACCACAAACCAGCGGTAACATGATGAAAACACAACAATTGGCTTACATACACGCTTTAGATTGGACCAAAGCAGGTGAACTTTGAACAGAAATTTTGAAACCCCAATGTTTACGTTTCTATTCTGTACAAACCCTGACAAACAGCAATGCTCTTGGACTTTGGTGCCCACTAAAGCGTATCAATCGGCGCGTTTGTGTAAGTGTGGATGCAAGAAGCGCTCATTAAAAGTTGTCCGTCACACTGGGTTAAAATCATATTTTCTATTTTCCTCTAAATCTATCACATTTAAAAAAATAACAGTATCAGTGCCATGAAATATTTTTGCAATATTTTGTTTTTTCAATATGTCTTCCACCCCTGCAATAGATGCACATGAGTTATTCTTCGATATATAGTTTGAAGAAAAGAAGAAAAAAGAGAGAGTAGAGCAGTTCAGGTGCTTCTCGAAGATCCATCAATATACGCGCTGCACTCAATATGTCTGTGTGCTGTTTCTATGTGATTCATAAATCAATACACAGCCCACATTTATAGACCTGTCAGCATTCTAAACTGTAGACCCGGCCACATCAGTCAATGCCACATTCAGCCTACAGAGGCCTGTCATGCAGAGGGATTCCTCCTGAAGAGTGACTCATCCCAGACACCAGTGCTCTCAGGAGAGCGCTGTGTCTAAAGAGAAGCCCTGAGCGGGCGGACAGAGCTGCTCCTTTTCCTGGCATAAGTGTGAACACATTGGCACCGACGACGTCGTGGCCTGTGTTCTGTCAGAGTGACTCACAAAGATGCTTCGTCCTCCTGTGTGGCCTCACATCACAGCACAGCACTGTCGTCAGGTGGTCTGCTGTCCAAATCCACCCTCAGGTTCACCCACACAGACGGCCTTAAATTGTTTACAATTAGGGATTAGCCGATATGATACTAGGTATCAGTATCAGTCCAATACTGGTCAAAATATTGGCATATTGGCACTTTTAAAGTGAATAAGTATCAACTTTGAGATGTAAGAAAAACAAACATTTCCGTAAGTTCTGACCAGGACTGACTAGGTTATGTTCAGGACATCTATGACGACTAGCATACTGCAAATCAGACATTTTTACTGTATAGTTTTTGATCAATTTCAAGTTAAAAGTCCCATATTTACACTTTTTAATCAATAAATTATCAAATTTGAGATGTAATAAAAACTAAAGTTTTCAAAAATACTAACCAGGACTGACTCAGTTGTGTTTAGGACATCTTTGACACCTAGCATACTATATATCAGGTATTTTTACTGTACAGTTTTAGAGAAATTTCAAATTAAAAGTGTGAAAAATGATCACATTTGAGATATAATTAAAACTTGAATTTCCATAAGTTCTGACCAGGACTTACTCGGTTGTGTTTAGGACATCTTTGACTACTAGCATACTGTAAATCAGTTATTTTTACTGTATAGTTTTTGAGAAATTTCTATTTTAAAAGTCCCATATTGACACTTTTTAATAAAAACAAAACAAAAAGGTCTTTGAAATGTGCTGTATATAGTATATAGCGTTGAACCACTATGTTAAGTCTTCTCCAGCACATCAGTGGGGGTTAACGTCTGACTCTGGACTCAGTCCCTGTGTAAAAACTGATGACTCATGCACTCTGAACCACAAATTCAGGCTGGTGATTCCTAGCATTGTCATCTAATATATAATATACCTGAAAAATCTGGTCGTATTTATTTATAATTTTTGCTGAACCAACCTGAACCAACCAAAATCTGTACAGGCCTGGTCAGTACATACTCAACTTTTTTGACGTAAACGTAAACATGCGATTGTTTTTGTCCAGGTTTGTCACGAGGCAACTTGTTTTTTTCCAGTGTTGAAAGCTTTTTCATGCTGGTTCTGTGTTTTGTTCTTAACTTTGTGCCAGTGAGCCTCAGTGTGTATGTGTGTGTGTGTGTGTGTGCCAGCTTCCCAAGGTGCCCGTTCTGTCAGCCTGTAAAGTGCTGCAGTCACCTCCACAGGGGCACAGAGGGGTCCCTCTGCTGACACACACACACAATTTTTGTTTGGGCACCGAATCGACTTCAGCCTAACCCAACCCTAAACCCTAACCCTAACCAGTTAAACCCGTACCCTAATCTTAACCTAACCACAATTCACATCTTGGCCCTAAACTAAACTAGTTCCACAGAAGTTGAATCCACTGGTTCGAGCCCTCGTCCTCTATTACACCATGGATAGCGTCCACGTGTCTGTTGTTATTCAGCACCGTTGCTTGTTCAAGTTTTTCTTTATGGAGCTCCCCCTACAGTTTTGGAGGACATATTTGTAAGACGCCGCCGTCAACATCCACCCATCAATTGTCACCATTGACGGCCCCAAGTCTCTTCTTCTTTTTCGCCTCCTCTGCCACGACGAACGTCGAAAATAACGCCAATCGCTGCCTTGTTCTTATAGTCAGTAGCTGGCTAGGTCGTGTGTGTGTGTGTCGTGCCGTAAAAGCAAGACTTTTAAGCACACTGAAAGGGGAATATGTGACCCTGCCTTGCTTAAATAGCACAAATGCTCTTATCTGATTCATTTCTGGTTTATTCTCCACCTATGAATGAGACATCCAAATCTATATGGTCTGTGCCACGCGGGAGGAAATGGATCAGAATTGTCTCACTTGCATAATGCAGCGTAAATGCTGTCAGTATCAGCCCCCCCGAAAATCCTTCAAACAAGGTCTCCCCTCTGCTTCATCCACAAACACAGCGTCACCTCTGAATGTTCAATGAGGAAACTCGTTTTTTTTTTTTTTTTAAATCAACATCTAGAAGGCATATTCTGCCACGCTCCATCAGCTCTGCTGCTGCAGATGCTTTCGCCTTAGTATTCACTGCACACTGGTGCAGAGTTACCAAAGTATGTGCTGGTGCCTGATGATAACAGGGCGCTTCTCAACAAGGCAGCTGTCAAATTACGGCGTCTGGTCGCAGGAAAGGAATGGGGGGGAAAACAATTTGGTGTAAACACCTTGTTTTTCCCCCTCCTCGTGTCCATTCTCTCAGAATCAATCACCGATCGCTAATCCCGCAAAGCCGTTGCACAGCAGTGGGATTGGGATTAGAATAGCTACATGGGAATGTTTTAGAAGAAAAGGGGGGGGGTCAGTCCAGATTGGATCAGTCCAGTGCTGAGGTCATGTCGTGGTCTGTGCTGTTTTTGGAGTGGGTTAAACAATGCACTGTGTGTGGATTATTAGGACAGGAACTTACATAACAATTCAGCAGTTACACATACATTTATTTTTGTCTTCGTCAATAGAATAGTGTAAGCTTCTGCTTCCTTACGGACGTGTCGGCTCCCTGCACACGTGAGCAGGATTTACATATTCCTGCATCTGTGATGAAGGTTTTATTTAGTCATAAATCCCTCTATGTGTGTGTATGTCTATGCGTGTGTGTGATGTAGCCATGCTCTGGTAATCTTGTCGAGTCAGGGAAGTCCAGGCTTTCCTTATGTCAAATGCAGCAGATCTTATTTCAATATAAGGCCCTGAGTTATTCCGCCTGTCATCGCACACACGTGTGCCAGCTCAGCGGCCACTCTATCGTTTTCTGTTTCATCATTCGGAATGCAAAGTGAATTGATTATACTGTAGTATATTAGACAATGTTTCATAGAAATGACTGTGATTGTCTGTGATGATAAATTCATAATCTAAGCCAACCCAGTTTGATCTAATCCTTACCAAAAACAAGTCAATGTAGCCAACATTTGTTCCCAAACTGTTTGGCGGACATTTGGTGGACATCTTCCCTCTCTCCTCGTGCCCGAGATACTTGTGAACATTGTTTGTCACTTGAGAAAAGTTGATATCACACGTTTTACATTATTCTGTCTGCACAGAGTGTTCAAGTGTCTCATAGTTTGCACAATATTGAAACGGCAACATTTATCTTGGAGGTCTATCTATCTATCTATCTATCTATCTATCTATCTATCTATCTATCTATCTATCTATCTATCTATCTATCTATCTATCTATCTATCTATCTATCTATCTATCTATCTATCCATCCATCCATCCATCCATCCATCCATCCATCCATCCATCCATCCATCCATCCATCCATCCATCCATCCATCCATCCATCCATCCATCCATCCATCCATCCATCCATCCATCCATCCATCCATCCATCCATCCATCCATCCATCCATCCATCCATCCATCCATCCATCCATCCATCCATCCATCCATCCATCCATCCATCCATCCATCCATCCATCCATCCATCCATCCATCCATCTATCTATCTATCTATCTATCTATCTATCTATCTATCTATCTATCTATCTATCTATCTATCTATCTATCTATCTATCTATCTATCTATCCATCCATGCCTACCTACTACCCATCCATCTATCTATCCTTACCAACCATCCATCTATCCATCTATCCATCCCTACCTTCCGTCTATCCATCCATCCTTACTTACTGTCCACCCATCCGAACCTACTATCCATCCATCTATCCTTACCAACCATACATCTATCCATCCCTACCTTCCTACTATCCATACATCCTTACTTACTGTCCATCCCTCCCTACCTACTATCCACCCATCCCTACCTACCTACTATCCATCCTTACCTACCATCATCCATCCATCCCTACCTACCTACTATCCATCCTTCCCTTCCTACCTACTATCCATCCATCCTTACCTACCA
Organism: Microchirus variegatus; assembly: GCF_963457635.1. Taxonomy (NCBI): domain Eukaryota; kingdom Metazoa; phylum Chordata; class Actinopteri; order Pleuronectiformes; family Soleidae; genus Microchirus; species Microchirus variegatus. The sequence continues at coordinate 6,551,534 of NC_139817.1, forward strand.
TCATCCATCCCTCCCTACCTACTATCCATCCTTCCAGCCTTACCTACTATCATCCATCCTAACCTATCTACTATCCATCCATCATCCATCCATCCATCCCTACCCATGATCCATCATCCATCCATCCTTACCTACCTTCTATCCATCCATCATCCATGCATCCATCCTTACCTACCATCCATCCATCCCCATCCATCCATGCCTACCCACCCATCTATACCTACCTACTATCCCTCTCTCCTTCCCTTGTGTGTATGTGTGTTGGGGAGGACTGAAACATTTATTTTCCTCTGCTTTCCATCCTTCCACCCTTACCTACTATCATCCGTCCTTACCTAGCTACTATCCATCCATCCATCATCCCTACCCATGATCCATCCATCCATCCATCCATCCATCCATACATCCATGCCTACCTACTATCCCTCCCTCCTTCCCTTGTGTGTGTGTGTGTGTGTGTGTGTGTGATGGGGAGGACTGAAACATTTATTTTCCTCTGCTCTCATAATGAATCTCAGATGAGACATCCTCGTCCACAGGGGTGTATCTGTTAGCCCGAGCGTGGAGATCATATAGATTTTCATTGAGTGTTTCATTAATCATTCAAACAAGTCAGTGGCACGTTGTGCGAGCAATAAACTAATAAAAACGCGCTCTAAAAATAAAATGAATTGTGTACTATTCAAACCTTCCTCTCTCTCACACACACACACACAAACACAAACACCTTCCCTCCTTCGTTGTATTATGGAATGTGGGTGAAGTAAAACTAAGGTTATACTGGATGAAACGGCAAAATTATTGTACGGCAAAATTTCTGTAGATCACTTATTTCTCTCTTCTCGTCTTTCTTTCCTGTCTGCAGGTTCCAGTTTCTAGTTGAATAACATGGAATAAAAGGCAAAGGTTCAACGTCTTCAACCTTGACCGCGGCGTTGTGATGCAAGGACACCTGGAGCCTCCACACTCCCTTTATGAGGCTCTTACTGAACAAGGATTTAAGTAGAATTCAGCAGAACCCGACCCTCTGACTCATCTTTGACTCTTTTCACTTCTCGTAGCCGTCTCTTCTTCACCAAACATTTGCAAACATGCGTCCCTCCCTGGCCACCGCAGTCCTTCCCCCCAGGACACGTTCGCACAATCCTCCCAATCTGCCTGTGGTCGGCCGCGAGCACCTGTCCGCTCCGCGCAGGCGCAGCCCCCACCTGCGGCACACCCTCAGCCCGGAGAACCTGCGGACCCTGGCGGAGAGGGGCGGGGCCGCGGTCGACACCGCCTCCGTGTCCAGCGGTCCAATAGGACTTCCGCGGGCCAACAGCGACACAGACCTGGTGACGTCCCAGAGCCGCTCGTCGCTAACGGCGTCCACTCTGGAGTTCACGCTGAACCGTGGTCAGAACCTCATCATATCCTGGGACATTAAAGAGGAAGTGGATGCTACAGACTGGATCGGACTCTACCACATAGGTCAGATATGCATGGTTTTTTTTTGTCTTGTGTCCTTCTGCTTGTGCTGCGTCAGGGAAAAATCCTACTTTTTTGTTGAAGGAGACACAGTTTTGTCTGTTTGTCTGTCTTTGGATGTAGATGGTGGAAGAATGGATGTAGATTGAAACTGTTTGGTTTGGCCAAGATCGTATAAAAACGGAATGGTTTAGTGTGGAAAAATATTCGATTGCTGACTTTCATACATTTGCAGTTACAATGCTCTCTGTCCTGACGTCCTAAGTGTTCCACACGTGGGCTGTCGCAGTGACAGAATTCACCCTCTGTGATTTGGAGGAGCTTAAATATTCAGTGCCGGTGTCACTGCTGCTGGTGCCGAGGACTGTTCATCTACAACAGCTGACACTCTGGCACCACGTCCTCCATCCGTCCTCCATCCCTGTGAAACTGTGAGGCCTTATCCACACTGAAGCAGAACTTTCCTTATTATGATAGTTTTCTTTTTCGCTCTTAAAAAGTCTATTCACTCCACACTCCAACTTGAGTGCCCTGCAAAAGAGAATAATACAGAGAATAAGGCAGAATAATAACAACAACAACAAGCACGTAAAGTTACACACTGCAGCTTTTAAACCCTTTGTGACTTGTGCGTGGCTCAGGTTCAAATCTCAATGTATGATCTGAATCAGCGGAAACACAAACGAAACAATGTTCTTGTATTTAATTCTCTCTCTCCGTGTCTCCGCTGCTGAAAAACATCTTAGCGCTGAGCTATTTTGGCTCTGACGTGACCCTACCTGTCCTCAAAGCTTATCAGCTGATCCTGGTGTTTTATTATTGGAAGCTGGGAGAGTAGAGAGTCTTGTGCAGGTGCTTCCATCTCTGAGTCAATACTGAAACGGGAGCTGATGAGACTTTACACAGCCCTGGAGGCTGAGTCGACATCAAAACTGCGCCGCCTCCGTGTACGATTACACACACACACGCAGGTCTCTGTGACTCTGCAGGGTGGTCGCGATGCTAATCCTGCTTAGGGACGGGAATTTGACAGGGGTGCAGATGCATTGACCTGTGTGCTGATGATGGCTCTCTGCGTCAAAGTGTCTCAAAGTGTCTGGCAGATTTGTCCATCCTGGTGAAAAGCAATACAGCAGTAACCGTGCGTGCCGCTGCCGCCACATTTGGGTGTAAGAGTGTGTGAATTAATCCGCCTCTGTGTTTACAGAGGGATGGAGGTGTTGTTGTGACGTCACCGCAGTTTCTGTGACTCAAAGCAGCCTCTTAAGTCAGCATTATTTCACCGTGTTCCTTACAAAAGTGAAGCATCTGCTACCAACCCCCGTTTTCACAGAAGTGACCTTCCCACAGAAAAACTAAACTGCGCTCTAGAATTACATCCTGTAAGGAATTTATTTTGCTCCCTCCAGATCAGGTTTGTTTTTGACGTATTGCAATAGTTGGGTGGTTTGCAAATATTTGAGGTAGTGATGGTGGTCATGTGACAACGTTAGTGTGAGGTTGCAAATTGGGATTTAAGGGGGATTAACTGAACATTTTCAAAGTTGGTAGGGAACATATAGTTGGTAAAAAAATAAAAAAAAACATAATCTTGGCTAAAATAACCACATTTGATGTGAATCCAGTTGAGGGGACCGTACCTATGTTCCCCGGGTCCTATGTTCCCCGGGTCCTATGTTCCCCGCTTTGTATGTGACCGGGGAACATAGGACCCTTTCTCTTACCCTAACCCTAACCCTACCCTTTTTCAAAAAAAGGGTCCTATGTTCCCCTATCACATAGAAAGTGGGGAACATAGGACCTTTTTTGGGAAAACGGGGAACATAGGACCCGGGGAACATAGGTACGACCCCCAGTTGGGAATAATATGCTATTCCTCAATCACAGGGACATAGCACACAAGTTACTGCAGGGCTATTGAGGCCACAACACAGATATTGAAGCCACAAATTTAGCAAACGACTTAAGAAAGTAAGTTTTGATGATGCTTGATTTATGGTGTTAAAGTTTAACCAGCAACTATTAAAACAAAATGTATTTCTAGCTTACTTGTAAACCGGATATGCTAAACGTAAGTTAGCTAGCATGATTTCAAGAAAGAAGCTAGCTTATCTTGGTGCTAGCTACCAGAGGTGGAAAAAGTACTAAAATATTGTACTCAAGTAAAAGTACCAATACTTTGATGAAATATTACTCACGTAGAAGTAAAAGTAGTCATCCGAAAATGTACTCAAGTAGAAGTAAAAAAGTAGTTCATTTGAAATGTACTTTAAGTAAAAGTTAATAGTAGTAATAGTACAATACTTATATACAAAATCCTGATTTTAAAATGTACTTAAAAAATACAAAATACACGAAAGTATTCAATACAGTAACTTGAGTATATGTATTCCGGTACTTTCTGTACTTTTTGTATAATGTTTTGAAGACCTTTACATTAGTATAGCTAACTCGCTACATATGTGCATTTTTGTGTCATCTTACGTAACAGAAAAATGCCACGTACGCCATGCAGCGCGTTAACGTATTTCACACCAGCTAAAGTCTTTGTTTCTGTCTAAATATTGTGCAAAGATATATGTGAACAATGCTACAAAAATGCAGCAGCATATTGCAAAGTGCCCAACATTTCCCCAGAGCTTAACAAATGCAGCTGACAAGAGTTCCACTACAGGCAAATTACTGGAAATTTTCTGGGAATTTCCGGCTCCTTTGCAACCTTAGAGGTGACCCATCACGATGTGTTTTAAAGCCACTATAAGGACAAAAAAAAAAGAAAGAGAGATCCCCCTGCACAGCTAAAAATAGTATGAAATAACGCACTTGAAAAACCATGAGTGAGCATTGTGTTTTGCCCTTGGCTTCCTCAGTTTTACTCAGCTCAGTTTGGCAACTTGGCTTAAGTGCAAGTTACGGTCCTGAACAAAAGGTCTCATTTGGTTATTGCCGGGTTCAGTTAATCCCTAACACGACAGGATAATTTGGCCAGATAATCTGTTCAAACCAGCCTGAAATCAGAAGACACAAATGGTTGTTGGAAGGGCCAGATCGGCACCTAAATATGGCCAATTATTCTCTAGTGTGGGGCTTAACTGGATTCTAAAAAGTCTCCTTGACAGGCCACTCTTCAGTTATTTTGTATATATATATGTGTTAATTATTATGTTAATTGAACTTGTTACCATTTTCCTGACCTCCAGGTCCTGACTTGTCTGGATTACTTTGAAGCGTTGACGTTGTGTCGCTGTGAGGGTGACAGATGCTGGGGCCGGTCGAGGTGTCAGGTCACTTCGTTATCGATCATGAAGCTCATTATCTGCTCCGGGGTCTTATACTCCTGAGGGGCTGCCACTTTCCTTGACTAAGCAGACACTCAATGATAAGCAACCTACCCTCACCTCTAATACACACACACACACACACACAGATATACTGTACAGTTCACTCAGAACTTTTCCTCCGTGCTTCATTAATCTGAGCAGAGAAGTGCTACTTCCAGCGGAATTCCCCCTCCCTGTTTTTTAGGAAGTTGCGTGTTTGTCCTTCTGGTCAGAGGTCAGAGGAAAGTTATTTTGGGAACGGATTTGACTGATTAAAGACGGAGAGCGCAGACTAAACATACTTAAAGGTGGAACTGATGCAGTTTGTCCCCCCCCCCCCCCCCAGCAGTGTTGTCTGTCTGTGTTGTTTGGTTGTGAAATCATGTCAACACGACAAGAATAATGATTTGACTATCTCCAGAATGAGCACGCCCACAGAGCTAACAAACTGTTTACTGTTTTTTTGTTCCCCCTCCAGACGAAACCAGTCCCTCGAATGTGTGGGACTGTAAGAACAGAGGGGTGAATGGGACCCAGAAAGGTCAGATAGTTTGGCGGCTCGAGGCCGGGCCCTACTTTATGGAGCGTAAGTTACTTTATGATACAATTCTTTCCATTCCATTACTTGGCTCTGTCTCTGTTTTTGCTCTGTGAAAATATTTTTTTTTTCAGATAAATTTTTCAGAGTGTGTAGGTTTTTCCGGGCAACAAGAATAGCTTCATATAAGCTTTTTAACAGCTCTTCTTATTTGTAAGAATCACAATCAGGCGCCACCTTATAATGAGACTTCCCGAATAATGAGTTATACATAGTGTGTATGATAAGTTCTTAACTCTCAACTGTTTCCCCCACACAGCTGAGACCAAGATCTGTTTCAAATACTATCACGGAGTGAGTGGAGCACTGAGAGCCACGACGCCCTGCATCACCGTGAAGAATCCAGCAGTCCTGGTCTGTCTGTGTTTCTGTGTGTCTGCGTTTACTCATATTTATGTCTTTGTGATATTTTTGTTCAGCTTTGTCACGATTAAGACTTGGTTTTTGGGTTGGCATTGGGTTTAGGTTAGGGTTGCGGTTAGGGTTAGGGTCTCATTTAAGAAATCCCACTGTTTTTCCTTAAATTATGTTTTTTTGAGGTGTGGATACATGAGGCAACACAAAAACAAAACAGATTTCCGCCAATTAACACATAATACATTCTAGAACCTGCTTACGTCTCAATCCCCAACTTTACCCACACCGTAGAGGTGTTGCTGTTCTACTGCTACGGGGATACATTTGTGTGTGTGGTTCCTGGAAATACAGTGTCTTCTTCCTCCTGTAGCCAACAGCGTGACAGTGTTTTTGCCCTGTGTCTCAGGTGGAAGGGCTGACAGAGCAGGTGGGCGTCGAACATCCTCGGAAGCTGATCAGTTTCACTCTGACGGGTGAGTTTAGAAGTTAAGAAAAGCTAAAAGTGAGCTTTGAAAGCAGTCATAGAACACCCTATGATGTTGGGGTTTGTTTTCCTGGCAAAGCACGAAGTAGAAGAATGTTATCAAAGGAATATCTTCTCCTGTTGTTGCAGATTTGCGAGCCACGGGCCTGAAAAAGGGCATGTTTTTTAACCCAGACCCCTATCTGAAGATGTCCATCCACCCGGGGAAGAGGAGCGTCTTCCCCATCTTCAGTCATCACGGACAGGAACGACGATCGGCCATCATCGCGAATACCATTAACCCTGTCTGGCACGGAGAGGTGCTTTTCACACAGACACACACACATTCATCCAATATCAGTCACAAACATACCACAATCTTGTTCCTGTTTCAAAGTAAAAGCACACTAGCTTTTCACTCCCCATGATTCTTCAAAAACGTGACAGATTTGGAGCTGCTGCTGCTGGGTATTAAGTGTGAAATATCACCAGACACGATTTAAGTGCCTAGCCAATCACAGTCCCATTTTCCAAACATGCAGTAGAGTGTGCAAAAACTCCAGCCCCTGCCTGTCAGAGACAGCAGCTCAAATACAAAGAGGAAAACATCATCGATCACCAAAGACAAGGAAAAGGAGCAAAAACCAACATCATGAAACATGGCAGGGATCACAGACTTGCACTGCTGCGATAATAAATCCAGAGGTCGACCTGTAAGGCTGCTTTCATGCATCATCATTCCCCCCCGTGTCACTTAGAATGTGTTTTCATGATGGGACGTATGAGACACTGTCTCGGAGAGTGTATGTATTTTTCTTTCTCTTTCTGCAGAAATACACGTTCGTAGCACTTATGACAGACATCCTGTACATCGAGGTGAAGGACAAGTTCGCCAAAAGTCGACCCATCATCAAGCGCTTCCTCGGACAGCTCACCATCCCTGTGCAGAGACTTATTGAAAAGATACCAGGGTGGGTTTTTTTTTTTTTTTTTTTTTTTTTTATTTCTCAGTATTTAATAGTCTTTATTTCCTTATCTGATATTTTATCCAATCCTAACCTCAAACTAACCACAATTCAAGCCTTAAACTCAACCAGTTCCTCAGTAATGAGGTTCTGCCTCATTAGGCCCAGGTTTTGGTTTCCATGTGGACGATTTTACTCATTCTGGTTTCCTCTGTCCAGTGTCCAGCCCGTGACTTTCTCTCTGTGTCGGCGGCTGCCTACTGAACATGTCAGTGGTCAGCTGCAGTTCAAGGTGGAGCTCACCTCCACTGGACCTGACGGTAAATCTGACTTTAAACCAACTATTCTTTGCATTTTTAGTTTAAAAAAACACAAACATTTTCTTTTCATTCTCTGCTTCTTCACTGCAGGTGCTTCTCCTGATTCGATCATTGGCATTTCGTCGTTAAACGGAGCACCAGGGACACCGTCAGACGATGAGGACCTGCCGCATCACCTTCCAGGGCTGGTATCATCCCCGGGCCCCTCGCCTACTGGTTCCCAGGGCTCCCAGGGCACGAGTGAAGGCGGGGCCACGGCCTGCCCAGAAAAGGAGCTGCCTTTTGTCAGAGCTCAAGCGAGATTTGTGGAGCCTGGAAGCTTTTCGGGGCACGAAATGCTCCAAAGGTCATTCAGCGAGGGTCTGGATGCTATCGAGGCCCCAAAGGGCCCTGGCGAAAGACCCCTGGGTGCTGCTTCGCCCAGATTGCGCTCCAGTTTCCCCACACACACGAGGCTCAGCGCCATGTTGCACATCGATTCAGACGAGGACGAGGACCGGTCGGGGGCCTTTGATTTCATTCCAGTGCCGCTGTCGCCGCTGCTGATAAACGGTGCGCCGCCGGATGTCGTCGACCCAGATGACGACGACCTGTTCCCCGAGCTTCACCTGCACCTGCAGCAGCTCAGGCCATCCGTGGTCGACGAGGAGCCCGAGGAGATGACGGAAGACCTGGCCCTCGGGGTCGAGATGGTGCCAGGTCTGGATCTGGACGACATGTTAGAGCCGGATGTTTTTTCCGAGGTGGACGAGGAGACTCCGTTCACAGAGGCGAACGCTTTGCTCGAGGGCGTGGAGGTGCCCGAAGATGGAAGGATGCCTGGTGAGGAGCTGTCGTCGGAGATGGATACCGGCTCCATGGCAACGGCTCCACAGACGGTCTTTTCATCGTCGGAGAGCTGCCCGGTCACACTGGCAACTGCTGTGGTGAGTCCTTTAATGTGTCTGGACGTCATGAAGCATTAACAAACTTGAGTTATTTTCCAATTGATAAAGGCACCGACTCTAGCCGGCACATTGCCGTCACATATAAAATGTAAATCTTCTGAGGGTGGAAGTTTGTGTAGAACTCTGTGCTGCACTGTGCAGCCAAGAATGGAACACTTCGCTGATTTCCGCTCTTTTGGATACTATTGCCCTCTGAGAGTGTCTGCACTCTCACGTTTTTTAGGGACAAAGTGGAGCTCCGCGAGACAACAATTCCAGTGTCATTGTGACGTAACAATGAGTGCAGAAGTCAGCGTCGCTTGTTTTATCTCCTGTACTTGGACTGAGTCATCTTTTTTCACACTTTGCCTACTCATAGGGCCTCCAGAGTCCCAAATATAAGTAATAAAATGATTTTAAAAGTTGATTTTGTATAATATGTCTCCTTTAAGGAGCAGTACAGTCATTTGTACGGCTCATAATGACTCATAATAACTCATAATAATGTTGGAATATCATCATTCTACTTTCAATATATGGAATCAAACACTTCATTGCAGATGATTCTACATATTTTCTGACTCAAGACAAAATCTCAAGAACAGTCAATTCTTGTCAAATGTCTCTCAGCTTTTCGTCTCTCTGTTGCCTTGGTGACGGAGCCAGTGTTGCACATACTCTCTCTCTGAGCATGACTTGCACAACAACCATGTGCACAGTATATGAATAACCTCTTGATCTTCATTTGTATCACCCATTGTCATTTCCTTTGTGGGCTATTTTCTAGGAAGCGGAAGAGGGAGCGGAGACGGCCATAGATCCAGGGGGACATCCAGTGTCTAGCCTCCCAACAACCACCACCACCACCCAAGACGATGAAGGAGGAGGAGGAGGAGGTGGAGGTGGAGGACAAGTCGCCGCTGTCGCTGAATCGGAGGGAGAAGCTCCTCCGACCAGCGAGCAAGTGGAGGTGGTCGTTGAGGAGGTCGGCGTGAGGAGGCTCAGCCTGCAGGCTGCAGGAGGCATGGTGGTAGAACAGGAAGGGGCGGAGATGAAGCCACCAGAGGAGGCGGCGGCGGCAGCAGCAGCGTCTGGGGATTCAGAGCAAGCGACCACAGAAACAGATGGAGAGGAAGGTACGCCCGTTCCCCTGTAGAAATATTTAACTATAACTCAATGTGTCTCCATATGCGCTAAGACTTCTCTGTGTCTGTGTTCAGGTGCTCATGTCAATGGCCATCCTGTACGTTCTCTTCCCTCTGTACGTCAAGATATCCACCGATACCAGCGTGTGGACGAGCCTCTGCCCCCCAGTGAGTGTGTGTGTGTCTCTGCATGCATGCAAGCATCGTGTTTGTCCATTAGCAATTGACATTTTGTGCATAATTGTTCTTCCCCTCCCGCCTCCCCCCACCACCCCACCGATGCATTTGACATAAACTGTGTATGTTGGGTTCGTTGCTTCTCAGACTGGGAGGCTCGCATCGACAGCCACGGCAGGATCTTCTTCGTGGACCACGTGAACCGGACCACGACGTGGCAGCGTCCCACCGGACCTCCTGCCCCACAGGGTCTGACCCGCTCCAACTCCATTCAGCAGATGGAGCAACTCAACCGCAGGTCTGATTTATTATTGTTATTGTTATTATTATTATTACCTTTAATTAAGAACTGTTGTGCCGTCGTGATGTTTCAGATGTATTCAGTCGTTTGATGCCACTAAATCTTACACACTGGACGTTTAATATAGATAATACTGTATTTATGTGTATATATATATAGATGTACTCTCACACACTGGTCTGAAGGAAATGTAACGTTTATTCCTGTTTTAAAACATGTCTGGGCTGCGATTTCCAAGTAACATAACCAGGTTTCTGTCTAAATGAATGTGGGAAAGAGACATAACTTCACTTTCAAAGGTGTCAGACATATAAAAGGTAAATTTATAGAGTCAGCGGTCAAATCTGATTTAAAGAAAAAAAAAAAAAAAAAAAAATGCTTTAAAACCTCAGTGTCCATTTTTCAAATTTCGACTTCATGACACCGACCCACAATCACCTTTGGCTCCTCCCACCACAGCGGTTTGAGTGGAGAGATTTACGTCGCCCTGTCTAAACGCTATATATCCTCCTCCTTCATGCTTATTTGAAGGAGCCCATCCATCACTTCACAAATCATCGCAAAATCCTCCGTGTGCACATGTTTATTTCCTGGTGTGGCTTGTGTTTTAATGCTCAAGACTCCTGGGAAGAAGTAGGGTTTGTTCCATGCTTATGAATCTGGTTTACTGTACACTCCCGTTCAAAAGTTTGGGGTCTCTACATTGTTAATGTGGTAAACGACTATTCTTGCTGCAAACGTCTGGCTTTTAATGGATTGTACATAGGTGTATAGAGGCCCATTTCCAGTGTTCTAATGGTACATTGTGTTTGCTAATCGCGTTAAAACGCTATTGGATGATTAGAAAACCCTTGAAAACCCTTGTGCAATGATGTTGGCACAGCTGAAAACAGTTTTATTTTGAATAAAAATCATTATTTCTAATCTTGTCAATGTCTTGACTATTTTTTAATTCATTTTGCAACTCTTTTGATGAATAAAAGTGTGACTTTTAATGTGAAACACAAAATAATTGTATAGGTGACCCCAAACTTCTGAGCGGTAGTGTATATGTGGGTTTGTCTTCTATTTGAGGTCCATTTGAACTCTTTTATTTTGACATATCAAAGTCTTTTAGTGTCACATCCAGTAGAAACAAAACAAGTATACATGACAAGAAAGCAAACACAACAGGTCATTTACGAGGTCTCTTTACTCTGACCGACAGATACCAGAGCATCAGGAGGACCATCACCAACAGCGATCGGGCGGAGGAAGCCTCGGTCGATCTGCTCCCCGAAACAGACAGCGAACTGATACCCCACTCCATTTCTGGTGAGTTAAAAATAAGACTACGCTAATAATCTGTTTAACACCATTTGCAAACAAGATTATATTCATCAGTCAGTTCGCATCCACAGCAAACCTGGACTACTTTTTTTCCCCAGACATGACTCAGAATAGCTGTGTTGATCAACACAAATGTGTGAAGTGGACTTTACGCACATACTATCTTTCCTGCCAGCTGCCTCCTGCAAAGCCTGTGTGTAATGTCCGATAGAGCTTGTGTGTGTGCGCTAATGGATTTAAAACCTCGTGAATCTGACTCAGCAGAATGTAAATGGCTGGGCATGTCATTTTCACACATTAATAGAACATTCGTGTACATGCATATCTGTCACGCTTGATGGAGGATGAAGGAGGGAAGTTAGTGTAGAGTTTCTGACATGAACAGCTTCATAATGGTGTCCACCATAATGAATAAATGTGATTTGATTGCTATTGTATGTGCTGGAGTATTCACATAATGTGATTCGATTGGCTGGTGCGTTCGCTGTCACTTGGAAAGTTGAACGTTTCTCAGCTTAGTTCAGCAACAACATACACTACCGTTCAAAAGTTTGGGGTCACCGAAACAATTTTTTTCCATTAAAAGTCACACTTTTATTCATCAAAAGCGTTGCAAAATGAATAGAAAGATTAGAAATAATGATTTTTATAATAAATAATAACTTTGCTTTGGTCAAAGAACCAGCAAAACTGTTTCCAGCTGTGCTAACATCATTGCACAAGGGGTTTCAAGGGTTTTCTAATCATCCAATAGCATTCTAACGCGATTAGCAAACACAATGTACTATTAGAACGGAAATGTAAATGGGCCTCTATACGACATTTGCAGCTAGAATAGTCGTTTACCACTTTAACAATGTATAGAGTGTATTTCTGATTCATTTATGTTATATTCATTGAAAGGAAAGTGCTTTTCCTTCATAAATAAGGACATTTCTAAGTGACCCCAAACTTTTGAACGATAGTGTCATTTTGTGGCCCTAATCCTCTTGTGTACCTTTGTTCCAAGGCTTAACTGATGTGTGTGTGTGTGTGTGTGTCGATTGTGTTGCAGAATACCGGCGAGAGAGCGCCGTCGCTCACACCAGCGGCCGCTCGCGTCTCTCTCTGCTGCTCCAGTCGCCCAGCGCCAAGTTCCTGTGCAGCCCCGACTTCTTCACCGTGCTGCATTCAAACCCTGTCAGTCTGACACACCTCACTACTACCACTGTTGCCTTTGACCTTTGACCCCTGCACCTCTTATTTTCCTCTGGCTTCTGGCCAGAATCTCTTTCATGGCAGACACACAAGAGTAAACTAAAAATTGAATAATGGCTGAGTTCCATTTAGCTTTTTTTTAATCCGTTTCTGGGTCCATGCTTTGTGATCGTGGTGCCTTCAAATGTACTCTACTCTTTTCTAATCCCTTGACCCCTCTGCCCTCTCTGACCAGAGTGCCTACCGCATGTTTACGAGCAACACCTGCCTGAAGCACATGATCAGCAAGGTGCGCCGGGACGCTCATTATTTCGAGCGCTACCAGCACAACCGCGACCTCGTCACCTTCCTCAACATGTTCTCCAACAAGCAGCTGGAGCTTCCTCGAGGTTGGGAAATGAAGCACGACCACACTGGGAAGGTGCGCGTGTCTGCTAAATCTTTTTTAAGTCGATCGTCCGGGGTTCATCGAGAGAATGTGTGTTTTTAGCTCACAGGGACCCAGGAGCTGCAGATTTTGCTGCTGCCTCGTTTGATAAGTTTGTGTCACCTAAGTAAATCCGAATTAATGATTTAAAACACTGAAGTCACATAATAAGAAATTTAATTTTAAGGATGGATGCAGTGGTGGATTAGCAGCTTCTTTGTGCTGCTATGTAAAATCACTTATTCTCTCTGTGAGCTTTGGTGCAGGAGAAAAAGTACTTTGGTTTTTTTTTTTTTAAATAATTAATTGCTTACCAACATATATAAGTAGCATACTAGCCCTTTATTAGTTATCACTAACACCTTATTCTACCTCTATTACGACATGAATTAAGATTTTTCCTACATAACGTGTTAATACATGCTTAATTTACTAATAAAGGGCTAGTATGCGAACTATATGCATGTTTGTAAGCACCTAGTTCATGGTGAATATGTGTTTAATCATTCAAAATGAGCTTGGAGCAAATGTAACATACAACCAATTATTTTAAGTACTTTGGCAGTGGAAAAGTTGGTGTAACGAGTACTTGATGGACAGTAACTCCAAGTCCATGACTACTTCTAGTCCAAAGGCCAGTAGCCAATCAGCAGGCAGCTTCCTGAGGGATTTGTGTGAGAGATTTTGATTTTGTGGTTCATTTTTGTTGTGTTGGTTTGCTTCTTAAAAAAGCAGTAGTAGGCACAAAAAGACCCGTCATCAGTGCCTTTGTGTCACTTCTTCATGAACTATCCCATGTGTGTTCAGTGATTACAGTCTCTGCTCACTCATGACGCTCAGCGTGACCTCACATAACTGTCACTATTTGGTTCTCCCTCAGCCCTTCTTTGTGGACCACAACTGTCGCTCCACGACCTTCATCGATCCACGGCTGCCGCTCCAGAGTTCGCGCTCGACCGGGCTGCTGGCCCACCGCCAGCACCTGAGCCGCCAACGCAGCCACAGTGCTGGGGAGGTGAGAGAAACTACCCCGGCACTCGTCACCTGGAGTCAACTCTGAAAAACAACAACAACACTGCAGTGTTTATAAAGGGCAGCGTGGAGGAGAGGAATGCTCAGTGACTCTCTGCAGTGTTAGCACAGATGGGATGTTAATGATGCTGGGGGTCCTGTGGTGAAGCCGTCAAGTAGAACATCAGTGCTGCTGGTGATGCAGCAGTACACAGTTAACGCTGCCGTCAGTGAAAATCTGCCTTTAATAGCTCGGTTTCCTGACAGCTGTCGCTTACGTAATGTAACAAAATACAGTGGTTCTCAAACTATGGTACGTGTACCACCGGAGTTTCCTCTCACATACCTGGATATACCAGGGTAGGTGATCAGAGTGGAGCTGAGGAGTTTTCACCAGAGTGTGTAGAAAATGAAACATATAATAGTAAATTAAATACAGTCACTTTATCTCTCGCTCCATCTCGATCTAATTTCACTTTACCAGTGTGTGAAGTATATGTGAGGAAGAGGAGGAAAATATAGTATAGTATATTGAAATGTATAGTATAGTCTTTTATAATACAGTATATTGTAGAATAGTTTAGTGTATAGTATAGTATTATATTATGTAGTATAGTTTAGTGTATTATAATATTATGTATTATAGTATACTGCAGTATAATATTTTATAGTACAGTATATTGTAGTATAGTTTAGTGTATTGTATGGTATAGTACAGTATAATATTGCACAGTATAGTACAGTAAAGTATAGCATGGTACAGTACAGCATAGTATACTACAGTACAGCATAGTATGCTACAATACAGTACAACATAGTATATTACAACGCAGTGCAGTGCAGTACAGCATAGTACAATAAAGTATAGTACAGTACAGAACAGCATAGTACAGTACAGTATAGCATAGCACAGTATAGCATAGTACAGTATAGTACAGTAAAGTATAGCACAGTACAGTATAGTACAGTACAGTGCAGCATAGTACAGTACAGTATAGTACAACAGTATAGTATAGCATAGTACAGTACAGTATAGTAAAGCATAGTACAGTACAGTACAACATAGTACCATACAGTATAGTATAGTACAGTATAACGGGTGTAGCTGAGTCACTTTGTGGTGTTCTCAGAACCAGGATGCGACCTGATGCCTCTCTTTGTCACAGGTCGTGGATGACACTCGCCAAACCAACCCACCCGTCATGCCCCGCCCCTCCAGCACCTTCAGCGGCTCCAGTCGGAGTCAGTACCACGATGTCGTTCCTGTGGGTGAGTCCGGCACAATCACACGCTCACACTCGCACCATGAAGTGTGTGTGTGTGTTGTGATCACGCCGCACAATTCTCATTCTCATCCTCTTTCGCTCCTCCGCCAGCCTACAATGACAAGATAGTGGCGTTTCTACGGCAACCCAACATCTTCGAGATCCTGCAGGAGAGGCAGCCCGAGCTCGCCAGGAACAATTCGCTCAAGTATGTCCTCCTTAAGTGTCTCTCTGTCTTTGTCTCCCCCCCGCCCGTCCTCTCGAGCCTTGTTCACCTTCATCGCCTCCATTATCGTCATCATCAGTCAACCTGAACACACAGTTAACCTTTAACCCTGATGGATTGTGCCAGTTTACCCCTGACGTGTGACTAGTGCTGTGTGTGACATGTGCTTGTATGTGTGCCTTTGTGGGGACGTATTTGCTGTTTGTGGGTTAAGACCTGGTCGTCAATGCAGTGTCCTGACAAGAATAGTATTTGTGTGTGTGTGTGTGTGTTTGCAGGGAGAAGGTGCAGTTCATTCGTACCGAGGGAGTGAACGGGCTGGCTCGTCTCTCCAGCGACGCCGACCTTGTCATGCTGCTGAGGTCAGTCCTGTGCATGTGTCTCCGATTGGCGACTTGCACCTCAACGGCGCCACGTTCGACACAATCCGGCTTAATCCCGGCTTTTTAAAACTGTTGTTTCTTTAGCTTATTCGAGGAGGAGGTGATGTCATTCGTGCCGCCGTTACTGCACCCGGGTTACTGCCTCTCCTCCCCTCAGAGCTCCCCCGGTAAGTCTGACTCTCTGTCTCGCTTTGTTGACAACTTTATTAAATTCTTGCCTGTTATGAAATGCCACATATTCTGTTTTATTATTAAACAAACAAAGCGATGTCACAGTATCTTATTATACTGTATATAACATGGCCTGATGAAACACACATACCATATTCCCATTTTCCCTGGCAATAAACCTCTATATTCCCAACCAGAAGTAAGTCTTCCTTCTTATAAGAATCTATTCATCCATCCATTTTCTACCACTTAATCCTCCACTTGGATAATCCCAGCTGTCATAAGGCAACAACCAATCACTCTGACATTCACACCTGAGGTCAGTTTAGAGTTTCCAGTCGACCTAATCCCCAATTTACATGTTTTTGGATTGTTGGAAGAAGCTGGAATATATACACGCTCGCCATCTCACCTTCATTTGACCATACTAGTGCAGTCCCCGTAGGAAGTATGTGTTACTTCAGTTACGGTCATGCATCATAAGGAACGTAAATGCTAACATAATACAAACACTGTGCAACCTCATCAGGCACAACAGAATTTTTTAAAATAAATTTTCGATTAGCATTAGCGTAGCTAGCTGTTTGCGACTGTCAGCCGTATTATGTTAGCCGTACGCTAATGCTAATTGTAGCATCACTAGCTTACCTTTGGAAACATGTTTGCAAAATAGCCGGCAGACGCGCTGCCTGGTGTAGCGTGCTGGCGTAGTGTGATAAATGAGCGAAAATTAAAATTACTCAAAAAAACGTGAGAATCAAGGATAAATCAAGGATAATTATGTCAAAAAGCTATCGTGAAATACACTGAATTGAAACTTTAATTTTGTTTAAAGATCAAATTACAAGAATAAACTGCACCCATTTAGCATCTTCAAAATACCTGCATATAAAGGAGCAAAAATGTGTTTACTTTATATAAAATAATAGTATAATCTTAAATGAGATGATTCACTTCAAGTGGTTATCCCCTTATAAATTAATTTCCTTTTCTTGTCGTTCTCTCGCTCCGTCTCAGGCACCCAGAGAGCCAACGCCCGAGCTCCTGCTCCCTACAAGCGAGATTTCGAGGCCAAGTTGAGGAACTTCTATCGCAAGCTGGAGACGAAGGGATACGGTCAGGGACCAGGGAAAGTCAAGTACGCCTCATTTACCGCTGCTCTCTCAACCCTAGTGTTGTGTATACGCTGTATAATTATCTGTGTGTGTGTTCCCAGGTTGATCATACGCAGGGACCACCTTCTCGAAGACGCCTTTAACCAGATCATGTGTTACTCGCGTAAAGACCTGCAGAGGAGCAAACTCTATGTCAGCTTTGTGGGCGAGGACGGGTGAGCTTCATTTCCCTATCGAGTGTGCAAAGTGTGTGTTATCCCTCTACCCCCTGCTACTGATTTAATGTAGCGAATGCAAATCAGCATTACTGTAATCTCCACGGCGCATAATGACACGCGCTTTGGTTACATCACAGGTGAATGAGCAGCTGGCTCTTTATTAAGATGATTGACGGCATCCGTGTTGGTTTTACAGATGGTGTTTTTTTTTTGTTGCAGACTGGACTACAGTGGACCCTCCAGAGAGTTCTTCTTCCTGGTGTCCAGGGAACTCTTCAACCCGTACTACGGCCTGTTTGAGTATTCAGCCAACGACACGTACACAGTCCAGATCAGCCCCATGTCTGCTTTTGTGGACAACCACCATGAGTGGTAAGGTTATTATATTATTATTATTATATTATTTTTCGAGGCGGCTTTATAGTCTATACACATCTATCTTTTTTTCAACCTAAACACTTATTTACTTGACTGTTTTTGATATTAGTAGATTTATTTTGCATTGTATACATGTTTTATTGTGTGAAATATGCATCATTCCATGTCAAAACAAAGGACTTTTACTTTGAAATCTGTGAAATATCATCATGGATATCTTAATTGCGATATCACAGTGGACTTGTTGGAATGGAACTTTTAAGATTTAAGTTTGACTCCCTTTGCGATACACAGTCGATAATACGATATAGCGATTCTTCGATAATCAATATGCTACGATATCGGTCTAAGTGAAGAAAACAAAACGTTAACGTTGAAAGTTTAGAGTGCAGGGTTTCACTATTTGTTCACAAGAACAAAGTGCATAAAGTTTATGTTTTGAACTTCGATAATGTAGCTGGCAGGGACTGTTTACTTTAAAGAGCCTTCATTTGTTAATTAAAATATCAATATTTGCCCTGGTTTATCGATTATCGTATTGCACGAGGAAGCACGACGATATATCACCAAGTCTATGGTACCCTGTGCGGGCTACATCAGCTGGTTTCATGTATTTACCTGCATTTCCCTGTTCCGTGTCCTAGGTTTCGCTTCAGCGGGCGGATCCTGGGCCTCGCTCTCGTCCATCAGTATCTGCTGGACGCCTTCTTCACCCGGCCTTTCTACAAGGGGCTTCTTCGCATGTACGTACCTTTAGTCGAGTGTTATATTAGACGCTAGATGCTTGCAATCATAAAGGGCCGTTATTCTCTGTTATGCATTAAATCAAACCGAAAATGATTTTATTTGCATTAAAAAATGGTCCCTTACAACTGCATATCTTGACTAATAATAAATAATTATAGCAATATAAGGCCCAATTTGCAATACTAGTAGTTTTCATAGCAATCATGACATCTAATGCCAGTAAGCTACCTCACTGTTATCTTTATTTCTTATCATGAAAATGGAGCCTTTTTTTTTACCCAAAATTGTGCTTTCTTAGGAAGTGAATCCACATCAGTCATAGACACGTTGACCTACTTTCTTCCATCTGGCTTTTTCTGCTACTGCCTGTGTTTACTGTTGCGCTCCCCCCAGTGATCACAACATACACATTCGTATACAGAACATCCTGAACTCCGAGCTTTCAGGAAACGGGTCGTGTCGTGAGTAATGCGGGTAGTAGACCACGTAGACCACGCGTCCTCACACCGGAGGCTTGGTAACGGCACACAAAGGCAGAGTGTGACATCACTCTCTGCTCTCAACATCATTATTACTCTACTTGATATTAACCCTTGGTAAATCGCTGTGGGAACAATACAAAACTCCTTATATGGACATCCTGGGAATGTGTGAGTCAAAGGTCTGATTAATTTAATATTACGTTAGCGCTAACTGCAGAAGTCACATGAAATCAGGTGTGTATAACGAATGAATTATGAATAATGAAACTACTAATTCACTGTCTCCATGGCAACACTATACATTCCGTGCACGCTACCCATATGACGATGTGAACAGCCGTATCAAAACATCCAAAAATAAATTAACATTTGAATCCAAATCCTTTCCACTTCAGTCTGTGAGTTAAGGAGTGAACAAAGAACAGCAAAGACTGTTTTATATTCAAATAGATAAAAGGAATATACTGATACTGGTCATAACCTGATATTAATATTAAAAATATGTGTATATAAATCAGATTTTGTCCCACTAAGTGTCTCAACCCCCTCATATCTACACATCTCTAGGGATACATATTTATGTTTATGTTATATTTGACTTGTCTGTCTCTTATTCGTCATTTAATTGATCTGCAGCCTCCCTCTTTACAATCAGCCATGGTTTATGAGCAGGACAGCTGGTCAATGAGGTCGCTGACATCTGTAATCTCTGTGTGTGTGTGTGTGTGTGTGTGTGTGTTAAACCTCTGACCTTTTCCGTGCAGTCCGTGTGACCTGAGTGACCTGGAGTTCCTGGACGAGGAGTTCCACCAGAGCCTTCAGTGGATGAAGGACAACGACATTGAAGACATGCTGGACCTCACCTTCACTGTCAACGAGGAGGTTTTTGGACAGGTAGGAGGAGACGTTGTTTTACTTGTTAAAGGTATAGTCCACCTTTTTTTTGAAGCATGCTTGTTATTGAGTTATTGACACATGAGCCTCTATTTACATGAGAAAGTCTGGGATCTGACACTAGAAATATAGCTATCAGCATGGACTGAATAAAAAAAATAAAGAAAAAGATAAAATTTACAACTGCTTCAGTCTATCATATGTTAAGAATAGATTCTACATTTGTTCCTCATTGTTTTTCCAGCTGTTTAATCAATGCAAATGGCAGGTTTCTATCTCCCATTCAAAAGCCCATAGAGAAAACTATCAATTTTATCTCACAGGGACAAGAGAGTTGTTGGTCTACTGCTGCCTTGTTTGATGCGTTTGTGTCACTCGGGTTAATCTGAGTTAAGTATTTCAAACATCGAAGTCATGAAATAACACATTTGAACTTAATGTCAACTTAAATCTAAAGACACAAGTGGATCAATTACACCTGTGTGCCTTCATGTTAAATATAAGATTTTCTCTATGGAGTTTGGTGCAGGACGAGACAAAACTGTCAAATGGCAAATATATTGAGGTGCAGCAGGTTTTATTAGATGAGCTGTCAATATCTCACTGAACCACACACCCCCCCCCCCCCCCCCACATCTTCTTCTGCGTTTGCGCAGATTACAGAGCGAGAGCTGAAGCCGGGCGGGGCTGGTATCCCCGTGTCCGAGAAGAACAAGAAGGAGTATATCGAGCGAATGGTCAAGTGGCGTATCGAGAGAGGAGTGGCTCAGCAGACGGAGAGCCTGGTCCGAGGCTTCTATGAGGTACGGCAGCGCACGTCTGAACTCCTAGTGTCTTTTCTTTCATATATTGTGGAGAAAGAATACTCCAAAACATCACCAAATATGTTCTGTAATCTACTATTGTAATCCAGGGAAACTCAAGAGATACTCAAAAGATACAAATGGATTAGATTAAGTACTCACTGTACCACTGAGCTTACTTCTAAAACTTAATTCTAATCACTTAAGTACAGTAAATGTCATATACTTTAAGACTTTTTTACTTAAGTAATATTATTAAAAAAAGTGACTTCAACTTCTACTTAAGTCAAGATTTAGACCTTTAAGGTACTTTATACAAGACTGGCACTGCACACACTGGTGCTCTTAGTAAATCACCTGTCAAATGTGATTTACAGACAGATTTTCCTTACAGATTATTGAAAAAGAATCCAAAATTAGCCGTAATAACCAGTCAAAACATTACTTTGTCCACTGCTGTGTGAGCTTATAGTTTATAGTCCCCAGTTCACTAAACAAATTGAACCACTTGCTTTATTTGGTGTAAATAAAGTGATGGAAAACTTTGTCCTCAGCTGTGTTTGTCCGTGTGCCGTCTCCGTGTTTTCACACCGCAGAGCTCTGCCCGTGGCTGTGTTTCCTCAGAGCTCTGCGACGACGCCTCAGACATACTAATATGTGTGGGAGGACTGTGATAAATGACTGCATATGTCTTTCTTTTTTTTTCCGTTTGCTCATCTGTGCGTGTTTCTGAGGTGGTGGATGTGCGGCTGGTGTCGGTGTTCGATGCCAGGGAGCTGGAGCTGGTGATTGCAGGCACTGCAGAGATCGACCTGGCAGACTGGAGGAACAACACAGAATACAGAGGAGGTAGATAGAGCTGGACGTGTAGAGAGCACTCACAAGGGCTTATTCGCCTTTTTTCAACCAGATTTAAAAAAAATTAAATACAGTAGGTGACAGCTGATCCACTACAGGAGCTTTTGGGTAAACGAAAATGAGTTTTGCTTCATTAACTTCTTCCCATACCCTCTTTTTGGAGTCCCTGCTCGAAAATGACATGCCCAAACTAAATAGAGTAAATCGCTGCAGTTACAAGCTCTATGTGGATTATCTTGGTATCAAAATAAAGATAACACTTGTGAGATTCCACCAGTTTCACTGTAGATGCCACTGGAACACAGCATAAATGAAGGATTTTTTTCCTCTCGCCTAAAATACTCTTGCATTTTAAAGCAAATATCACCTTTAAAATATGCAGTAGGAGCTTAAAAAGGCACGGAGGTCATGTAACAACATGTGGACATGAGCTGTGCAAAGTCTGATGCTGCTGAATTGAAGCAGATTAAAATTACAGAGGTTTTAGTAAAGAGATGTCTCTGCGTTCTCTCGTTTGGCATAGTTTGGCACCGGGATCTGTCCTCAAAGCATGCTGGGAAGTGTAGTTCTTCATTAGTAGTGGTTTTGTTCTCACGTTGTAGACTTAGACTTAGTTACAGTAGTTTCCTGTCGGAAATCGCAGTGGCAAACACACTCTAGCATAGACTTTATCTTTGAACTATGACTTTAACAGGCCCAGATTCTTGATTTTGACAAATATTCTGAATTTCTAATTTAAACTTCATATTAGCTTTTACTTTAATGTATTTACAACGAGCACTGGGAACTTACCGGAAAGTTACTGCTACTTAATTATTGTAATATATATATATATATATATATGGTGTGTAGTACTCAGTGTCCAGAGCGTTTATAAGAGATTATATTAAAGGGCTTTTTAAGGGTCTGGCCAAATGCAGTTGAAAAGCCGCCAGCAGCTGGAAGAGAACTGGACCTGACAGTGAGGCCATGACTCAGTGTGAGACTCTTTTAATAGAGGGATCGACTGAGACGGACGAAACAACTCCAGCCATTAAACATTAAACAGCAGAGACCATTCAAACATCACAGAGGAGGAGGGAGGAGAGGAGAAGGAAGACGAGATGCAGATCTTATTTGTTATGCATCTGACTCATGCACCATCACCATCCAGCCTTCTTCCCTCAGGTTACCATGACAACCACATAGTGATTCGCTGGTTCTGGGCAGCTGTGGAGAGATTCAACAATGAGCAGAGGCTGAGGCTGCTGCAGGTAAGGGCACGTGGGCGACTGACCGACCACCGTACACTGGGGCGCCCCCCTGTGGAGGCTGGGTGCACCACATACGCACACACAATTCCACAATCTGTATCTGTGTTTATATGCTTTAAAGGCACAGTATGTAAGACGTAGTGACATATAATGGTGAGAGTGCAGCATGTAACAAATGGCTCTCTTTCTAGTTCATGTCAGGGAACTACGGTGGCCTTCATAGACCAGAAAGGATGTTGTTTTTCCTTGATTTACATTGTGAATTCTGCTTCAAAACTTTATTATACACTAAAATAAACACATTAGTCATTATTATATTCCATTTCTCAGTGTAAATCCTCCCAAAATGTGACCCACTGGACCTTTAACAAATGAAAAATGATGCTTTCTGTCTCCAGTTTGTAACAGGAACGTCCAGTATTCCATACGAGGGCTTTGCCTCTCTGCGGGGGAGTAATGGACCTCGCAGGTTCTGTGTGGAGAAATGGGGGAAAATCACCTCCTTACCCAGGTAGGATTATTGAATAAGTGCACTTTTATAAGCAACGGCTGTATAGCTATTATTGACCTGCCGGAGTTTGTTTGTTTGTCTGTCTGTTAGCAACATGACTCAAAAAGTCGATGACGGATTTGGATGAAATTTTCAGGAAATGTACGCAATGGGACCAGGAACAAGTGATTCAATTTTGGGCGTGATCCGTAGATGCTATTACTATTTTTATAGCTATTTTGTGGGGGGGCTAAGCTGCCTAGGCGGAGGTCTGCGCTCTCCGAGTGCTTTTCTAGTTACTATTATTACTGTTTATCTGTTGAAACATGTTTTCTTACTGTAAACAGGACAATAAACACTTGGGAATCTTGAAATTTGAACATTTGTCTGTAAATGAATGTTAATGCAGTAGTCAGCCCTCCAGATGAATTCAAAAATAAGATATTTTTTAACGTGTTTTTTTTGCTTTTCTTTCATAATGACAAAAATTAATAACAAAACAATTGTAAAAAGAGTCAAAGAGCAGTTTTAAGACTCTAGTAATCTTTTAAACCAACACATCTCTTAAATATGTGTACAATAAGAGGAACTCGTTCCACTGAAGGGACGTTGTATACGTACAGTAGAGTAGATGTTGTGGAGGATAAAGCGGTAGAAGATCATCGTCATCTCTTGTTTGTTTCCGTGTGTCTCCAACAGGGCTCACACTTGCTTTAATCGCCTGGACCTCCCTCCGTACCCGTCCTTCTCCATGCTCTACGAGAAGCTGGTCACCGCCGTGGAGGAAACGAGCACCTTCGGTTTGGAATAACCCCCCAGGTTTTAACTCCAGACGGAGAAGCACCTGGAAAAAAAACTAAAACTAATACCCTCAAATGGCAACTACCCACCCGTGGATAACACTTTTCTTTTCTTTTTTGGTCACCCAGCTCACTGGATTCATTTCCAATTCTCCGACTCTCTCTCTCTCTGACATTCCCGATCAAGAGAACACCTTCTGGATAACGGGGCGGAAATGAAAAGCTGTTTTCATGGTGTAACCTTTGTTCATTGAGCCACACGTGTGCTTTATCTCTGCAGTTCATGTCAGTCCTCCTTGGTTTTCTGAGTTTCCCGGCGTCTCCGGCCCTCCTCTCATTACATCCAACTTGCACCTCAGAGACAGCTGCTCCCCGTCTCCCTCCCTGGACCTCCAAACTGTGTCCTTCCTGCACTGAGGCTGCAGTCTTATAAACTGTAACACACACACAAATACACACACACATACACAACACAAAAGGCAGAACTTCTCCTTCCATGTTCTCACGCGGTCTCACTCGTGAATTATCTTATCGAGGTTTTTCCGGGGGATCTGGCAGGAGAAGTTCCAGAGAAGGTCCAGACTTTTTGGGTTCTCGCGTACAGTACAAACGTCCTCTGGAGATCGTCCAGAGGACGTGCACGGGCATATCAGTGTGTGTCTGAAAGCAGATGATTGATCCAGTGCGATGATGGCGGCAGCAGATTCTGGTCAGGACTGTTTGATTTTAGAACATCTCAGCGCTCCTTTATGAGCAGAAGGAGAAGATCTGCACACCTTAGAGTTCCTGTTCAAGTAGTTTTCTTGCCAGTGATGCTTCCTCAGATTATTGATAGATCCTGTCACCATAAATTAGGGTTGCTTTTACCGTAATGTTGAATTTATTTGGTCTTTCTGCCTCATTTGGGATCACCACAGCAGATTACATTTTCAGGATTGTTGATTCGTCAACAGGAATTTTACTCCAGATTGCTCATATTAATTTCTGTTTTTTTTTTAACAATAGCAAGGAGCAGATTATTTTTATAGAGATTATAAAATTGGTGCTAAGTCACTAAAATCTTTTTTTTTTTTTAACTGACCTATTTCATGTCTTTAATGTTCAACTTATACTGAATTTTTATCTGAAATTGAAGACACGTGTGTCAATAAATGTTTATTTAAATTTAGCACTTTTAAACAAAATATATCTATATTGTTATTATAACTTATATTTGAGCAGAAATCACCACTAATTATTATGTCCTAATCATAATAATAATGTAAAATTATTTGTATGATGCATCCTTGTCAAGCAATACTATCAGCACTGACTGATGGAGAGTTTTTACAGCAGTAGAATTCACTTCTAAAACTTTTTAATGTGCCACTTATTTGTGTTCTAATTCGCCGTTTCCTCCGTATGTCTTGACATAAAGAACGAATCACTTCCTGTGTGCAGCGCTGAAATGTCGCGGGTACGACACTAGAGCCGACTGTGAACAACTGCTTTACTGAGAGACGCTGATGGGCTTAGTCAGAATTGTATGGACTCGATTTGACAGTGGTTTGAATCTAATGGACATTTGTTGTTGTTGTTGATATTATTTAGAAGTTACGTACTACTGCTTTAAGCAGAGATTGAGCCCCCCACACTTTCTGGTACAATACGTAGCGTATAAAGAAATATACACATCACGCATGGGCAAAAACACATCAGAATAAAATTCCAAACACCCAACTGCAAAATACAGCATGCATTAAAATAAAATGCTCTATATTTGTATTTTACAGTATTTAAAAATACAAAAACACACGACATTGAAGTATTCCATAAATATTAAAAGTGCCTGTTTTTTCCAGACATAGTCAGAGTAAGAATACACAAACAAAAAAAAGTCAACGTGATATCTCTTCAGTGTGCAGATCTTCTTTTTTGGCCTCATATGAGATTTTATTTAATTTAATGCATGGGTTCCTGTCGTTTAAGTTCTCTCTCACAGATGACTCCACGAGATGTAATTAATCTGCCACTCTTGTGTAAAAGTAATGAATGTTCCAAATTAGTGACTGAATGTACAGACTCCGCTCTGCCACTGAGGGAAAAAAAACCTCGCACAGCGACATAGATGTGACCTGGACTCATTCCAGAGTGCAGTGATAGATATTTATTTTATTTATTTATTTATTTAGTGCCTCTTGGGTTTTTCCCTGACCATTAAATGAAAATGTACGATGGACACTTTTCTGTGCCTCCCCTCAAAAAAAAAAATCTGACTCACACAAATCAATAATGATGAAAAGTGAGGGAGCTGCGGGTTAAGTTCCCTTTATCAGATATGAACACAAGGGGGCAGTGAATCCATAGTGGATGTTCTTAGTTGAGACGTGTATTTGAAGTGTGCTTGTACTATACAGAAGCCCATAGAGAAAACACGTGATTTTACATCACTGCTCACAGGAGTTCTTGATCCACTTCTGCATCCAATAATGAGTTAAAATGTGTTTTTTTTTGTCACTTCTGTGTTTGAAATCCTCTATTCGGTGTCACCTAGGCAACACAGACTTGCTAAATGAGGCAGCAGTTGACCAGAATCTCCTGTGTCCCTCTGAGGTAAAAGTGCTGATTTTCTCAAAGGGCTTTGGTGCAGGAGAGAGTGAGCTTTTAGTTCCTAAAATGCCAACAAGTGAGGTAAAATTATTATTTTTTCCCAAAAACTAACCATATGAGTCCATGATGGAAAAGAGATACCAATACTATGACATCGATATCGGCCCGATACTGTCTTTGACCTGTTATACACAACTTAGCGGGCTACTAAGAGTTTCAATGACATTTCTCTTATTTACAGCATGTTGCCCCTGCCGAATGAAGCATTTACGCCTTATTTAGGGTTTGGATTTCACAATTTTCCCCTCCCATATCTGATCCAATGATTTTGGCCAGTATCGGACCGATACCGACAGACACACAGTTACACACACAAACACATTTTTTCTATGGGGTGCATGCGAGATTACACCTTACTGTACAAAGTCCTGTTGGAGCTCGACCACTGGGGCTGGAGTCGTGAAGCAGCCGCCACATGTGGTGGCGCAGACTTTTGTAATCCCACCCTTCCCCACCACCACCTTCTCCTCCCCAGTCCAATACTGCATGTCGGGATCTTTCCTGGCCCAGCTCTGTGAGCCGCGGCCAGGGCATAAACCCCTAGATGGCGTTGTGTAATAGCTCGATATTGCATGCCGAAATAGTGCAACACACCGTCCTTACTAGCTTTTTTTGCATGAGGATATTACAACCATTCAGAAAAATGGGAGGGGGGGTGAGGGAGCTGGTTAGGTTGGGGAAGGGGGGGGGGGGGTGAGAGCATGCGGCCTTTTGCTTACCCGGCACTGTCATAACCCTGAGTGTGAGGCTCACGGGAACAAGTTGTGAGGACACCTGTGCTTTCTGTGACTTTAAATGGACCACGTGTGATTGTTTTTTTTTCTCTATATGACAGTGTGACGGCGAGTATCTCGGCAGCATGTTGCAAAAAATATAACGTGACTTTCACGTGTGCACGTCCGCCTATCTTTGTCGTAGGTCGATGGTTACGTTTCATTGCTCATGAACCAGTGATGAATTATAGGGCTGTTTTGATTTTGTGGAACGTGAGAGCACATACTACGTGTGCGTACGTGTTTGTCTCTTTGTATATAAAACTGTATTATGTACGTCCGTCTCCCTGTTGTGTGTATAAATATCTATTTTGCACCGAATGTACCAAAGGTTTGGGGCTTGCAACGTCAAAAACCATTAGGCCTGCTCTGTGTTTCAGTCTGACGAACACATCCTTCTCCTGGCTCCTGCCACGTTCCTCCTTACAGAGCATCACCACCACCACCATCACCACCACACGTCTGAATGAGAGGCAGATTTGTGGCATGGGCAGCGACGCTTCAATGTGAGGATTTTACCGTCACTTGGCCAGTTTTGACTGTTTCCATAAACGATGCTTCTTCTCTGCTGCAGGAGACAGATAAGACTAAAGTCTCTTTGCTTCACATTCAAAATGAGGACGGCCTGCATCTCTCTCTCTCGCTCTCTCTCTCTCTTTCTTCTTTCCCAGTACATTTCTGATGGGACCCGACTCCACTTTTCTGATTTCCACTCTATGCAAAGCTCCTGTGTGTGTGTGTGTGTGTCGCCATTTCACCCCAATGATTGTAATAAAAGAAAACAAATGGAACATTTTGATCCATGATACATGACTCTTATTCAGTAGTGGAGCATGAAATTATAACACAATATTCCATCATGAGGATCACAATAAAGATATCCGTGATGATATTTTGCAGAATTTCAAAGTAAAAGTGCTTTTTTGATATGGAATGATGTGTACTTCACAATAATAACAATCAAAAACCGAGATATAGTGCATTATAAAAGTTTTTAGGATAGACTTTCTTAAAACTAAACCCCTAAAATGTCTAACCTGTTCCAAATATATGTAAAAACAGGAAAGGAATTGATACATTAAATAAAGCTAACTTACCAATTTATGGGAAATGTGTTATTATATTATTATTAATAAGATTATATGTATGGGGATTAGGTTTAGGAACTGGATTACACTGCAGACAAATTTCAAGTTGGGTCCTTATTTTGTTATTTGATCTATAATTATTGTTAGGATTAATAATTATTAGTTGCTTTTCAATTGTTATAATTGCACTTCACACTCTGAATTTCTGAGATTAACTACCACAACAATAACAAGAATAAGTATTATTCTGTAATAATAAATATGCATTCATCATTATTTGATTTGATTATTTAATCCGTTTTTAAATGTTTACTATCTAGAAATGATAATGTAGTGAAAATGATAATGTTGTTAATATTATGGAAATATTCATGTCAGAATAAAGAACACGCGTCTGACGTCACAGCCCGACGAATAATCCCAGATGTTACAACTGTTCCTCTTGAGATTTTCAAACCGTACTTTTCAAATGCGACTGCAGTGCGCATGCGCGGAGCCGTGACGTGTCCAGAAAGTGTCAAACGGGATGATGATGATGATGTGAAGTGACCGAAAACTCCGGGGAGATAAACTTTGTTTTTTGCCGAGCTGCCGTCTCTTACTGGTCGGTTTTCTGGATTATTTTACCGCAGCGCGGCTCCGAACGTCCGGGTTTAACTTCCTCTGACCGCCGCTGTTCGTTTAAACTGAGGAAACTTAATCTCACTCACTTTTTAGTCGGCGACATTGACCGTCGAGCTAACTGTGTTAGCGACAGTCAAGCTAAGCGGCGGAGTCGGTCAACGGAGCGGAACAATAGCACGGTTCACCGGGCGAAGCTAACACTAACTAACATGTAACCGTTTGCTTTAGCTGTAGCCACTTTAGCTTCGCTTCACACGTCACGTCTGTCTGTCGTGTAGTTATAAGCGGTGTGCGGCGCGGCGTTCAACCTGGTACCGTCAGCCGGGGGAGGATGTCTCGGAGGCGACTGGACAGTCGCAGCGGACTCTCCGCGGGGCTGCTCAGCGAAACTCAGACCCCCATCAGCACCGAGCCCATGGAGAGTGTCTATGAAATGACCGGAGAGCTGGGGAGGTAAGAAGTTATTGATGAACTTTGTGCTTTAAACCAGGACTTCACAGTACTCAATTCCATTATCTGTCGTGTCGGTTATTTACTTGATCAATTTGGTCAATACACTGTTAATCAGTGAATAATGATGTTCTTGTTTTGTCCCCAAAACAAAAGTACTCCAGTTTTAATCCTTGCTTTGTCAAATGGAGCAATGGAACCAGAAAAATATTCACATTTATGAAGCTGAAAACCTACTTTTAGCTATTACATTATTTGTGATTTAGGTTGTTAACGTGTACTGTGATTACTGTGTGATTACTTTAACTTCCTATCATTATTCCCAGAGCCACTTTGGACGGTTCAAAGTGACAGCTCATAGAAAAGACACGTTAGTGAATCAGGGCATGAAGTGGACCATGAGAGTGTCAATGATTCACTTCCCTTTTCCGATCTGTGAAATAATATACCAACACATCTAAATCCCCATAGTTTTAGGTTTACTAGTTGTAGAAATCAAGCTAAAAGAGTATATTATATGGCTGCAACTAACAATGTTTTCCTGTTATTGATTAATCTGACAATTACCTTCTTAATGTATTGATGCCAAACTTTAAACCTTATGTCTTGTTTTGTCTATAAACCATAGATATTCAGTTTACTGTCATATAGGACATTCATACGTCTGCTATTATTGTCATTTTATGTGTTTTTCGTTGTTATCCGTGCGTTAAATTCACCACTCAGCCACAGAAATATCACATGCTACAGGTTTTAATGTGGTTGATCTGTGTGTGTTTTTAATGCCATTACAAACACACACACACACAGATACTTGAAAATAAACCCCCCCTGTTTCATTGCTGAATGGTGTGAATGTCAGTAGCCAGTCCTAGAAACCATGGAACTAATCAGTTCCATATACACTCCGTCTGGTGTTATTGTTTCCGCAGTTTACAACACGGAACACAATTATGTGCTAGTGTGCAATTATAGAAAAGCAAGCAGATGGCTTAATAAAAACACCCAGAGGAGAACGTTGTGGTGACGCAGAAAAATGCAGTTGTTGACAGAACGTTATTGAACCACGCTGCACTGCATTGTTACATGTTTACAAATGGCGATCGGTTTGTGAACCCTTATTATAACTGAAGACAGACTGAAGGAAATCATCACTACATGTTAAGAGCTGCAGGTTTTTTGTTTTTTTTGCTGAGCACAGGTCAAGCAGATCATTCTGCTCACGTCAACTGAATTGTGGACTGTAAGCTTTAACTAGTGTAAACACGAGGGCGTCGCGGTGCCAGGGAGCTGGCTCGATCATGTTACAGTGGACCTTTGTCATGAGGTTTTGGCACGGTGTGTGAAACATGGCAACCCGCCGGGGTGGTTGATGATCACATCTGAGGTGTGTTTGAAGTGATGTGTCATGCAGCAGTACACGCCGTACGTACGATATTGCTTTCCAAACCAACCAGAGGAAGGAAATGAACACATGTGCAACCCAGACCTAAAAATGAAGAAATGGCATAGGAGCTACTTCTGTTCAAGTGTTCAAGTGTGTGTGTGTGTGTTGTTGTCAAAAGAGGAAGTTTTAAAATATAGTGTAGTAGTTAGGTTAAAAATGTTGTGGTTTAGCCTCTGACTTTTTAACAAATGTGCAGTAATATACAGCTTTGGTACAACAGAGCCTCAACTGTCTCAGTTCATGTGCTTTCTTATAATCGTGTCAGGTTGAGTCAACTTTAAACTCTTTATAGTTTCATATTATTTTTAACATAATTAATTGAGTTGTTCATACAGTGTCAGAAAGTGTCTGTTTTTTCAGCTTCTTAAATGTGAATATTTTCGTTGTTGCTTTGCTCCGTATAACAAAATAAATCATTAAAACTGAATAATTTTAGTCTCTGGTAAAAACACAACATTTGAGAACATAATTTCTGGGTTTGGGAAACACTGATCCAACGTCTTTTAAAATTTTATGACATTATATGAACAAACTTTGACACCGTCTTACCGGCACATGCGCGTGTTAATGATTACGTTAACGATGTCGCCCTTCATTTCCTGGTAATCGGGACAGACGGTGTGACAGAGAGCTGACATTTACCCTAAACCTGTGGAAGCTAATTGGAACTCAGCCATCATTTATTAGAATTTTTTTAGACCTGGGTTTTTCCCGAACTGTTACCTATCAAAAAGATCTGCAGCATGAACTGATAAGCAGAAGATGTGCAAATTATCTTAAAATATCTGAAAATTGTATTAAAAACATAAAATTCTGACTGAAAACAAGGTTTTGAAATGGTTGTTTATGGCTAGGCGGCAAATGCATCATCACGAACATGCATCTTCAGAGGTTGTTCCTGCGTATTTACACCGTGCCGTCAAATTTCTCACGTATATTTAATGTATCGAGTATCGACTGCATTCATAACAATGACAGGTGGTGCCACAGTCGCTGCAGTAGGTTAATCCAGTGCCATTGTTCTTTTGTTTCATCGACGTCCTTCTGGGTCTGCAACTTAGGTTATTTTTGGATAAGAGTTTATTTTATTTGTTGTTGTCGCAGTAATTGCAAGGCCTTGTACAGACATGTTTTTTTTTAAAAGCGAGTGTAATGTAGATGTAATTGTCTGATAAACCTTTGCTAACCTGCCAGACTTTTTTGTTTTGTTTTAATCTGAGTTTAAGTAGACGTTCTCAAACCACACGCTCTGTGTTCTGCGTATTATGTGTCACAAACGAACATATTAACTCTGCACGCTCTGATAATTCTGTATAGTTGTCGGATTGTGGCGTTTCAGGTTTATCGACTATAATGAAATGAATCACGACACTTGCAGTAAATCCAGCCATATGTCTCTGCCCGGGCTTGAATGAGTAATCGCCTCCATGAACCCAGCACAGTATCCCTTGTTCTCAACAGCGTCTCATAGCTCACACATTATGTTGTGATCATCTTTGTTATGTGGAGCAAAGAAACGAAGAAAACATTCACATTTAAGAAGCTGAAACAACCAGAAATCTTGTTTTAACCGTGAAAAAAAGCTTAATTTGCTCGACGTTACGATAGATTTCACAGTCTAACGTTGTGAAAACTAGCGGGTACAAACTCTTTCTTTCCTGTGTTATGTCTAAATGTTGTGTTGATAACTTCCTCAGGAGCTGGTGTTGCAAAAAAAAACACCCCCATCAGGCAAACATATGTTGTTTTTGGCAGCAGTGTTTATTATTATGCCTCAACAACACCGCCCTTCAGGAAAAGTACCTGCGTTCTTACTGGGGTCAGATATCACAAAAGAATTGAAGAGTTGATTCCCAGCCCAAGATTTAAGATGTGTAACTGTTTTTTTTTTTTTTAGATCTGATTAAAAGTCTTTTAATCTCACCTTCTCTGTCTTTAGGGGCAAGTTTGCAGTGGTGAGACGCTGCGTGGATAAGGCCTCGGGCAAAGTGTTTGCTGCGAAGTTCCTGCGGAAAAGGAGGCGAGGTCGCGACTGCCGCGCCGATGTCATCCACGAGATGGCCGTTCTGGAAATGGCCCGCAACAACGCCCGGGTGGTCAACCTGCACGGTGCTTACGAGACGGATCACGACATCGTCTTAATGCTGGAATAGTGAGTAGAGATGCTCAGATACCATTTTTTCCCCCTTCCAAATCTGATTTTCGAGAACTGAACTTGTGTGTTTTCTGATGAATGTTTTCACTGATAAAAAAATCATTTGAAGAAAATGAAAACATACAGAGAACGAACTTCACAAAACATATTTTATTTTGTCGTTTGACAGGCCTAACTGGAAACCCCCCCCCCCCCCGTATGTGTTGGTGACAACATGCTGACATGTTAACTTAATTCTTCTAAAACCACACGCTACTGGAATTCAGATTCTGCTAGCAGTTGCCAAACATTTCCGTTAATGACATCTTTATTGGAACATCCCGCCAACAAAACGGCTCTTTGTTCTTCTCTGATTTGTTCAAAGTGTAATTAATCAGCCGACATGATACTCAACCTTCGTTGACCTCCCTCGTCCGCGTCGTCAAAACAGAAACTCGACTGAAAAGTAATTTGCCGTGATTGTGTCGCCACACCTTTGACGGCTCTTCCTTGAAGAGAACACGGTGTGAACAGCTCACTGTTGTTGATCTTTGACAGCTTCAAAGAAAAACACTCTATTTGAAGCTTGAATAACTTGAAATGTAATCAAGTCAGATAGCCTCTTTACTTGCAAGTACCGTTTCAGGGCTTGTCCCACCTTGTGTGTGTGTGTGCGTTTGGCTGACACTCGTAAAGAGTGAACAAGAACAGGTTGCTCTCCTGCTTAACAATAACTTTAACCAGGACACGGAGGATTAAACTAGTGAGCCTGTGGCTACAGGTTGGTCACTGAAACCACCAGCCCTGAAAACTGTGTCATTCTGTTGTTGTCAAATGTCCACCACATCCACAACTGCATCAAAAGTTAGTTTTATGCACAAAGAACATTTAAACACTGAGATTTCCATTTCGGATCAGATTTATGCATTGACAAATAATCTAATGTACACTACCGTTCAGAATTTTGGGCTCACCTATACAATTTTTTGTGTTTTCCATTAAAAGTCACACTTTTATTCATCGAATTTTGCGAGTTGCAAAATGACTATAAAATATAGTCGAGACATAATGATTTTTATTCAAAGCCCTTTCGTCAAAGAACCAGCAAAACTGTTTTCAGTTGTGCTAACATCATTGCACAAGGGTTTTCTAATCATCCAGTAGCCTTCTAACACCATTAGCAAATACAATGTACCATTAGAACACTGGAAATGGGCCACTATACACCTATGTACCATTAAAAAACAGTCGTTTACCACATTAACAATGTATAGAGTGTATTTCTGATTCATTTAATGTTGACAAAAAAGTTATTTTCCTTCAAAAATAAGGACATTTCAAAGTGACCCCACACTTTTGAACGGTTGTGTATGTATTTTAGTGCTATAACTAAAGATTATCTTCGTCAGTGATCGTCATGTGTTGATTATTATACTTCTGAAAACTTCCTCAAATATTGTTATTGATCGTTTTAGTGTCATACGGGAACCAACAAACCTGTTGTTTTCATATAATTCAATCACTAAAACAGTTCGTAGACACACGTTGCTCTCCAAATGTATTTTTACTTTGCGCTGCTTGTGTCTGTAAACAGAGGAAGCGGTAACCGTGGTGACACAAACTCAACACGGCCCAGTCTGGGTTCAAAGAGTAAAAACAGATGGCCTGTTGGGTTCAGGTCAGAAATGGATAGTTGACTCTTGGGTTCGGGTTTTGAATAGAAGAATGCAGCATCTGAGAATGAATGTGGTTTAACTTTTTTTTTTTTAACCATGTTTTTTGTCTTTGTGCAGTGCGGCAGGTGGAGAGATATTTGACCACTGCGTGTCTGACGAGTTGCTGTCAGAGGCGCAGATCACTCGCCTGATCAGGCAAACGCTGGAGGGAGTCCACTACCTCCACCAGAGCAACCTGGTGCACTTGGACCTCAAGGTTTGCATCCAATCCAATCCATACTTTCGTCAATTAGACGACTAAAAGACACACAAAGCTAATAAAAGAAGCGTTTAAAAACAAATTGGTTTTGGGACAACTAAGAAGAGCTGGTTTGCAGATCTTATTGACCTTGAGAGATAGGGGTGGGAATCTTATACTATCTCACAATTCGATTCCGATTTTTGGGGCTATGATTCGATACAAAACGATTTCTGCGTCAATTAAGTACGCTAAAGTAAGTTAGTAAGTTTGTAGCACTGCTCTTTTCGTTTAATAAACAGACCACTTCAGTTTGTTTGACTGCTAAAGGAGCTAACGCAGCTAACTGAGCTAACTGAGCTAACGGTGTAACGTGAATGATGGCGTTAATAAAGACTCTTTATAAAAAAATTGATTCTGGGACATTCTATTCTGAATCGTAGTAAATGAGAATCGTGATTCTTGACACACCCCTGTTGAGGGAGCGTAAGGCTGGATGACAAAGATAGGGAGGGGCCATGATTACGAAGGCATTCAAAGGCAAATAAAAAAGAATTTTAAAATCAGTCCGGTAACGCACAGGGAAGACAGAATCCTCATGCCTCCGAGGCCCGCGTCATGAGTCCACACGCACAAACTTTCCATGGCCCCAGTTTAGCTTCGAGTGAGGATTAGAGCTGGAAACGGAGCCTGTAGCCCAGGGAAGAGTGAGGAAAGCAAAACATAGCCGTGTATATGCATAACATATACATGTCATGGGTCTAATCTCCTTCGTCACTGACACCAGGGCTGTGAAATAAAGGGCCTGTTACTGGCTGCGGCACAGCTGGATCCCCCCACCACCACCATTATGTGACTTAAAATATAATCTCTTCCTAAAGCTGGGAACTTTACGAGAGTAGTTCTTTCAACAACCTCTGGCCTCGCTCGCAGAGAATCGAGTAAACATTAATTAAAAGTGTTTATACAGCGTCGTGTGGTCAATACATTTTCAAAAACTTAAACAAACAGCGCCTGTTAGAAATACTCAAAAGAAAAGGTAAACACTTCTTTTCCTAAGAGTTACGTTCAAAGCAAAGTTCTTATCTTTCACACTGCGTTTTTCCCTCATTGTTCTTAATTTTTTCCCTTTCTACTCACAGCCGCAGAATATTCTCCTGACCAGCCTGTCACCTCCAGGAGACATAAAAATCGTAGACTTTGGCCTGGCTCGTAGGTTGGGTGCGGTCGGAGAGCTCCGAGAGATTCTTGGCACACCTGAATACGTGGGTAAGCTGATTTCAATCGCACATCGGGCATTGATCTTCTCTCCACACAGGACATGAGCAGACACGACTGACATAGCAACAATGGAGTTAGCAACTGTCAGGGCACAACTTTATTTAGAATACGTGGTTTTTGGGCTACTGAGAACTGCATACATGTATTGTCTTTTAAATGTGGCCCTGGTCTTATAGAGGAAACACTGGGTTAAACCTCATTTATACTGGACTCTTTTCTTATGTTGCACACCTGTATTCATGTCATTCATGAATGAAACACAATTTTCTCCATAATAGAAAAAGTGTCCAATAAGGCTGAAACAATTACTCCATTAATCGATTACTAAGTTAATCGTCAACTATTTTGATAATCGATTATTCTGTTGGGGTGTTTTCTAAAGAATTAAAACCAGTTTCTGTGATTTTTCAGCTTCTTTAATGTGAATATTGTCTGGTTTCTTTGCTTCATTTGCCTAAGGAACCATTAAAATCGAACCATTTTGGTCTGTGTGTGTGTTTCCATGTTTGGAACATTTGAATGATGATAGACGACTTGTTGTTTCCCCTCAGCTCCAGAGATCCTGAATTATGAACCCATCACAACAGCGACTGACCTGTGGTGAGTGTTCAGCAGCAGTTCAACCATTCATGTATTTGTGTCTTTCACTTTTGTTGTTCTTCTGACAACCAGGATGCACTTTCCTTGGTAAAATGATGACACGATTTGGTTTTGTTTAGCTTTGGCGAGGAGCCACACTTGCTCCTTTGTGTCCTTCTGTCTTATTAGAATAATTGACATGACTGGTCGTCCGGTATGTCTTCCTCCTTGTCTGTGTTATGACGACGACCTTCGCGTGTGTTTGTGTGTCTCTTAGGAGTGTGGGCGTTATAGCCTACATGCTCGTGACGGGCGAGTCTCCGTTCGCGGGGGACGACAAGCAGGAGACGTTCCTGAACGTGTCCCAGGTGAACGTGGACTACAGCAGGGAGGCCTTCTCCAAGGTTTCCGAGCTGGCTGTGGACTTCATCCGCAAGCTGCTCGTTAAAGCACCAGAGTGAGTAAAAGGTCACAGGTCACAGTGTGAGAGCGTAGCCAGAGGACAAACACGGGGATGTGATTTTAAGCTTATTTTTTTAATGATATTAAATGGCAACATTGGCACAGAGCTGTGAATTTAATGCTGTGTTTCAATGACTTTTTGACCAGTGAGGAAGTGTTTGAACACCATTCACTCCCTGCGTGAATGACTCTGCAGTCAATGCTGTTTTTTATTGGCCTCAGCACATGACGACATGCATTAGACTCTGAACTCCCGCCTGTTGGACGGCAGCAGCTGTCAATCATAGTGGCGTCCACTCGTGTATTTCATGCTTTATCATCTTTTGTCCTCTTTATGTGAATACAGTTTACAAAAATGACGCTGAAAGTAGCGATAGAGACGTTAAACCCCTCAGTACTTCTTTATGCAACTCACAGAGACACCCCCTGGTGGCTATTCAGTATATACTTACTTCCCCGTTGTCTTCATCCACCAAACTGGCAGACTATATTCACTTTCCCTGCTTCATTTTTGGCAGGCATGCACATTTTTGGCATTCATCTTCCAGCAGTTAGCATAGCATTAAGTAAAGAGAACCTTGCTGAAGACACTCAATATTTTCATTTCATCAACTTTAAATGATTCACTCTTCATTGGATTTGACACAGGGACCAAATAAAAAGATACAATATAGTAATAGTAACTCAAATAAAGCAGAAAATCTCAAATATACCTGCTAAAGATATCTAAGATAAAGAAATACCACGATGATTGACCTAATTTTTGTTGTAAAAAGGTGAATTTTGACACTGGATTGCTCCAAAAGTATATCGTAATCCATACTACTTGTACTAAATGAACTGAGTGAAATCATAAACTACTACTGAAAAATGTTGTGTTTTATACCTCTTCAAAAATGGACGATTAACCTTGTTTTTGTTACTAAAAGGTGTTTGACCTTGGATTACTCTAAAAGTATGCAATAAAAGTAATCCATACTAGTAGAAATAGACTATATTACATAAGTATATAATTTGTATTACATATGTGTAAAGAAATGTTTCATCTTCATGTGAAAGAGGCTTCAGTTACAGCTACAGATGAAACAGGAGTCTTTACTGAAAGGGTTAAAACACGTTTGTCTTCTTCCACATGTGAAAAGGCACCTAAACGTTTGACACTGTGCTTTGACCACAGAGACCGGCCCAGCGCCGCCGAGTGCATGAGTCACCCGTGGCTGTGGCAGCAGCAGTTCTGCCTGAGCCCCGAGCCCAGGCCCAGCACCCGCGCGGTCCGCGAGAGGAGCTGCGGCACCAAGTGGGCGGCGCCACCCGAAGACCGTGAAGACAAGGAGAACTTCCTGGAGTCCCCGCACTCTCATGCAAAGAAGTTCCGCTTCGACGAGGAAACCTTCGCCTCCGGGGACGGTGACTTTTGAAAAAAAAAGAAGTTTTAAAGTCTTTTAATCCTCCACAAAACCAGCTGCCACCACCACCACTCAACTGTACTTAGGTTGTGTTCATATTTTCCGCTAATCTGCAAAAATTCCCAAGATCGACCACTCAAACCAAAGATAACCAGCTATATTCTGAGATCTGTCACTGATCCGTTGCTGTTAAAAGTGTGAATATATATGTGTGTGTGTGTTAATGCCATGTGTTTAACCTAAAGTATTTAATTCCTTCTAATCTTTGGTGTTTTTCAGGGGCTGTGTTTATCTGTCCCTGTAACTGATGAAGGCTAGTGAGGAGTAATTCCAGGGAAATCTATGCAATACTTCTCTTTTATCATTCAAATCCTGTTTCTTATTTCTTTTTTTTTCTTTTTTTTACTGCCTTACTGTGGGACATGGAAGTGTTTCACTTCAGCAGAAATGTGTGATATCGAGAGCACGAAGTGTGACAGTGAACAGCGTCACGGGTTACCAGGTAGAGTTAGAATCTAGCTGCTCTCCGTGTCTTCACTGTGTCTCACTCAGCAGGACACAATAACATTCCTTCCAGTTTGCCTTGTCCCCTCGATGTCTTAAAGCCATAAATTTGCGCATTTTATGTCCACGGTGATTTGAGTTTTGACCCTGAATGGTCCTGCAGTCACAAAGTTGTTATCAGGTTCTGGAAAAAGAAGACATTGCGGACCCTAGTGTGGACTTTCCTGTCACCTTCCTGTTTGAATTTAGCTCAGGACTTCATTTAAAACATATTTTAATAACTGGAACCATAGTTTCGTCGTCCACGGGAACCAAACACTTCCACATTTTCACGTACACTCACACTTGGAGGCTTCAACTGAAACACTGCTCCATTCCTTTTTTTAAACTACGTGGAGTCACACTCTGCTGAACTTTCATTCCCGATCCGTTGCTAATGCTAATGCTAATGCTAAGTCTCGATCTCCAAAATTTTTCTTACGGGTATTTTCGATCTCTAAAATATCCCAGCACATGGTGGATGCTACGTCGCCATCGCGTTAGTGTCAGTAGCAGCTCTCGCTATGAAGTTGGCCATTCTGCACCAGGCGTTAGCCAGGCCAAATGTTGAGCCTGAAAGTGACACGTACGTGTTCTATACGTGCAGTGTTTGTGTTAAAGCTGCTGTCAGTGATCGCGTTCCCTCATGAGCAGAGAGGACCGCCTCTTTCTGCAGTTCTGGCTTCTGATTGGATCAAGTGTTTCTGCTAGGTCTGTACACTCAAGAACAAGTTTAGGAGAATCCGCCAAAGTTGATCAGCTTTTTATCCACATGGAACAGGCGTTAGCCGAGGGTTAGGGTTAGGCTTAGCCTCGTTAGCGTAGTTTAGACATAGCTTCCGAGCTTTATGTGCATACCTTGTGTACGAAGACATTTCTTGCAACACATCGTGTTTATGAAACCACAAAGAAAGATTGTATAGAGGAAGTAAAGCTATTATTAAACACTGATTTTCACTGTTAAGATTTCACTGACGGCAGCTGTAAGGATCGTTTTCAGTCACCGTAAACATCATCAACTCCAAAAGAACACGGGTGAGTCAGCCGCTGTTCTCACTGCCACACCTGCAACATTTCGCAAACAGTTTCCCCCACCACCGAGCTCTGAGTTCCTCTTTTGTCAGACGTAGCGAGAAGTGACTTTAGCACTTACAACTTTCACCAGCACTCGTTCTGTAACTGAGGCGGTCGTTTATGAAGATTTGTACGACCGTGCCTTTCATTCCCTCGCCAAAAGCCATTCACTCTGCTTTCACTGTGTCAGCATTACATCAGTCAGGTGATGTCACCTCAGGGCATGCTGCTCACTCTCTGCTCACTTTACTTTTGTTTTCTTAATGTAGGCTTATAATTATTATTATTATTATTGTTATTTTTATTTATGTGCTGGACTTATACTTTATATGTGTATGTAAATAAGAGAAGGATTGTGGCGTGAGTTGGAATGATTCACAATGTGGTCACAGCGGGATGAATAATACAAGGGGAAGATGAAAGGGGAGGATGCGTTTTTAAGGTGGTACTAGGAAGTGAATCGGGGATGAGAAAATGGACGGATGAGTCAGAAGGAAGATGATTAAAGACTCAAATATGTGCATGTGTTGGATTGGATGAAGGATAAGTGCAACGCTGGTGGTTTATGTCGTGATATGTAGACATGAAAGGCTTGTTTATTTTTGTTGTTGTTGATGATTTCACTGTCACGTTATAGGAAACGGAGAAGGATGTTTTGTCGAAGCGTGACAGCGTACAATGTGAAATATGAGGTGATCGCTTCTTGAATGGTTAGCGCCTGCCAAAAGAGTAACTGTAGCTTGATATTGGGTAACGCCGCGGAGGAAGTGCCATCTGTTGAAGTATAAACATCCGTCCTGAGTGATCCAGTTATGAGTTAATGCAAGTGCGAACGCGTCTTCAGATAAGTCACAGAAACCACATTCGGAGGTCGGTTCTCGCATTCCTACAAAGAAATACGCAGTCTTACAAACATACTTACCCACTGCCAAATGTTACACACTGGACCTTTAAAGATCACAGCTGATTGACATATTACAGCAGCGTAAGTAGAGCTTCACCCAGCTCCTTTAATCTGACAAACAGAAATAATGGCAGAGAGAACCCCCTCTTCCTGGTGTTTTTTTGCTAGGTTTAACATCAGAGCCTGAGGGCGAGGGCCCGTACATGCGAGAACCAGTTGAGGAGAATCCGCAAAACGTTTTTTTAAGCGGCTTTTTATCCACATGGAACGAGCGTTTTGGAAAACACAGGATTTGTCTTATTTCATGTTACAGCAGCGTAAGTAGAGCTTCACTCAGCTCAAAATTGACCATGTGGTCAGTGCCGGTTGTTGGATCTCTCAGGGACGGATGTTGATACCAGGCCCAGTGAAAGTGAAACATTCCTCCTCCTCATTGTCGTCGTCGTTCTTGTTGTTGTCACCAGCTGGAACAAATGGCCATTGTGTTGGAGATGGGTGTCTCCAGCCACGGCCGTGCTCTCATCTCAATGCTGTCATCCTTTAAAAAACTGGAACGCCAGTACACTGTAAAGAGATTATTATCCTCGTCATCTCGATAACAGATTAAATCTGAGTTAGCAGTTGTTGTAAGAATTTGTTTTTTTGTCTGACGCTTATGTCAGTGTGATTTTTGTCAGGTTCGTATAAACCCAGAGATGCCACGTTGTCTCTTTTTTTTTTTACTACTGTATGAAGAAATAAGCTCGGATCTTAACTTTATCTCAAGAGTAAAAAAAAGAAGGTGTTTTCTAATATTGTTTCTAAACAGTGGGGACGACGATGTCGTCTTTAAAATAATTCAGGATGAGACTTTTGAACCTCGTTTGTGCAGAAACAAGTGAAGCTTCAGTCTTGTTTTGTTGCAGCGCAGTGATGTCAGGGATCTCACTTTGCAGGATGACGAAATGCGCCCAACGACTCGGGCCCCGGCATTGTTTATCCGTCACTTGAACATGACTAACGCTGTGGTGGTGTAGATGTTGCTCAGCTATTGTACTGTATTTACTTTCAGCAGCTAGTCACGCAGTGTGGCCTCTCGTCTGCCTGAGAAGCTCATTGTGTGAGCCGGGAGGTGCAGCCACTGATGTCACCTCACGCTCGTTTTTTCCCCCTCTCTCCTCTTTGAATGCAGCGAGACTGAAGGTCACTGTCAAAACCAGCCCACAAGCACAAATTAATGTTTTGAGATGTCTGTTTATTTTGCATTTTATACAGTATCTATTTTTTAATGTATGAGCATTCAGATTGCATCTGGAGTGACTAAAAAAAGAGAAAATAATCTGTATTCTGATCAAGTGCAGGCTAATATAAAAGCAAACTGAAAAGCTCATTAAAGATTGTAGAAAATATCAAATGCTGCATGTTTTTTTTTTTAGTGTAGTGGAGGAAAAAGAACTAAACATTTTGTTTTTCCAGCTCTTTTATTTTCATATTTCCCCTCACTGCTGCCACCTGCTGACTGAAGAGCACATAAACTGTATTCACAATGATTCTCCATCACTGGTTTAACCATTATCATATATTATTGCGGCAGCTAATTAACCAGCTCTGCTAAGAGCTCATAACAGCGAGTTAAGTATAGTAAACATTGAGGAATGCTTCGAAGTTACATTCAGCCATCAGCGTAGTGCAAAGAGGCTACGGAAGCTCAAAACAAAACAAA
This sequence comes from Microchirus variegatus, assembly GCF_963457635.1. Lineage (NCBI taxonomy): Eukaryota > Metazoa > Chordata > Actinopteri > Pleuronectiformes > Soleidae > Microchirus > Microchirus variegatus. The sequence continues at coordinate 6,594,650 of NC_139817.1, forward strand.
ACAAAAAAACACCGTCATCAGCAAAAAAAAACAAACGATGAAACATGATTTCACCTTACTCTTGTTATCATGTGAAAATAAATACAAGATTGTACAGTTAAATTCAGAAAAAGTGACATAAATAAGTTACTTGCTGTGCTAATATTCACTGAATTAAACGTTGGGAGGTTATGTCAAATGCTCTGTTCACTTTTTAAAACAACAAAAAAATGCCTCCACATTTTGGTTTTTGTTACCCTAACCCATTTTTTTCCTCTTACAGAGCCACAACCTGGTATTTAAACAGGATTAACTCACACTGAAGGGAGTGACAGAAACAACTGGCCTCATTAATAAGCCACAGTTAAAGTTAAACGGAGAGTTTGGGGTTTCATGAGATACATGGGCTGGGACTCGGCTACAAGAAAAACTGATTTTAGACATAACAAGAACAGCAACAGGCCACTACCCCTACCACTATCCCTTTTTAAACTACAGTCAAGAACAGTAACTTAAGCACCAGCTTCAGCAAATCATAATAATTCAACATTATTCAAATGGATCATGCATCAGCATTAAGCCCTCAAAGCCTTATTATGATAAAGGGACAGTTCAAGGTTTTCAGAAGTTTGCGATTGTGACCCCACCTGTGCCGAGAACCAGCCCGGGACAGGAGGGGCACGCTCATCTGCTTCCATTCACACAGTATAATAATAATAATTGGGTTAAAACTGAGGTTTAAGCTGCTTCACTCCCTACACCAAAGTCCACAGTGTTACGCTGCGACTTCAGTATGTGAAAGACTTCGTTCTGTTTGACTAAAGTGACACAAATTTAGTAAAAATGACAAACAGAAGACCAATAACTCCTGTGTCCTAATGAGCTTAAAATGAAGATTTTCTCTATGGACTTTGGTTCAGCAACAAAAACTTCAATCTTTAAGCTGAAAACAACCGTCTAGTAGTGAGATTAATCAGATAACATGTTCTTAAAGTACTCCTCGGTCAGTATCACATACAACCTCATTCACAGTCAAATGGAAATAAAGTACAGCACACATGCTCTAATGCCAGAAGATTGAGGTAAATCAGCCAATAAAACACAGTCCGCGTTCTAACAACGTAAAGCGCTCAGCCATGTTCAAACATTCAGCTCAGTATGTGTGTGTGTGTGTGTGTGTCCACAAAAACTCAAAACTCCTGGATGACCCTGAAGTGGTTCTCGATGGAGGGCGGCTCGTCCTCAAAGTGCAGCTTCTTACTCGGACACGCCCCGAACTCCTCCAGGGTGGCGATGAAGTGTCCGTGCTCGCGGCCCACCCAGGCCCGCATCGGGTCGCACACCTCGTACGGCGTCACGTGGGCGTGCACCGACACGCCGCTGGCGGCGAGCTCCTTCAGCGCCTGCTTGTCCGTCACCCAGGTCTCGCTGCCCCCTGGGTGTCCGCCGTCCAGCCAGTACATGGCCGAGATGCACTTGATGAAAGGCGACATCTGCGGGTCGGCTCTGGCTCGGCCCAGCTCGTGCACCATCTGGTTCAGCACCACGCAGCCTTTGCTGAAGCCCACCAGGGTCAGCGAAAACCCGGAGGGGACGCCATCGACGCCTCCTTGTGGCTGGAGGTTGTTTGGTAGGTTGGCGCGCGTCATGCCGTGGCTGAGCAGCAACCTGCAAAAACAGAAAGGTCAGCAACTGATGACACTGATGACGTGCACAAGAGAAGAAGAAGGTCAAACACCTGAGGTGGACAAACGCTCCATAGTCAGACGAGTACTCTGGCGCCCCGAACATGTTGCTCTCCACAAAGTTGCGGTAGCAGCAGAACTTGTGCAGATACATGTGCGAAGCTCTGACCACCCAGACGTATCTGTCGGGGAAGCGTCGGCCCAGGATGAAGGCCACCTGCTCCAGACTCCAAGAAGTCCACTGAGCTCCATCTGGCTGCAGAGCCATCTCCTCCTGGAAGTTCTACACAGACGGCAAAGAAAGATCAGTCCTCATGACATGAACCATGGAGCCCATATAGTGTATGTCCAGTTAAAACAAGCTGAGGAAGAAGCTGAGGGTGACGTTTCTCAAGAAGAGGATGAATAGGAGGACATTTCTGGAGTCGTACATGTTTCATACCTATATATATAAAACTGCTATTTTGATAGTATTTTATTATATACAGGTGAGTAAGTAGGGTTGCATATTTCCAGAAAGTTTCCATTGGAATTAATGGTTCAGTTTTGCAACCGCAACATAAATGTCTGCCCAATCTACATTGTATGTTTGCATTTCAGTCCAAGTATAACCAGTGTTTTGAAAACGTGCATGAATGTATTAAATATGAACTTAACATTCATCAAGTTTCTGGGAGGAGAAATGGAAAATATCGGCCCTATATCACATAATATATAACCAGTGTTATGTGGCTTTGGGGCCCCATTTAAATAGCCAGATAAAGGGCTAATATCAGTGTGGGCAAATGTGGCATCGATCCATCTCTACACTTCACCACTGTCCCACTCACCTGAATGTCCCCGTGGAAAAACACCACATGCCTGTTGTTGCTCCTCTCCTTCGCCTCTGGACAGCCCTGTTCCTCGGGCTCAGGCCGCAGCAGTAGCAGGTCGTTCACTCGGCTCTGGACGGAGCCGGCCACCGCCGGAAGCCTCTGCAGCAGCGGGCTTGTGGTGCATTCGCCACGGCCGGCTGCGGCATGCAGCCCCGGAGACATGGAAGAGGATGTGGTCACTGTCGCAGAGCTCATTGCTTGGGCGGCCGTTATTAGTGCAAACCGTGCGCGCAGGCACAGCATGGACTCTAAAATAAGAACAATGATTTGGTGTTTTCTTTCTCCGCGCACTCTCACTCCATGTCAGCTAACGAGTCAACGAATGGTAGCAGCGTTTGCTAGCAACACAGAAACACGTTTACGTTGATTAGCGGCAGTTAGCACGGAACTTCGCCACAGAGTCCTTGTTTCGCGGCTCTTACCGGAATGTACAGCATTTGCTTCGAGTTTTTTAATCTGTGAATCGTAAATTATGTCCTGTTTATCTTAAATTTGACAGTTATTGGCCTATTTTGTCCACGGAGAGGCGCTGTTTGTCAAAAACACCAGGCAGCAGCTCACATTAGCACTAGTCCAAAGATGCTTGAATGTGGAAATGGTGAACCCCAGCACACTTCCGTCTTTGACTAGTTTGTTAACGGGTTAACCACACAGCCTGGTCCGTAATCAAACAACCGATGTATAAAAAAACTACAAAGAAAGGAATAAAAATCGATCACAAACACATACGTAATTAACTGTTTTCCTGTGCTTTTCAGTTTGTAGGTTTGGTTGGAAACGGGGGGGAATGATCTTGCCGGCAAATATTTGCTCTTTAGTTGAGCTAAGTGAAAAACCTGTGTGTGGCGTTCCTTCCAGAACTGAACGAGCCTGAAGTGACGGCAGCTAAGCTGAGGTGTGTGCGCAGAGGCGTCTGTGAATACCGAGGTCCAGCGCCAGATAAAGCAAAGGTCTGCCCAGCGTGTACGTGAGAAAACTCACCGACACAGAACTCGGACTAAAGTTAACAAACACACGTTTCTGGTGAATGTCGTGAGCTGGTTCACGCAACACTGGACTTTGAACTTGTTTGTGCTGCTACAGCACGTACTCACAAAGCTGTGGTGTCAGCAATACAGGACAACTTTATTCAAACAACACAAGTGTAGTTTTAACGTAAGAGCTCGCTTCATGTGCTGAGATGCAGGGGCGTTTCTAGAGACTTTACTGGGGGGATATCTAACTGCACCGAGCCACCCGGGAAGGTAAAACACGATGCTAGCTATTGTTTGGATTTTGATATTTGACCAGAATTGTTGAATTTGGCTGTAGGATAAGATAGCTATATATATTATAACCTTTGTTTTCATCTTAAATATCAGTGCACTTCACTCAGTGTCGTCATGGTTACAGTAACATGGCCTCCAGTCCTCTGGGCAGACGACTCGTGGCTTGTCTCCTCAACATTTCCGAGGCTCGCAGGAAAGACGTGGTGGAGACTGTGGCCAAAGCAGCTTTGTACAACGCTGAAGGTAAGTGGAAATATTGTCGTTTATGCTCATGCATGAGTAAACTTTGAAACCCGCAACTTTTTTGTGTGCGTGTGTTTTTTTGCATCAGGTGTTGTACGAGAGGCGACCACAGTGCTGAACATCTTCAATGATCATGACTACAATCGCTCTGTTATCACCATTGTGTCCAGCATAGACTCCATCAGTAAGTATTTCACTTGTCTTTAGTTTTTAGCTGTAATAATACGTCATTTTTTGCAACTCTGGGGGAGAAATAGTGTCATCTGTTAGTTGTAGAACTGCTGCTCTTTGTTTTCATATAGGGCTTATGGTTCTGCTTACTTAAAGACACAAATCTATGGTGGCCCTGAGGTGCAGAACACAAACGCAAAGCAAAAAACGCAAATGCAAAAGCAGATACCTGCCGTTTTGAGTTAATGTTTTTGTTTTCTGATTTTGTGTTTGTGTTTTTTGATTTACGTTTGTGTTTTGTGATTTGTGTTTTGCGTTTATGATTTGCGTTTTTTGTTTTGCGTTTGTGTTTTGCATTTGTTTTTATGATTTGCTTTTGTGCTTTTGTATTGTGTATTGTGTATTGTGATTTGTGTTTTGCGTTTTGCGTTTGTGTTTTGTGATTTTAGTTTTTTTTTGCGTTTGTGTTTTTTTGATTTGCGTTTTGTGATTTGCATTTGTGTTTTATGATTTGCGTTTGTGCTTTTGTTTTTCGGTTTGTGCTTTTGTTTTGTGTTTTTTGTTTTGTGTTTTTTGATTTGCGTTTGTGTTTTTTGTGATTTGCGATTTGCATTTGTGTTATTGTTTGTGTTTGTGATTTGCGTTTTTTGTTTTGTGTCTGTGTTTTGCACCTCAGGGCCACCGTACAAATCAGTATAATTTTATTCCAGGAGAGGCGGTCCTGTCTGCGTGCGAGAAAGCCTGCGGCCTGATTGACATGTGCGCTCACAAGGGGGTTCACCCTTGCATGGGTGCCGTCGACCTCGTGCCCATCTATCCACTGGGGGAGGAAGTGCGAGTGCAGGACTGCGCTGAACAGGCACAAGGTGAGACACCGTTAGTGTGTGTGTGTTAAAAAGTCTATAATACTCTATATAAGTCAGTACACAAGTCTCTTAATCTTTAAAGCTGTAGAAGGTTAGCATTTCTCGAAATAGTTGCTTGCTGAATTTCACCTGCAGGTTGCTAAAGTCCCTTTGTGTGCAATCAGTGCTGAATTTGATGCTGATGAACAAGAAATACAAGCGATTGAGAACTGAATCTTTTTGGTTTGTGGACAAAACAAGACGTTTCGAGAACATCATCGTTTCCAGGTTTGGGAGATGATTTTTCCACATTCTCTGACATTTTATGGACCAAACGATGACTCGATTAATCGTGAAAATAATGGTTAGTTGCAGCTCTAGACGTCATGTGGATTATAAACCTTGCTTTAATGCCACATGACTCAAATCTCTTGAGCCTTTAGCATATGATATGATGATATGATAGGATCCAGTTGCTGACGACGAGTAGTTTCACAGCTCAGCGGTGATTGAACCTTCGCAGCCACGTGTTTCTCCCCTCATAACGAGCAGAAACTCAGCGTGTGGCCCTGAAGTGTTGGTGGGATCGCAGGATTATAATTGGCGAGCTCATTAAAAGTCTATATGTATGTATATAATGTGTGCGAGTTCTATTCCCTCAGGTGTGTTTAGTCTGTCAAGCTCCCGTGTTTCGTCAAAGTCATGTGACTCCCAGTGAACGTGTTTTCTCAGCTGTGGCTCGGGGACTTACAGCGAGGGTCCACGGCACCACCGTCTTCCTGTACGGCTGGGCGGACGCCCCTCTTCACCGGGGGCTGGCGCAGAGGAGGAAGGAGATGGGCTGGTTCAAGAAGATGCCCGACCTGCGGATCCAGCCCGACATCGGGCCGCAGCCGCAGAAGAGGTTTGGCCTCACAGGTGAGAGGCCATCGCTGACGTAGGCTGACGCATGTGAGCCTGAAGGGCAGGTTAACGTGTCTCTGAAGCAGGATTATACAATTGCGTGGGGTATTTTTACGCTCTATGTCTGACCATGGGCCGTTGACCTATAAACAAACTGTCTAAAAGACAGATAAATACCCTTAAAGGACAAATTCCTCAATTAATATACATGTATGATACAAGTTCATGTTGCTGTTGGGATTTTACATCTCAACCCACAAGATCTACTTCTCCATGAACCCTTAGTGCACCCTTATCTCCATATATGGACATCCTGGGGTAGTGTGTTTATCTTCAGGCTTTACAAAATGCAGTTTTTAGTCGTCTTATGTGTCATTTAGTCAACGTTACGACTCATTTTATATTAAATATCTAGGAAAAAGTAGTGATAATTGTAGATGTAAATGTAAAAAATAATACTATTTGCTCATGTGTGTTTATATAGTTGGTAAAAAAAAAAGTATTGCCTATATGTTGTGCTGAAAAAAAGGATATAAAGCACTCTATATTGCTCATTTTTATAGTCCATGGAAGAAAATTAGGGATTTTACATCTCAACACACAAGATCTACTTCTCCATTAACCCTTAGTGCACCCTTAGCTCCTTATATGGACATCCTGTGTTTATAGGTCACCTCTTCAGGCTTTACAAAATGAAGTTTTTAGTCGTCTTATGTGTCGTTGAGTCAAAGTTACGACTCATTTTATATTAAATATCTAGGGAAGAAGTAGCAATAATTGTACAGAAGTCACAAAATAGGCTGTTTTTGTTCATAATTTGTTCCAAAATTCAATAGGTTTTGCTCAGGTGTGTTTATGTAGTTGGTAAAAATGATTGCCTATCATTTGTGCTGAAAAAAAAGATATAAAGCACTCTATAGTGCCCATTCTTATAGCCTCTGTATATAAGTTTTTACACGGTAGTGGTAAAAAAACAAGCAGCCTAAATGCTCTATGCTCTGTGGGTGAACTAGTTCACAGACGTGACACCTGGTGGGTGGGAGGCGGTTGCAGCATTTCTGTTTCTATCTCTACCTCCTTTGAATGCAACCCAGGAACATGCAGAAACTCTCACAGTTGTTATTAACCCGCAGGCGTAGGAGCCAGTCCGTACGTCATGAACTGCAACGTCACCATCGACACCCAGGACGTCGTCGTGGGACGCAGGATCGCCACAGCCATCAGAGAGTCCGCGCCCGGCGGCCTCCCGGGCGTGCAGGCCATGGCTTTCCCGCACGAGGGCGACGTGGAAATTGCCTGCAACGTGGAAAGCGTCACCGGCGACCCGTCGGGTCACAGGACCGCGGCCGATCCCTGGCCGTGTTTCAGCGTCGAAGGGCGGCGGTACTGCCACGCTCCGGCGTCCCTGATCACGCGGAGGGTCGCGGAGCTGGCACGCAAGCAGGGGGTCGGCGTTAAAGGTACGGCCTTGGTGGGGTTTACTCCCCACGAGTGCAGGGGCTTAGCGGAGTTAGCGCTGTCTCAAGGTGTTGCAGAGTTTTGGAAAGAGCAGCACAGGATCCGCATGTGAAAACGACCCGTGATACTTCAAATAAAAGAATATGGTCTTTGTTTCATGTCACCTGTCCTACTTTTTCAATTTTCTACTTGGTATATTCTGGTTGTTGATTTGTTGTTTGTTGACCTGGTCCTTCCTTTATGGTCCAATCACATGCAGATCTAGCTAAATTAAGGTCTAACCGCTCCTAAATCCCCAAATCTGACCAAAAACACGAACGAATTACGACGTGATTCGATGGCTTGTGGTCACACTCCAGAGCATGAACGCGATCCGCTCTCAAAACAGATTAAAAATTACCCCCTCAGCTGAAGTCCTGTGACTCATACATTGATTCATGTTACAGCGGTGCAAGTAGTGCTTTCATTTCTACTACCCAGAAGCGGATTCTTGTAGCACAATATAAAAGTGAAGCAACTCCAGTTAGTTCATGTTAAAGATCGAGCATTTTAAATGTATAATTCACCGTATCGTCATAATGTAGTGCATATTTAAATGTCATTTCTGTCAGTGTACTTATTGTATAATAACATAATCTTAAAGGTGCATTATGTAATAAATCTAAAGCAACTGGCCATAAAATCCTCCTAATATGTCACAGAGGCTCAGGAATAATGGTCATATAACATACTGTTTTGGCATGTGGCGCCACCTACCGTCATCTACCTATCATTGCAACCTCGGGTTGCCAGTTACGTCAGAAAACGAAACCTAAAAGAATTAGAATTTTTTGAATTTGAATGTAGTAACCGTTTTTTTGGCCACATCCTTACATATGGCACCTTTAATTTTCATCATGTAAGGTATCGGTAAAGAGTCGTCCTTGGTTCTCTTTTCCTAACTCCTTTATAGAGTCTCCTTCACCATGTGATGTTTCCCCTCAGAGACGAGGAGTACGGGTGTAAAACAGCAGTTTTTATCACGCACGATGGACAGATTGTTCCAGAAACATCCAGCACTTTGTTGTTGTTTTTTCCAGCTACGTCTCTTGGGCAAAGGTAAAAATCCTCCATGTTGAAAGCATTAATAATAATATTATTATTATTATGTTTTTAATACATCAAAACTGGACTGCTGTAAATCTCTAATTCTACCATTTGTCTGCAGGTATAGTGCAAAAATACAGCTGGCTTCCAGGACTGACTTTGAAGAGGATTTTATTGCTTGTTTTTAAAGGTTATTTATGTGATGTGATACGTTTCCATAGTAACGAGATCCTCTGATCAGTTTCATCCTGGATGTTCCTGGGACACAAGGTGATGACACAAGGCTCATCGGACTTAGAGAACTTGCCTTTTTCCTATTGTGCCTATGCTTAGTTCTTATTTTATTATCTTTATTTTGCTCAAGATTCACACTCACACACAAAAAGCAGTATTTAGTTGTGCTTTAGTTGTTAGCTGTGATTAACACCAGATTGTTTGGATTAGTTCATTAAGCTGTGACCTTCACACACAGGTGTGTCCAATCAAATCTCAAACGATCTGAAAACAATGACGGTTCATTATCGTGGTTTGAAGGGAAAGCTTTTTCGCAAAAGGTTTTAACTGTCAATAATTTGGACTGTAAGGTCAGGAAACAGAAGGCCACAGGTGAAGTTAAACCAAGACGGAGGATTGGGAGAAGATCACCTCCAAAGACCTGCAAGAACTTCCGGCTGCAGCTGCTGTATCTGTGTACGTCGTTCCACAATGAGGAGAAGGAAGCCCTTTCTGCGCCCACGCCACAGGTATAGTCTTTGGACTAATGAGACAAAAATTGAGTTGTTTGGTCATAACAAAAAAAAGTGCTTTGCATGGAGAAAGAAGAACGATGCATACCAGGAAGAAACACCTGCTTCCTACTGTCAAATATGGTGGAGGTGCCGTCATGATGTGTGGCTAATTCAGGGTGCTAATTCGGATAAATTCGACTCGGTATCAACAGATTTTTCAGGATTATGTTCAAGTATCAGCTGAATTTGAAGACAATGACCCTATGATCCAGTATCCAGACACTCCTCACAGGCTGCAGGATGCATCTGGAGGCTGTTATTTTTGCAAAAGGAGGCTCAGCTAAGTCCTGATGTCATTTTTCTGTTGGGGTGCCCACATTTATGCACCAGTTTAATCTTTTTATGATGCCTATATGTCTATAATCCTATATGAAAAAGGAATTTGCTTCTTTGAAATCCCAGCTAATGATGAACAACAACCCCAAACATCATTGTAGTTTGCGTTTTGATTTGTTGAACTTGTTTCTGTTGCACTTTGGTCAACTTATTTAACTTTGTAAATCTATCATTTTCACAGGATTCACCGTTTTACGACACAGAGTCAAGTTTTCCGCAAGAGGACGGCGTCAGGAATCAACTGGGGGCCGAGAGGATTCCACTGGTTTCTTACATTAGGTCAGTGTGGTGCTTTGAACTCCAGCTAAACAGTTGTTGATTAGGTAAAAAAAAATAACTTGGATCACATAGACGCAGCATAAAGTTGTTTAATTGAATTTATCTAGAGGATATGAGTGATTTTAAAGTGCTCTGAGAGCAAACTCCTCTGCCAACACTAAAGTGCTCTTAACGCAACACACAATTTTTTATTATGACTCATGATACAAGAACTTCCTTTACTGAGATAATTGTGAATGAATGAATGAATGAGAATCATGAGTATTTCCTGTGAGTGACTCGACAATACTGTTCAGCAACGTCAGAGTGAGTTGAATTTGAAGTGCCACAAGGGGGAGCCTGCAACTTTGACAAAGAAAACAGTGTTTTTTTCTTGTTACCAAGACTTTTGAGAAACATTTAAAGTGTTTAAAACACGTTTATCACACTAATGTCATGAATCTCGGGTGACATGAAATCCACACGTTGTTTTTTTAACGAAAAGATTCAATGAAAGAATGAACATAGGAATTAAAGCTGCAGTACGCAGGATTCATCCACACTTTGTTAAAGGGATGATTCAGGGTTTCTTTTTTTTTAAATGAATGAAATCACTGATTTTGTGATCTCTCCCTCTCTGAAACACAAGTTTATTTTTCTGTGTGTTTCTCTGCAGTACAGGAAGTTAAGTAGTAATCTGTCATTTTAAGGCAACATATTTTCCCAATAATGGCTGTAACTGCTCTATCTTAACCACGATCCCCTCCAGAATTCAGTGAGTTCCTCCTCGACTCAAACCCCAGCCTTACTGACAGGTTTAGTGAAAATGCTGTGGTGTTTATGTAATCCACTAGACAGACAACAATATGACCCTTTATAACTGTGTTAAATGCTTCACACGAGCTAGAATTCACTTTTACTTCATGGTGGTTGTTGTCATTTATTTTTAATTTTCCGCGTTTGCCGTTGCATAAGATTGTTCCCTTGGAGGCAGAAGTGGTGTGATTTTCGTGTGTGTGTGTGCACGCTTCTATGGATGGATGAAGTTCTTTTACAGTGTGAACATTGACGTTGTGTGTGTGTGTCGTCCAGCTGAGGCTCTTAGTCACACAAGCTTCAGTGCGGCTGAGTTTCACACACACACACACACACACTCACGCACGACTCGCTCGCTTTCACAGTCGCACGTCTTTTGTATCTGAACACACACATGCATACACATTTACTCCATGCATGGCTGCTGCGTGTGTACACACACACTCATGTTTGTGCTTCATTCATAGTGAGGACCCTCATAGACATAATGCATTCACGAGCAACCTTATCTTAACTTTAACCATCAATAACAACTAAGTGCCTAACCCTTTACACTAACCCTAAAACCAGGTCTTAACCCCCCCCCCCCCAAAAAAGCCTTTTAAAGATGTGAGGATACACACACACACACACACACACACACAGCTATTCTTCTCAGGACACTGCATTGACTTCCATTCATTTTAATTAATCAATGAGTATTAACCACACGTTAATGCCTAACCCTGAGGTTCTGCCTCATTAGGACCAGGTTTTTTGGTCTCTGTGAGGACAACTGGTCCTGACAAGGTCAGTGTTTATGTATGCGAGGAACACACACACACACACACACACACACACACACACACACACACACACACACACACACACTCAGCCTGCCAGGCTCGGGAGCATCAAGGCCCAATCTAGGTCACAGCATAAGCCCAGAGGTATCGCAGCCTTGTCTCCACACACACGTTTTTAAACTGTGTGTATGTATGTATTTATGTATGTATATATATACTTATACATATATATGTATGTGTGTATATTTATAAACACACACATATACATATATATGTGTGTATGTGTATATAAGTGTGTATCTATGTGTATATACCTGTGTGTGTGTGTGTGTGTGTGTGTGTGTGTGTGTGTGTATACATGTATGTATATATATATGTGTGTGTGTATGTATATATACATGTATATGTTTAAAGAAAAGAAAAATCAATTATGACTCCACTTGCAGTGGAACCATTTGTCTGACAGACCTCTCGTCCCAGAAAAGGAAAAGAACGTGATCTAAAAATAAATCCAGTGAAATTCATATTTTCTAATAAAAAAAAAAAATAAATGAAAAAATCCCCTCCTACATAAGCACGTCGCTCACGAGTCTCTTACGACCGTCGTCACAAGGCCATCATTTCCTTGATTAAGTGTTTCCTCTATCCCTGAATGAACATCCGTGAAAGAGTCACTTTGCCACTGGGGATCTCTCTCTCTCTGTGTGTGTGTGTGTGTGTGTGTGTGTGTGTGTGTGTGTGTGTGTGTGTGTGTGATCTGCTTGAAATGAAGATGTGCATCTTAACTGCATGCAGCCACTGCTGCAGCAGCAGAAGCACCACCGCCTCCTCCACCACCACCCGGATCCCTTTGATGTGACTGATCCTGACAGCGTATCATCCGAGATGTGACCGTGTGTCACGGCCGACAGAAATAGAGGAAGCTTATTTCTTTACATCAGTCTCCAGCCTACGTCTATAAATATTCCAAAGCTCTCTATTCTCTCTTTCTTCCCCCCTCCTCTCTCCCACTCTCCCTCTTTCTTGCTGCTTTCTCTGTTCTCCTCCTCCCTCCCTCCCTCTATCGCTGTACCATTTTTTCCTCCCCTTCTACGCCTTCCCTTTTGCTCTTCTTCGTCTTTTGTGTCACGTCGTGGAGAAAACGCGTCTCCTCTCTGTCAAAGGCGATGCTAAACGGGAACAAAAACCACTTGAAATGAATAAGTCATTTTTAAAAAAATCTTTTCTATACTGTGCTGCTTCCCACTGGCTAATCTCACCCTATAGGATGGCTTTTCAGATGTTATCCGAGTGCCACTTGGATGCTGCTACACTAATGTGAGCCCACATTTTGCCATCGCCTCCCTCAACCTATCACAGTGTGGGAAGTGAACGCGTGCCACCTATGAAGTCAGCAGTCCCCCAACCCCCACCCTTAACACATGTTCAGCATCCTCTGGGCAGCTCTGAGACACAGCTGAGAATTAGACTGAGAGAGAGAGAGAGCAGTGAAGTGGAAATATGGGTGAGCATCAGGGAAAGACAGAAATAGAGCAGTGAATTTACTCAGAGAGTGTAGAGGAGGAGGAGGAGGAGGAGGAGGAATAGAGGCTGTCTCTTCTCAGAGGATGTGATGCTTTGTGCAGCCGTGGCTGTGTTCGTGTGTGTGTGGATGTAATAAACAGCCTTGGATTAGACCTTGTGCACGGTGGACTTGTTTTTGCATACGGATCCCAAAAAAAGCAGCAGCAGACAGAGGATGCGACAGCAGCTGGACGCTGGCATCCATGTGGGCCTGTGACGTCCGCCGCACTCGCCTGTTGTCAGGATGGCTCCGGCAGCATCAGCATCAGCATCAGCATTAGCAGCGCTGACCCAGATTGTGGCGCCCGGCCGGTCTGTGAACGCCACGCAGTCGAGACGACGAGCCCCACACCTCGGCAGTGAGCGCTCGGCCCGCTGCGTCTGCTGACATCTGTCTCCGTGGATACGACACAACAACTGGCGCGGGGTGAGGATGCACTGTGACCTGCATGCTCATCATGTCAAGCTAGTGGATGTTGTGTGTGTGTGTGTGTGAATGCAGGCTGTCATTTAAACAACAACAAATGAGTTTGCTTCGATTGATACAATCTGTATGCTGAAGCTTGGAATTAACATAGAATGAACACACATACTGTTGTTTTAAAGGGGATATTTTATCATAAAATGTGTAACTGGACAACAAGGTTGTCAAAGTTTCTCAAACATGGAAAGTCTTCAACTTCCTCTCAACTTCCAATTCCAGACATCTATATTTTATTGTTTATTTGTTTCTCCGGTTGAGATGTTTTTGAGCAGTGTACTGAGGCTTTAGTCATGCTTTCGTATGCGTTTCCGTCCCATAATTACAGATCGCTGCGGGCAATAATGGCGTCACATTCATGTCAAGAAGTCGTGAGAGCGGTAAAGGAAGGAGAATGTCGCCTAACATCACCTTTCAATAGTTAGCTATCAAGCGTATACAAACCGTTGTATTACTTCCAGACATCTATATTTTATTGTATTTTTGTTTCTCTGGTTGAGATGTTTTTGAGAAGTGTACTGAGGCTTTCTATGCTTTACTCATGCTTTCGTATGTGTTTCCGACGCATAATTACAGATCGCTGCCGGCAATAATGGCGTCACATTTATGTCAAAAATTTATTAGAAGGGGTTAAGGAAAGAGAATGTTGCGTAACATCACGTGTCGATAGTTCGCTATCAAACGCATACAAACAGTTGTATTACTTCCAGACATCTATATTTTATTGTATTTTTGTTTTCTTCTCTGGTTGAGAGGTTGTTGAGATGTTTTTAAGAAGTGTACTGAGGCTTTCTATGCTTTAGTCATGCTTTCGTATGCGTTTCCGACCCATAATTACAGATAGCTGTTGGCAATAATGGCGTCACGTTTATGTCAAAAAGTCGTGAGAGCGGTAAAGGAAGGAGAATGTCGCATAACATCACGTGTCGATAGTTGGCTATCAAACGCATACAAACCGTTGTATTACTTCCAGACATCTATATTTTATTGTATTTTTGTTTTCTCCTCTGGTTGAGATGTTTTTGAGAAGTGTACTGAGGCTTTTTATGCTTTAGTCATGCTTTCGTATGCATTTCCGACCCATAATTACAGATCGCTGCTTGCAAAACTTCTCAGATTTGCTATAAGCTTTAATTTTAGTCAGGATACATCTACTGCATGTAGGCATAGATGTTTAAGGTGGATTAAAAGACGCCGTTGCCACTTGGCCACTGGTAGGCGCTCCTTCTAGGTAGTCGCCGTCAAATCCTTGATTTTGCACGTTCCACTCTTCAGATTGAACTTGTACTTAAATGCATTAGCAGTGAAACAAAAGCCAGTCCAAAACAGAAGAGCCATCAAGGCCATTAAACGCAAACAGAAGTAAAACATTTCTTGTGTGAAATCGAATTATTATGGTGCCACTTTTTCTGTTACGCTCACGATTAACGCGGACGACTTCAGTTTCCTGTACAGAAAAGTGCAGCGGTCTCATGTAACAGCGATGACCTTCTTCTTCATCTCCTTCATATAATGAGTGTGTTTGTGACACGATAGTCAGAGTGTAAGATGAGCGTTTTGGCTCTGTCCGTTGTCCTCTGCACGGCTAATTTCAGTCAAAGTGTTAGTTAGCATTTCGCTAACGTGTTTTGTTATTTGTTATTTGACTAAAAGTTGCATTTAAAATGTGACCAGATATCGAATGTTTGTCGTTGTCGCTCTGGCAGGAATCTGTGCTGTTCTTGCTCTGTGTAGTTTTGTGTTGCAGCCACAGGGTGGTGCTGGAGATAAATCTGCTGCACGTGAACTCATTTGAAACATCAAACTACCCGTCTCCTCGTTTTGTTGACGAAAATATAACAGATTTTTGTGTTTTCCGTAAACAATGATTCTTACTAACATAGTCTTAGTCTGCATTTTTCGGACACTGCCGCAGTCTCGTTATCTTCTTGTTGATAAATATATTTAAGTTAACACTGGTAGACTGTTGAGCTGTAAAAAATCTCCACAGGCCATTTTCGTGCAACTTAAATTAAAGTGACAGTTTTCACCTGGAACTGTTAGTGTTTGCGTTCAATTTCAGCCAAAAATAATCAAACCTGCAATTTGACTAAGTGCTCTGTCCAAATGGAAAAACACTGCAATCATTAGATTAACGAGACATTTCTGCAGAGCTGCAGGAATTCACTGGCTCTAAAATCTTACAGACGACAATTAATGTATTTTCTGTTGATGGACCCCCAACATTTTAACTTATTAAAGAAATCTAGATTAGAGATGTGATTAGTGTTGAGCTTAGATTATTTTTAAGTTTATTTGGTTTTAATTTGGAGTTAAAGTTTGTTGATTTAGTGCATGTTTGCACATCTGTACTATTCATACAATTTATATAATTTGAAGCACTGGGGCTACTCTGAGGTGGTGGGGCCCCCCCAAATTGAAATCCAGCTTACGGCTTCATGAAGGCTTGGGCCGGCCCTGTTAACTCACTCAAAAATGTCATTTAAAATTCAAAAATGATAAAATAATTTGTTCTAAATCAGCACCACAATCTCAATACCTTTGAAGATGTACTTAGTGACACGGTGGTTTCTTCTTCATTTGACATGTGGTGCTAAAAGGAAGTTTAAAAAAAAAAAATACTAATAATACAATTTATTATACATTATTTATTAAATAAGAGCACAAACTCAAGATAAAATAAAGTGAACTAAACACATCTGCTTTATTTCATGATTTATGTAAATGCTTTAAATATTAAAACCAGATAATTTTAAACGGCACTCGCGTGATAAATACATTATAAATCACTACACCGTGTGTGAATCTGTGAATTGTATGCATGCAAAAATGCAAAAATAGCTGCATGCACATATATATATTTAATGTATGACCTGGGAAATATCATGAAGTAACAAGTGCTCCCACCCCAAAAGAACCAAAGAAAGTAGGTTAAGATGACGAACAGGGGAAAGAAAAAGACTGTCAATAATTTACTCGAGTCCTTTTTTTGGTTTCTGAAAGCATTTCTGTGGATGTGGTGAGAAAATGGTTCGCCCCAGAGCAGGAAGTAAAACGCACATTTTAGTCCAGTAAGTGCATTTCAGGTCATTTTCAAACAGGCAAGAGGAAACTTTCATGTCACTTATTGTTATTAAATATGACGGTAAAGAACAAATATCAACTATATATGATGTTTATTTAGCTTGTTATTGGGTAAATTGGAGTGAATTTAACATCAAATTGATTGATTGTGTTGATTGAAGCTGTTATTAACACGTACTGGATAAACTGCTGCAAAAACAGAGCCCTAGATTGAGGTTGACAGCTTGAGTCTCACAGATGAGTCAGGGGTGACGATCAAACGAGTCATTTATAGGACGAAGCAGCAGCAGGAGAGAAACTTGTCGATTTATCGTTCTCGACCAGCTGTTTTAAAAATCAAAAGCCTTTCATGTGAGCCTTCAATACAACCACATTCTGCCACTTAAGAACACAAAACACTGATTTCTCGTCCTTTTTGAAATGGAGGTAAGGCTGTTGATGTCACAGACCTGTTCTGGTGCAGGTGGAAACTATTGCTTGGCATTGGAAATAATGGCCATGTCACACTGGTTATTTACACATTTGCTCTTGAGCTGCTCACAGTTTTGAGAATGTTGATCCATAAATCGTACAGAGAAAGAGAGATTTATTCAGGGGCTGTGCTGTGTCAGAGGAGCAGAAGTGTTTTTTTCTTCTTTTAAGCAATATTTCTTCATCCAAACGCCACCGAAGTCGACACTGCACACACTGGTGCCCTCAGTTTGTCACCTACCAAGTTTGAAGCCTGTGAAGAAAACTGTTGGACAGTTATGAGGTCAACACACGGACGTTCCTTGAATTTATTCATTTATAGACACATCTCATGACTACGGAAGAGGATTAGGGCCTCGCAAATATGAGTTCTGGCTTTAAACTTCAGCTTCTGACTTTGAACTCAGAATTATGACTTTATTCTTGGATTTCTGACTTTATTTTCTTAAAGTTTAGTCAGAATTCTGAGTTAAAAAGTCAGAATTTCTGAGAATAAATTCAGAATTTGACTTTATTCTCAGAAATTCGGACTTTATTCTTGGAATTCTGAGTTTAAAAGTCAGAATTTCGGGGAATAAACTCAGAATTCTGAGTTTAAAGTCAGAACTCGAATATTATTTTCCTGTGTGGCACTAATCCTCTTCCATACATGATGGTGCAAAGTGTCTTTCTACTTTTTGAATTGTTAAAAACAGTGTTTTAATTGTAAATAACCAGACAGATATAGTAAGTTAAAGGATAAATGGGCTAAAACACTTAATTACGAGACATTCTCTGGTCTTTTTGTGGTATTTTCAGGGTTAGGTGTTAAAGGGCTTCTGTCTCCATGTCGTTGATGTCACCAGATGTTGGGAACTCTTCTTTTAAGATGACTGTTTTGTGGTAATCATCCTTTTAAAGATGGTAAACCGTGGCCATTAAGTGATCGGTAACATTACTTAGATGGAGTGTGGTGCTGAAACTATGATTATTCTGATGATTATGCTGCGTCTTCCCATTATTAGCCTGGATTATTGACTCAGGACAGGTCGTCTCCATTCATTTATACTGTGCCGATATCAGAGTCTCGGCCCTAAATGATTTGCAGCGTCAGCACAAAGCCACAAAAAAGAGGCAGAGACTGTAAGTGTCCAGTGTTGGCAGCTCTGAGTCCTCTGCAGTGTCAGGTTTCTGTTGTGTGGCTGCAGTGGAAAGCAGTCGTCGTCTTTTAGTGTCGTCCGTCTGCTCTTAAAGCTGGACGTGTTGTTGGACTGTGATGTGTCTTTGGAGTGGAGGGTGGTTAACTGAGCTGTGCTGGGTTATGCATATATGAGAGCATCTGCTCCTAAAATGTCTTTATTTTAATGCATTTGACTTTGCAGCTTCCTGCAAGGAGATTTTTTATATCTCGTGTAACCCTGGTTTGAGCTGCAGAGAGAAAATGGACTGTTGTGAATGAATGAATGAATGCTCAAAAAAGAGCATTTATTAAACAGGAGCAGCAGCACATCATTGTTTTTGAGCAGTGTTCAGTGGTTAATGTGTCGCAGTGTCACACTGAGTGCAATTGTATCAGCGTGTTGAAGCTCTATAACGTCCTCCAGTGAAGATGAATGAAATTGAACATTTCCCTTGAACATGACTGGTTTGTAAAGTATGTTTCTTACATGTGACACACACTAACATGCAGCCCAAACTGTTCCTAATAACAATTCTTGTCATAATCAATTAATCTGTTGATTATATTCTCGATTTATTGAGTACTTGATGTTAAAATGTTGAAAAATAAGGGAAACTTTTGGAAAAATGGGGGAAAATGTCTCCCAAACCTTATTTTAATGATTTCTTTGTCATTCGGAGCAAAGAAACCAAGAAAAATATTCACATTTTAGAAGTGGAAAAATCTGAAAAAACACAAACGATTAATCGATTAATTTAGTAATTGATTAAATCAATGAAAGAATGGAATGAACCTCCTCTGTAATCTAGTTCCACTTAATAAACACCTTACCTGTTGTACTTGATGAATAACCGCTTCAGTTATATGTATTTATATATATCTAAATAATATATAACCTTTTTTTACTATTATTCAAAATCCGGATCACTTAGAATCCTAATTGATGAGCAGAATTGGAAACACAAATGTTTGTCGGTCTTACTAAATGATTAAACAATAAATTGGGAACATTTCAGTAAATAAAAGATACCAGAAGATGTTAGTGACGTTCATAACATCTATTTATTTAACAAAAAAAAAACCGGTTATTATTCACTGTGTGTATAATAACCAAACACTCTTAAAACAATACAAATAAAGACTCTAGACACATAATGGGCCCTAATAATGATGCAGAATAGTAAAGTTAAGGAGTATTGATGCTGTCAGGGCCGAGCCAAGCTGTTATTATGGGGCCCACCACTTAGAAGTCGCAGTAGAAGGCAGAAAAATCACCAAAATGACCATTATTTGCACTTTCATATTTAAAATAAAGCACTCATTGTGGCCTAGTAAACCAGTTGAACCACTTTTTGTCTCCTTGTTCTTACCTATAGTCTCGTACATCTTGACCCATCTCAGATAAAGATATAAAAACCTGACCTCAATGCAGAGAAAGCCTCCAAAGGGAAGTGGATGTACAGCAGTAGCTCAGGGCAAACTATTATTGTCTGTGTGGCTCCATATACGCCCTGTGTTTAGTGCATTGAAGCACAGACTCTAATGCATTTGATTGGGGGAAGAACTTATATGACGGGCATTGTGTGAGGCCACATAAACGGGGTCAGTGGTCGCCTTAAGGTTAGAGAAGACCATCACTGCTGGTGTCTCCATACAGGACTAATCAATGTGTTAGAGTAGCTGTAACCAAAACTGTTGCTTAAATTGTATGGATTATTTAAAAAAAAAGCAGCTAAAGACTCTTATATTCAAGCTGGCTTTTAGTGAGACGAGTGTTTTTGTGGCTTTGAGTTGGTATTTATGTCTCTTTTTAAAGAAAACTGACTAAACTTTACTTGTGTGTGTGTATATATATTTATATATATATATATATATATATATATATTTATATATGTGTGTGTGTGTGTATATATATGTATATGTATACACATGATTCAAGTGTGCAGTAGTCACTAAATAGACAGTTTTTAATTTAATTTTGTTCATAAAAATAAGCCGAGCAAATTTTGATTCATTTCCAAATTTCACAAATTAAAAAAAATAATAAAAATATATTTTTTGATAACATGATAATTTAATCAGATTGCCCCATATAGGTTGTGCTATAAATAAAGGATATAAGACACATATATATATATTATATTGCACATTCTATACATTTATATATATGTGCATATTATGGCAGGGCATTCAGGACACTTGTTCTGGGATAATATAATACACATACTGTATATCTTGTGTCTATTTGACACATTCTACAGCAGCGAGAACTGCCATATACTGTACACACAGTATACTAATAAGGAACGTGTCACTGTCCAACTGGACGTTTGACAGTCTTCACACTTGGCAGGTGACTGAATGAGGACACGTGTCTGGTTTTTGGATGAGGAAATGCTCTATTGGTAGAAAATCACAAAGTTATTAAGATAATTTTTTAGACTTTTACAGTACTTCTCATAAATGTAATCACATTTTAATATTGGCCTCCTTTTGTTAAATTGAGTTAAGGTTTTATTCAAATCTTAGGGGAAAAAAATTGAACTAATAAAAGTAAAAATAAGAAGCTCTTTTTCAACATAAATCATTGGTACAGAATCAGATTCGAAGCTGGCAAAGACAAAAACAGTAACAGCATTACAGAGATTTAGAGGCTTTGTGACTTCAAGGATGCGTTAGAAAA
Source organism: Microchirus variegatus (assembly GCF_963457635.1). Classification (NCBI taxonomy): domain Eukaryota; kingdom Metazoa; phylum Chordata; class Actinopteri; order Pleuronectiformes; family Soleidae; genus Microchirus; species Microchirus variegatus. The sequence goes on from NC_139817.1 coordinate 6,615,587, forward strand.
TAACTTGTGCTAAAAATATCTCAGCTAAGGATTATTTATAGAGCGTGAGCAGAGAATCAAGCATAATATTTTCATGGTTATCAGATCAATTAAGACTGTTTTATTTTTTATTTGAACATTCCAGTGGATTCACGTTTAGTTACAACAAGTTGTCCTCGTCATTCACCTGTCCTCGTCTTTCACTTGTCCTCGTCATTCATTCACCTGTCCTCGTCAGTAACCTGTCCTCATCTTTCATTCGCCTGTCCTCATCATTCATTCACCTGTCATCACTCACCTGTCCTCATCATTCATTCACCTGTCATCACTCACCTGTCCTCATCATTCATTCATTCACCTGTCCTCATCACTCACCTGTCCTGATCATTCATTCACCTGTCCTGATCATTAGCCTATCATCATCATTCATTCACCTGTCCTCGTCATTCACCTGTCATCACTCACCTGTCTACATCATTCACCTGTCCTCATTACTCACCTGTCTTATTCATTCACCTGTCCTTATTTTTCACCTACCTTTCCTCATCATCCATTCACCTGTCCTCATCATTCATTCATTCACCTGTCCTCATCACTCACCTGTCCTGATCATTCATTCACCTGTCCTGATCATTAGCCTATCATCATCATTCATTCACCTGTCCTCGTCATTCACCTGTCATCACTCACCTGTCTACATCATTCACCTGTCCTCATTACTCACCTGTCTTATTCATTCACCTGTCCTTATTTTTCACCTACCTTTCCTCATCATCCATTCACCTGTCCTCATCATTCCTTCACCTGTCCTCATCATTCATTCACATGTCCTCATCATTCATTCACATGTCCTCATCATTCATTCGTACACATGTCCTCATCATTCACCTGTCATTTTTTTTAACTCTGTAACTGAAAAGTAAAATGACAAATTCCATAATAATAATGAAGCCTAATAATAAAGCCTACTCAATTACAGTAATGTGAGTAAATTCATTACTTTCCTCCTCTGGTCAAAGGTCATACTTGAAGTGAACTGGGGAAAAACCACAGCTGTGACTCCCACGTGTTCGCAAACATAGATAATGGAAAATACTTGATATTTCCCCAGTCTCCTCTAATAGTAAACTATAAAAGTAAGTTTAACTTTCTCGTATATTCCACCAGTGTGTTTACTGGTGTAGGTCCTCGGCTCAAACTGTTCCCACATTTCCCCCCTGCAAATGTCTTCATTTCCTGTCTTCATGAGTCACAGGAGCGACTCGCTGCTCTATCAGCAGGATGTGATTTGAGGTTAAAGTATGTGTTCATTAAATACCCAGGGGGCAACAAGTCAGCAAAGTCCTCTCCTAATTCCCTGCAGCGTCAATGCCAGAGGCTTGAAGTGCTGCCTTGATTACACCAATTTAAAGCTCCCACCCACTCTGAAAGGAAGACATGTAATTACACTATTTACATGGCAGTGCTCTCCTCACTCAAGTAAACATGTAAACTCTGTTTTCCTTCATAGTTTTAGCACATTGATAAAATGACTGTGAGGCTGAAGGAGAACTGAAATGGACACTGAAGCCCAGTTATATGGAAGGGTTCAAATATAGAGAGGGAGGAACCAAAACACTATATAACTCTTAGACACACTTAGTAATGGTATGTTATGAGATTATGTCTTCATAATCAGATTATTATTATTATTATTATTGTTATTAATATAGTATCAGGGATGTCCTGATCCTAACTTTACAAACTTTTTAAAAAAGTATTGCAAGGGAACGTCAAAGGTATTGCAAGGGAATGTAAAAAATATTGTGAGCAAACACTAAAAGTATTGCAAGGGAGCGTAAAAAGTATTGTGGGTGTAATAACTTACACCATATGGACTCTTTTGCAGCTTCCACTGACTTTCCTCAAGTGTTTGTATGTGAATTTGTGTTCATCCATTCATTCAAACAGGTGTGGCGTAGAAAGATAACATTGTAGCTTCGACCAAAGGCTCCATCTCCACGTTTGTCACTTTCTTAACCCTTAAGCCACTCTCACTCACATTGAGATCAGTATGAATGACTGGTACAGTCGGTGAAAACAGAACTTGTGTTGCCGTGTTGTTGCTTGTTAGATTTGTACAAAGAGCTGCGTGACACCGTGTGGAGGAAGCGTAAGAACAGAGGCTCCTCACTGTTCTTACAGGGCTCATAATGATGTGTCTGATGTAAACATTAACTCAACACTACCACACTTCCCTTTTACCCCCTTTTTGTTACGAGTTGTACAGCAAACACTGTCAGATAACAACAGCCTTACTTGTTGAAAGTGGATCATTAGAAGAAGCAAATAATGGCGTTATATTCGTGGACTAAGTTGGAATCTACCACAATGCCTTTTGGGACATTTCTGCGAGTTGGTGAATAAAAGGGAAAATCTAATTTCCTTCTTCACACAAGACACAAAGCGTTGTATTGAAGAGGGACAGTGTAATTCTCCCAATCCCATTCTTCTTCCCTTCTTTTGAGCTGAAAGCTGACTTATCTCTGTTTTTGAAGCAGCCGAACTTATGCAAGTGTCCAAAAAGTCTGTTAACTCAAGTCACGAGCACTTTAATATCTGGCTGAAGACATGAACAGTCTCTCTTTATGATAACTGTGTGTGTGGAGGAGAGAAACTGCAGTGTTTCACTTATAGAATTACACACTGGAGCTTTAAAGATGTGAGAAAAACACATAAAGTCTGTGCTGTCAAATCCTGGCTGATTCAGCAACAAACCTGTATAAATGTTTAAAATGTCTTTTTATTGCATGTTTTAGCACTGGTTTACTTTTATATATTCATTCACCATCTATCTTTGTCAATCCCTGTCATAAAAGTCTATGTTTTAACCATATATCAGTAAATCATTGTGTTAGAATGTCACAAAGGTGAAGATTGATGACAAACACACCAGTTAATTGTAGTTTTGATCTTCTTCATAGACTATAAGTGTGAGTTAAAGGTGCCATATGTAAGAATGTGGCCAAAAACGGTTACTACATTCAAATTCAAAATACCGAGGTCTTTTAGTTTTCGTTTTCTGACGTTACTGGCAACCCGTGGTTGCTCGGCAGCTGAGACTCTACTGACTGCAATGATTAGTAGACGGCGGTAGGTGGCGCCACATGCCAAAACATGATTTGCAGTCAGCAAAATATTTTTTTTAATGCAAATATTTTGTCTGTACTGTTGTTGTTGGTGAGTTCAGTTTGTTATATGAACATTATTCCTGAGTCTCTGTGACATTAGGAGGATTTTATGGCCAGTTGCTTTAGATTTATTACATAATGCACCAAATCTTAGTTGAAAAAACAAGATAAGTAAGATAAGATAATCCTTTATTTGTCACAACAATGTAGAAAAGTTAAAATAAGATAAGTGAGAAAAATGAATTAAATGATTGAGAGGTCTTAACATGAATAACCTTTGTTATATTGATACGGAAGAGAATAATGTAACAAAGGATACATTGTTATTGAATTATTGCCTGTGCAATAGTCTAGATTAGGGTTTAATCTGATTTATAGCATGGTTTCTACCCCTTAGTCCTATTTTTTATTATTTCAGTGCTGAAATAAAAAGTGGACATTTATTTAGAATGTGATGCAACACTCCTGCAGAAAATGAATCAAGTTCTCCATCTGCTGGCCAAGTGTAGAAAGACACATTCATTCTGTCACCCATAGAGATTAAAACTCATTACACCTTAAAGTTTTTTTAAAAACTCTTAAGAATAAATTAAACAGTATTTGCACTTATATTTCCAGCTTTCTCATGAGGAAAAAAACTAAAATGTCATTAGGAAAAAAAAAAGTCCCATGATGTTCCCAAATGTCTGTTTGCCTGGCGAACATGAATGTGTGATTAGATTAAATCTAAATCTGTGTAACGGATGATGACGTTTCCTTTATTCACGTGGTAAAAGAAATGTTAATTCCAACCGTATCTTAAATACTTTAAAGACTTATTTACCACAGACACAGATTTTTCGAAACACAGACACTGTTGTTGTGGAAAAGTAAAAAAAAAAAAAAATCATTAAAAAGTCACAATTCTCTCAAGTCTGGATCAGGCTTGGATGACAACATTAATTCCACTGCTTTCTTGTCACATGTTTAGTTTTGTCTTGTTTTTCTTGGGTGTTTCACAGGAACCCTTGTAAATAGATTTTGTCCACTTAGTTGATTTATTTTCCTTCCTTCCAAATGAATCCAAAAATCTGATTATTTTTAACGAATTGTTTGCTTTTGTCCACAAAAATGACAAAGTCGTGCAGAATTCAAAACCTTGTATTCTGGAACAAGATGAATTGAGTTGAAGAGCATTACACTAGTAACACTTTCAAGCTAAAATTTTTTTTCAACTTATATGTCTAAATTTGCCTTTTTTGTACAATATTGACTTGTAAGAAATTGTGTTTTATTCAATTGCTTCAAAAAAGTCCTAATTATAAAAATGAACGTTTGTTGTTAAATTCATTATTCAGAAATCTGACTTTGGTAGTGATCTCTTTACACCACTAGAGGCCAGTGCTGATTCATATTCCACATCCTGACCAGGTCCCTTCAAATTAAGATATATATTTTTTATAACAAGTAAAAACCCATCATCCTAGAGGCCTGCAGAGAAGAACCTTGTGAGATATTATTAAGAACAAATCCGTCTGAATCAGCTCATTCTGGACTGTTTCTGTGTTTTTGCTTGAATGGGTTTGTCCCCTGACTTTGTTTTTGTTTGTTTTAGTTCATTAAATGCAAACTAAAGTAATTATCTTAGTGTGGTCCTGCAATTATTCATATGTGCACTGAACAAGGATGAACCAAACGTCACAGGTGATTTCAATGTGTAAATAATAATTGTCCCTGGCGTGAAGGATGATGTAAGGTGAACTTTTTGTACATCACTTGCTGAAAATCATTATTCTCATCTCATGAATTTGCAGCAGATCTCTGATCAGGTCTGAGGTCGTCTGTGCCACAGTTTTTTTTTCAGTTCAGTGTAAGACAGTTGTTTGCTATGTTTGCCACCTGTGTGAGCAGCGAGGAGAGCTGCATCATTGATTATTCCAGACGAGCAAGTAACTGGATCCAAAATGACAGGTTAACCTGAGGCTCTGTTTAAATGTCAGGAGTTGGGAGTTTGTCTGTCAGCTGTGTGGAAAACACTCCTGTTGATGATGCTAATTTAAAAAAAATAAATAAATAAAAAGCAGCTCACAGTGTGCGAGGTTCAGTAACGGCTCACAGTAATTCTTAATTCTTTTGTTTACTGAAATTATTTTCATGCCATTTCACTAAACTCTTCTGTCATTTCAAAAACCTGTCCTTCATAAAATCAGTTTATTCTCCTCACCCAGTGTTCCTCTAACTACCGACTGAATGACCGATCAACTGACCTACCTACTGACCGCACAAACAACCTATCAACCAACCTACCTTCCAAATGACCTATCTACTGACTGACCGAAAGACATAACTAGCTACCGGATGACCGTACAACCTACCTATTGAGTGACCTACGTAGTATCTACCGACCGACCGACCTACCTACTGACTGACTGAAAGACCTATCTAGCTACTGACTGACCAACTTTACCGTACAACCTACCTACCGACTGACCAACCTTCCAGAGGACTGACCGAAAGACATAACTAGCTACTGGATGACCGTACTACCTACTGACTGACCTATCTAGTATCTACCGACCTACCTACTGACTGACCGAAAGACCTACCTAGCTACTGAATGACCGACTGACCGTACAACCTACTGACTGACCTACCTACTGACCAACCTTCCAAATGACAGACCTACCTACTAACTGACCTACCTAGTATCTACCAACCGACCTACCTACTAACTGACCGAAAGCCCTATCTCGCTATTGAATGACCGACTGACCGTACAACCTACCGACTGAACTACCTACTGACCAACCTTCCAAATGACCGACCGACCTACTGACTGACCTATCTAGCTACTGACTGACCAACTTACCGTACAACCTACCCACCGACTGACCAACCTTCCAAATGACTGACCGAAAGATATAACTAGCTACTGAATGACCGTACTACCTACAGACTGAACGAAAGACCTATCTAGCTACTGAATGACCGACTGACCGTACAACCTACTGACTGACCTACTCACCAACCTTCCAAATGACCGACCAACCTACTGACTGAACAAAAGACCAACCTAGCTACTGAATGACCGACTGACCTACCTGCCGACCTTATAACCTACTTACCAAGTATCTAATGACCAACTGGCTTACTTACCAACCTGCCTACCGACAGCCCTACATACAGACGTCCCTACCTACCTAGTGACCGACCGACCAACCTACCTACCATGCAACTCGATCAATAATTTGAATAAAGCCTGCTGATTGTGGATTTGTCTGCATGATTGTCCTGATGCCCTGATGTTTTGACTTTGTTGCACTTTAAGGTTCTTCTCTGTCAGAGAACGTCACAAGGAGAGAGGAAGCGCACAAACAGATGCACTGCATTTGTTTGGAATCATCGCCGTTATTAAGATATGCAACGCGAACAACACGCTAACTGTGTTTACTCCTCTGCCCTACAGCGACGCCGCAGAGGCTGATCCATAATAATAATCCCAGCTGGAGAAAAACAACATCTGGGTGTGGAGCGAAGGGAGAGGGAGAAGTCTCAGTGGGGGGGAGGAGGACGAGAGACGAGGGGCGGGGGGGGACGGCAGATGGTGACACTGCAGCAGCACTTCTCCAGGTAACACCTTCACCACACAACAACACGCTCGTACTTTCTGAACCGAAATGATGTTACTTTATATCTACAGATTGTCAACATGATGGTGTTTTAACACTTGCGGTGATGATGACTGTTTCCTGGTTATGACTGCGGTCATAAGGTTATAGACACCTGGTTCTGGGCTGGGGAAAATGTTGTGATACTTCCTCAGTGTCAACATCCTGCTCATAAAATAACCTTCCACAGTGTTGAAATGTATCCTTAGAATTATGTCCTCGAAACACTGGCTTGTTTGGTCTCCTGGAACAACCAACTCCTGGTGAGATCTCTGTCTTAAGTACTGATTACTTGTTTTGACACAGAATGCAACCTTTGGTAATTTATTTATGTTAATTTTCTGCCTCGGATTGGTCTTTGTGGATAGAGGATGTAACATTATTAGTATAATTTACCGGAAAACTCTGTCTCTGTCAAGCAACACTATCAGACATGTCCATGCAACGTTACCCATGAGAATCTAAACTCCTCAGGAAGAAGCCTAAGATTATTAAATCCTACCCCTTCTCCACTATTTAGTAACTAGATACACAGATGTTCCACAGCTTCGCTCCACTTATTGAGATACAGAAGGTTTTTTTCGTACGGACACATACGTTTTAAACTTAGTTATATCGCCCCTTTTCTATTAAAAAACAATTTCTGAATATTACCAGAGTACTAGGTTGTAATAGGATTGTTTTTGCCTAAATATGAGCAGATTTCTGTCGCTTCAGTTACATGGTACATTAAAAAAAAATTACAGCGCACACAACTCGGTGACAAAAAAGTGCAGTAAACATGATGCATAGCACGCATCCATTAAAGGCTAAATACCAAATGTGACAAACTGCTGTGCTTCTGCGGAGACGTCCAACAGTTTCATTAACGTAAGAGCTGTGCTGTGCTGTTTGTAGAGGTTGTTTTGAATGAACAACATTTACTTCCTTTTATTGGACACTAAAACCTGATATAAAATGTAGAGCTTCTGAAGCGAGAGACTAACTACTGTGTCCCGAACGTATCGATTTCCCTTCCCAGGGTGTGATAAAGGGAAATAATAACTGGAGCATTAACTCCAGCCGACTGTTAAGCTACTGATCCGTGTCCCATCTACATATACTGTACATGCTCAGTAAAGTTTAAGATTAGCTCACAATGATTTGCGACTGTGAGTTAATTCAGCTCCGCAGTGGAGAAGATGTTGAACGGCTGCACAGAAATCTGACAGAAAGTAAGAAGTTCTGTGCATTTTTGTGTAACAAATTACGCCAGCAGGTGGCGCTATGCCTTTGACTCAGCTTTTATGTGCTGATCATTTCTGACCAGGTCTCTTGTGTCAGATATAAAGTTTTGTGCAGATTGGTCGATCTACGGCAAAGTTACAGGCCACTTCCTGTTTTGTGGCAAAACGTCGTCCAAATTCAAAATGGCTGACTTCCTGTTAAGTAAAGATCATGCTCGTAGGCGTGTTCACGGTTTGTCTCTTGTCTCACATTTGAAGTTTCAAACAGATCACTCAATGTACTACGGCAAAGTTACAGGCCACTTCCTGTTTTGTGGCCACTGGTTGAAATTCGCCCAAGTTCCAAAGGGTGCCGTGGCCACGCCCCTTTTTAATCCGCAAGACCTTTTGGTAACTTTTCATTTTGATGTGTCGACAACAAATTGTTGCTGCAAGTTTGATCATTAATGAAAGTACAAACCGCCAAGATGGGCGCCAAATTCAAAATGGCCAAAATCCTGTTGAGTTGAGGCCTTGTGGGGACATTTTGGCTGGTCCTCACGTTGTGTGTGTGTGTGTGTGTGTGTGCGTGTGCGTGTGCGTGCGCGTGCATGTGTGTGTACGTTCATGTCTTTAGTAGGCTGTGTGGACCAATTGTCAAACAAACACATATTTATGAGGATATTTTGACCTTGTAAGGACACTTTGGTTGGTCCACACCCCTTTAAAAGGCTTGGTTTTAGGGTTAGGGTTAGCATTCTTGCATGAATAGATTTGTGAGGACCAAACAACTTAAGGAAGTGATGACATTTTGGGAAAGTGAGGTCCATTTTGGCTGGTCCTCACGTCCTATCTCCCCTTCAAAGGGCTTTTTTCAGGGTTAAGACCTGATTTTAGGGTTATAATTGATTTAAGTGTTATAATTGATTTAAGTTGGGGTTAGGATAAGGAGCGAGGGAATGCATTATGTCCATGAGTGTCCTCGCTATGAAAGCATGGCAAAGTTTAACAGCCAAATAAAAACCCAAATAACATCTCAGCAGTAGATTCCCTCATAACGTGATGGATGATGCAGCGTTTCTCAAATCATTACTCCCCTTAAATTACTTTCTGTTGCTAATCAGCGTTGCATCGTTGGCCGTGGATGTGGGGAAAAAAGAACCCGCTTGCAGGTCAGGTCATGTCACGGTGAGCGGGTCCCGACGCTGCTGCCGAGTGCAGCCGGTGCATATGATGAAGTGTGAAGGCGTTCTATCAAAAGAGAAATGTTTCTTTAACACAAGAACCTCCATCTGTGTTGTGTGTGTGTGTGTGTGTGTGTGTGTGTGTGTGTGTGTGTGAGTGTATCAGCTCCTCATTCCCCTCACTCCTGTGCAGCCCTGCATCCAATCAGCAGACTTCATTACTGCGTCCACTGGCCTGGAAAAATAATGCTGTACCGCAGAAGCCGTTAACATCACCATTCAGTCATAATCAGTGACATAACCTGTTACATAAAGGCTCGGTCAATGATCCATGTGTAAACAAAGGTGCGGAACCAGCGTTAAAATCCCAAACACGCATATTTCCCTGTTAGGATGAGCTCAGAAACGGATACAATGCAGATTGTTATGAGCCTCAGTTAGCAGTGACTTAAAGGAGTCGGCGTGAGTTAATCACACACTTTGGTCCAGACTGAAATATTCAGTGATGAGGTGTCAAAGCCACTTGATATCATATTTTTTAATAAAAACATTGTGTTCTATCTCCCATAAAGATATCAATAAACTAACCAGTCTATTTCTTTGTGTTTTTTTGTCTTTTAGCATGGAGGAGACCGTGCAAACACTACTGCAGAACCAGGACTCACTGGACGGCCCCAAGGTCGACCCACTGGACCTCATGAAAGCATACAAGGTACAGGAAGGACGTGCATTCAACTTTATGTCACTGCTGTGATGCTTTTGCCCTCAGCAACTGTAAATACAGATATTGTATGATGGTGTAAACAATGGACACTGTAATAGACCATGTTCTCTTATGGTGCTTTTCCTCTATACAGTTCCAGCACGGCTTGACTCGATTTGGTATCGTTTTCCATTACCGTAGAACCTCCCCAACGTGGGCCGAGCCATCATAGCACGGCAGCGAAGTTGTTTCATTAGCGACACAAACGAGTGACTTGTAAAGCAGTTGTTTTCAGCGTAACTGAATCATTAGAATCAGTCCATTAAATTGATTTGTTCACGGAATCGTTCAGTACTTCCTGCATGAAGGGTGATAACATCATCCCTCTGTTAAATATTGAGATTTTAGACATTTCCTTTGCTAAAAGTTGGAGATTAACTCGTGTTTTCACGGATTTCTAAGTCTTTTCAACTGATCTACAGTTTGGTATTGTTCTGTTTGATTCTTGTGTCGGACGTCGCGCTCATGACTCTTCCAGTGGTCGTCAGTCTGTTGACATCACATTTTAGTATCCGCTCAGCTCACTTGGAACCACTCCAAAGCAGGTACTAAAAAAAAGTACCAGGTACTATTGCTAATGGAAAAGCAAAAAAAGAGTCAAGCCGTTCCGAGTCGAGCCGTGCTGGAACTGTGTAGTGGAAAAGCACCATTTATTTTATCTTGTATATCCCCTGCTTCACTACCAAATGCTCTCACAACTGTTTCCTGTTGTTGTTGTTGTTGATGAGTCATGCGGAAACCTATATATGTGCGCACGAGTGCCTTTTGAAAGGGCAGCGGTGTTCAGACGCAGTGCACTGGTGGTTCTGAATGTAAACCGTGAAATCTGACTCTGAAATGAATCACATTTGAACCGTGTCGCTGGTAAACAACTTTAATCTCCTTGGCAAAAAATGGAGGCTTTTCGGGTCTTATCTTCATATGTTGCCGTCCTATTTTGACAATTATCAAAGCAGTAATAATAAAATAAGGCTAAAGTGCTGTATTGATGTATAGTGAATTTATTAGGACATATTTTACAAACAGACAGCTGTCTCTTCTCATTAGCCGGACATCTTTATTTACCTCGGTCACTATTCCAGTATTGATGGTGTTTTCGGTGTTTGCTGGAGGTTGATAATTAGTCAGCGATGCAGATCAGTGAACCAGTGCAGGTTCATTCTCAGTGGGGGAAAACGACTACTATTCACACACATTACACTGAAGTTTAGCAAAGTAAAAGCACCTTTTATGCAGTGTTCGGTGTGTTGTTCATCCAAATGTATTATTACTGTGATTTAGAGACTGAGATTAATCTTTCATCTGCCCACCCTCCCGTGTGCTGCATTCCAGGACAAACTCTTAGAGGAAATGTGGAAGCAGCAGGACAATCTGGAGGCTCCTGCAGCCGCTGCCGCAGAAGTGCCCGCCTCGCCCGAGGCCAGCGGTGGATCTGAGGAGAATTCAAAGGACGGAAATCCCCTGCTAGAGCGACTCAGAGCCCTGGAGGTAAAAGCAGATTGCATGCTTTGCTTCTTTACCCTTCCCGCAAGTGTTCTTCGCTCTCCTGTCAGACCTGGAAATGTCACGTTGATTGATATACTGATGTGACAGTATGTTTGATTCGATTAAATAGAATTAAACAGGTGTCACTTGACATGTATAGACACTCGGGGTCAGTTTTTGTTTCATCGTTAAGACGGATTACAGAAAAGGGTCAGGGTTGTTGAAGAAATTAGTCTTGTCTTATGTCAGTTGTTTACGTGCATTTCCTGTTTCGGCCCTTGTGTTTTACGCCGTGTGACAAAATAGACATGACGCTGGTCAAATCCCAAATAGGTTTTATTTACAGCCAAAACAGTCAAGTTTTTTTACGGATCTGACGATAAATCTAGGGCTAAACATTTCTACTTTATCCAGACAGGAGGCAGAACTTCACAAAGAAGTAGAACATCGTTAAATGCATCTTTTGAATATCCACAAATAATGTGACCCCATTGTGTTGAAGAGTGATTCCAGCAGCAGCAGCAGACACGGGACTTATTGGCATTTCAGGAGGTGATAATTAAAATGCTGACAGGGTATTTAACATTTGGAGCCAGTGTTCCGGTGAATGTACAGTACACCGCACTGTCCCCGCTGAAGAGGTAATAGGATTCAGGATCTCTCGAGGCGTCTCAGGTAATCATTACTGACCACACTGCTTTATCTACTGCGGCAAAAAAAAAAAATCTATCAGTTTCAAATCTATCACTGTTGAGATCCATAATTTAACCTCATCCATCATCCTGATTCCTGCTTGTTAGAAAAACCCTCAGAAAGAGTTAAAGTTATTTTCGGTGGTGACGCTGCTGCAGGTGTTGTTAGCTGCGAGCAGATGTGAGGAAGGGTGGATGTAACACCTCTGTGTTGTTTCTAATGAGATGTTGATCTCATGTGATCAAACGACTGGGACAGCGGAGACGATCAGAGCCTGTGACGAGACCAAGAAAAAGTTACCGTTGGACAAACAAGTGGAACGTATGGATTTTCACAAAGCGGTCTATAAATATACAACATCTCACCTCACATCGTTATCTCCTTGTAACTTGCTGGGTTTTTTTGTCAGGTGTTTGAGTTTTCATCATATCTTATACCTTTTAAATAGGAGCTGCTTATATTTAACTCACCATACATGTAATTGCACTAATATGTCAGAATATAAGGTGAGGCACATTTTTGACAGATCACAGGTCATGGGTGTAAAAGATCAAATTAATAATGGCTTGTTCTAGAACAGTTATAAGACCAAAACATCATGGAAACTCTAATAACCCTTTCATCGGGGTTCCGCTTCCACGCCAGCCGCTTCCTGAACTAATTTTGAACCTGTCAGCGCCTTCAAACCGGAGGAAAATTGCTTTGTAACCTGAAAAGTTGGTTCTCGACTGTAACCTCGCAAACTGTGACATCATCAGTGGGCGTAAGATGAGCGTTAAAGTCGAGGAAGTACAGAGATTTCGCTGGTGTTGTTGTGTTTACTTCCACCTTAGTCACATGGAGTAACGTCCTCCCACTCTGGTTCCTCTCAAACTGGTATGAACGTGGGCTGGATCGCTAGAATGCACCGTGGTTCTGAGGGTCCAGAAGGGAGCCAGAACCAGAACTTTATCTGTCTGAAACCACTATCAGTGGATCTGGTCAACTGAACAAACAGGGGAAGAACCTTTTAGACCCCAGTTCCAAATATCTTCTCCATCAATCCAACTTCTTCCACTTTATCCTCCATATGAGGGTCCTGGGGGTCAAGAGCAGAGTTAAAGGTGTGGTACACCCTGGACAGGTCTCCAGTCCATCACAGGACCACATAGAGGCAAACAACCCTTTGCCTAATCTAACAAATCTGCATGTTTTTGGACTGTGGGAGGAAACTGGAGAACCTGGAGAAAACACATGCACACATGAGAACATGCTCCACCTCAAAAATATCTTCAAGGATGAGTTGAGCTTTTTTGGTATTGACACGTTATCAAGACTATCTTTCACCTCAAAAAATGTGTTGTGGTTCATTCTCTGCACCAAAGTCCACCGAGAAAATCTTAAGCTTGTGTGGAGCTGTAGTCTGCTGCTGTGGAAACGTCTTAATCAGATGCACCTGATGCAAAATGTCATTTGAATCAGTGTCATATCTCAGTTTTATAGTTTCATCTTTAATTTTGCCTTGTCATTAGATGGCAGTGAGTGTGGATGGAGCGTAAAGTGAGGGGCTCTGGATCTCCTCTTATGTGCTTTGACTGCAAATGCGTTAATGGCGTAATCTGCTTCCTGATAATGTCACGCTCACTTTAATTACCAGCATGGCTCCGTGCTGAATTATTAAACAGCGTCATAATTTCTGTGATATTTTAGTGATATTTCGTCACTGATTATCTTGAAGAACAAAGTGGCCTCTTTAAGTAGAAACTTGTCTCCTCTTGGTGAGCCTCATGGATAAATGTGAGTGCATTCTGTGGTTTTCTGTTGCTTCTTCAGGGCGGCTCCCTTTACTGCCACACACATTTGTAATTTTAACTGCGACGCTGAACTGAGTTACACATTTATTTGGGAAACGCAGCCACTGGAGTGCACTCGAGTACGCTCTGTGTCACGAAACATGAAGAGTTTCCTCTGAGGACCATAAAGGAAGCAGATCGTAATAAAAAAAAAAAACAGGCTGAGCTTGCTGTGGCTTTTGACTGAAGAGTCACTTTTACTGGAATTTCAGTTTCATAGTCAAGCTAAGAGCCTCTTTGGAAAAACAAGCATCTTAATAAGTGATGTACAGATCAAAAAACAGATAGATAGATCATCTGTACATCACTTCACTATATATATGTATACACATATGTATACATATGTGTATACATATATATGTATACATATGTATAGTATAGATGGATAAAATGATGCCATGCTAGTAGATGGATAGATAAAATGATGTGATGATAGATAGATGGGTAGATAGATAGATAGATAGATAGATAGATAGATAGATAGATAGATAGATAGATAGATAGATAGATAGATAGATAGATAGATATTCAATCAACATGTTTTTTTTAAATTTAATTTGGCAACTTAACCGTGATGTCAGTTCTGCAGAAAGCAAACGACGGCCTGCTCGTTGTGCGTCTTTCAGCACCACAGGTGTGGAAAGCAGCGAGGAGAAAAATCGAGGGAGCGAGGCAGAGGCGCTCTGTATGTGCAAACTTTTGTTTTGTTTTAAATAGTTTTGCTAAAGTCCTCATACAGGTCATTTGTGATGTAAATAATGAAATTTATTAGATTTACATGGCGTAAAAGTGCACCTTTTCACGTGCAGCTGCAGCTTTCATGTATTCATCTGGGACTGACGCTAGGATGCCAGGGATTCATTTTGCAATTTGTGTAGCCTATGGTTGATTTACTTACTGAGTTCTTGTTGGTTGGTAATTTGCAAAAACCTATTATCATATCTATCATTTATGTGTGGTTATTTGATGCAGATATGAAGATCTGGATGTGTTTTTCTTTTGCATGGGTTCTTTTCCACAGGTCTCTGGCACCTTTTATAGATGAAATCAGAGCAGCTCATGTGGCTCTATTTTTTTTTTTTTCTAAGATTTACTGGATTGTTCACTTCAGTGGAAAGTCCAATAGTGATTTCCCAGAATCCTCTCTCTCCCTTGCTCCCTGTTGGGCAAAACAGAGCTGTCAGTGATTGAAATATACCGTACGCATCCCAAGTGAGCCCTACAGACACGACGGGGCTCTGCAGTATAACGTATACAATTTAAAGTGTCATTCGCTGAGGACCATCACTGTTTGGTGAGGCTGCAAATCCCACAGTGCTGCAGGTGCAGAGTTTGTCCGTCTGTCCAAAGATCTGTCCGTCTCTCTGCATTAGAGAAGACCTCATATCTCACATTAGGTACTTGCAAAAACAACACAGAGTGTGTTTTTGACGTGAAAACTTTTGCTTTTCTGTCTGTGCAGGCGGAGAATTCTGCTCTGTCGATGGAAAACGACAATCAGAGGAAGCAGTACGAGCGCTGTCTGGACGAGGTGAGTTGTTATAAGTGTTAAATACTATCCATAAGTGTGTGTGTTTTTTTTTTATTTAGTTTGTAATCACTTGAGTGGCCTGGATGTACTTTTTTAGTACAGAATTTGAGTTGCCATTTTTACACAGCAGCTGCTTGGACATCCTTTTGCATTTTTGGTTTGTCCTTTCAGGCTGCCGTAGAAACATGGCGGCCTCCGTGAAGCAAGGCCCTCGTTGAAAATATATGTGAAAATTTGACTTTATAAGGATGTTGGCGCCTGAGCAATAACATGCAAAAATACAGAAATGTAAAAATGAAGATTTTTTTTAATTGTGTACAAATGTGAAATGTAAATGGATCCTAATAACTAATGTAACTTGAAAACAAGCTCCGAAATAACAAATAAACAGGGGCTTCAATATAAGGAGGAACTTAACACTCTTAACACTTGAAACTTGAATGTTAAAATGTGAAATTGCAACTTTTCCCTCATTAATTTCACCCAGAATGAGGTCAAAGTTTGGAAACAAACAAGCTGCTTTTCTTTTCTTTTCTTTTCAAATGAATGGCTTGACAAAGTTATGTGGTGGTCAGTTGGTGCTGAATGGTCAGACAGCTTCTGCAGTCAAGAGACACTTTTCCCCACTATTATCTAAAGTGTGAGTGAAGGCCATGGAGGACAGTCTAGAGAGGGACATTTCCAAGCCGAGTGGACAAAAAAGCCCTGGGGTGATTTAAGAGGATGGAGCAGCAGGAGTGAGCCTCACTTGCCTTCTCTGCTTCCACTCGTCCTTTTTCTTTTCTCCAACACTTTCTACTGTTACTTTCCAACTGCCAAGACTTTTTTTTTTTTTTAAATAAATCATAACAGTCCTCACTAATGGGCTTGTTACCATGGAGATCGCTGCCCATGAGAAGTTTGGAGTTTCTGCTGAGAGGAATAATTCCTCTTGAGACTTGAGGATGGTCATAATCACAACACCTAAAACCAGGTCTTAAGCCTGAAAAAAGAACCTTAAAAGTTCTGAGGATCGAAAGATATATAAATATATAACTACTAAAGTACCCATACACATCGTATTAAGACGAATGACAGCAACTTAATTGCGTTGCAAAGACAACCTGCTGAAGATCAGGATCAGGAGGAAAAAAGGTGATTTAAGTGTTTCAGAAACTGCTGATCGACCTCTTTAGCTTCACAGAGAAAGAATAAAACATCCAGTGAGTGACAGTTCTGAGGGAACACGTCTTGTTGATATCAGAGGAGCCACAGGGTTGCTTTGAGGCAACAGTGTCAACCATGTGAGCCAGAACCTTAAACTTTACCTCGCTACTGCATATATTTAAATATGACAGAGGATTGGACTGAACCAAATCTGGACGTTCTGGACCTTAATTACCTTCAAGGAAAAGTTCTTTATCCATGGACCTCAGGGTTTTAATTGACTTCCTCTGGGCTACGCCAACAGAAGACCACGCCAACCTCGTACCTAATAAAGTGACCAAGTGTAGGTGTAAGCAGTGGTAAGAGCTGCTTTATAGCCACAGAACTACAAGTCAACACATTGCTTGTGTTGTCTGTGAAGATGTTTACGGGATAGAGAAGTTCTTCCGCTCTCAAACCCTAATGACGAAGGACTATGAAAAGACTTTCTTTGACAGTATTTTTTGGTTTATTTATGTGCTGAGGTCAAAGTTGCATATATTAACTTTTTCATGATTTCACTCAACGGGAGCTTGTGATGCAACGAGCTGTCAATTTGTCCTCGTCGGCGTCTCCCGTGCCTCTGGATTCTCTCTGATGATGCTCTCGACGGCTCACTTTCATTTAGAGTCTGGCTGCGCTCTCACCGCTTCAGCGAGGAAGCTTTTCGCTCTCGTTTTCTGGGGAAAATCCATTTTTCTAAAACCAACGACCCGACTCATCGACACATTTATAACTTCTTATTTGTCTCTTTCTCTTCAAGGTGGCGAACCAGGTGGTCCAGGCTCTTCTCACACAGAAGGTTCGTCTTCAATCACGCGTTTCATTATAAAGACAAAAAAAACCAAAACAATACATTCAAATCTTCAGGAATAACAATGAAAACTTCATTGTAGGAGTTCACATGATGGATTCTGAAACAAGTTGTTCTGTTAAATCAGTTTAACAGTGTTGATTATAATTGTAATTATTCTGAAAGTGTGGAACGGAACAAATAACAGCAGCAGTCGAGCAGGAACGCGAGTAAAGTGAGACTTAATGAGCGTCACTTTATCAGTAACTGCTGGACTGAGACGCACACACACACACACACACACACACACACACACACACACACACACACACACACACACACACACACACACACACACACACACACACACACACACACACACACACACGCACACACACTGTGTGGAGCTGAGAGGCTTAATTAGCAAGTGAACTCATTCGGCAGCCGCTTGAATTTAGAAGTCAATTTTAGATTTTTAAAAGTTTCACACGAATCGTGCGACTTCAGTATTGTAATTTAAATAAATACAAGCAAGTTTGAGGACTAGGGATATGATGAGAATAAAGTCATAATATTATGTCAATAAAGTCGTAATATTATGAGAATAAAGTTGTAATCGTTCAAGAATAAAGTCGTAATATCATGAGCATAGTCGTAATATTGTGAGAATAAAGTTGCGATCTTATTATAATAAAGTTATAATATTATAAAATAAACTTGTAATATTATAAAATAAACTTGTAATATTTTGAGAATAAAGTCGTAATCCTTTGAGAATTAAGTCACAATATTATGAGAATAAAGTCAGAATACTATGAAAATGAAGTAATATTATGAGAACTTGACCCTAATACTCGGTGGCCCTCACATTTTCTAGTTTCTACGCTAAGTTATAATTGAAGTGTTAAAAACACACTGTTGTGTCTGTTGCTCTGAAGTTTTTTATAAATGTCAACCTTTATCTTGCATTATTCCTCATATCCCTGCATCAGTTAAATCAGCGTATGTTACCTGTCTGTTTCCCTCACTCTCTGCCGTCTCTACACAGGACCTGAAAGAGGAATGTGTGAAGCTGCGGACGCGTGTCTTTGACCTGGAGCAGCAGAATCGCATACTGAGCGTTCTGTTCCAACAACGTGTCAAAATGTCCACCAGCCCCGTCTCCCAGGTAAGGAGCACATGACGCAGCAGACGCAAACAGAGACAGATATAGCTCGAGTCAAAGCTGTGTTTGAATTTTACATGAGCAGCGAGCTCCACTTTTAAAGGTCACTCACTTTCAAATGGACCACAGAGGAAGAGGAGGAGAATTCTGCTCACTTTCAGTCATCGGGTTCTGCAGCAAAGTTATAATAGATTTTATTTAGTTTTGACTTTTTGTTTATAAAGTGGTTTTGCTAGTTAACATTTTTTGTAATTCCTTTTAGTTCAGTTTTTGTTAGTTTTAGTTTGAGCTTTTTAGTAATAAATGAGTATTTACCAGTTGCAAAATTCAAAAAGGTCATAAAAACCAAGCAAAAGATACAATTTTTATAAGTTTATTAGGATAAAATCAACAGGTGCCGTTTGTAAAGTGCCTCAAATGGAAAATAACATCAAGATTTTGTCACATTTAGCTTCAAACTACGTTTAAAAAATAACTTTCCACATTTAGATCAATATTTGTTCACTTATAAATATATTAAATAGTTAAATGTAAAGATTAAATGTTTTAATAAGCTTTTATTTTGGTACTGCCGGTTACTGACTGTAAATTTGCACAGTAGCTAAATATTTAGTTTCAAGATTTAGATTAAATTTAAACCTATTATTAATAAACGTGAGTATTTTATTATGAATGAATACATGAAAATGCTGTCTCAAATACAACCTTTCAAAAATAAATGCCCTTTAATATGATTATATATGAAATTAATTTATAAAGATGAAAACTGAACAGTTTTGCTAGAATTTCAGTTACTTATTGTTTTTATTCTTATTTTTATTTCAGTTAATTTAGTTTCTATAATAACTATAATAATCTCATTCTGCAGCTTTAAAATAGGATCAGAAAAATGAGTTTGTGTGAAGCGCACAGACGAGTCGTAGTTGATGTCACGGTGGTTTTGCTCGAGCGCTCTCCTGCGACCTCTCTCCTCCTGCTGCACAGACACATTGTGGCGAACATGTGTCTTTAATTAAGACGCCTTCAACCACAGGAAGAGGTCACGAGAGCGAGGTTAAAGCAGCAGACGACCTCACAGCATTGTTAGCCGTCTTGACGGCTGATTGGCTCGGTTGAGTTCCGTCGCTCGCTTGCACTGTGGAGCTTTTGTCGTGGCAAATCAATTTTTCTGTCCGTTTAGTGTCCACCGCTGATCCCAGCTGACAGTGTGTGTGTGTGTGGGAGGAAGTGTACAGACCTGGTCAGGTCACACAGAGGTCAAACGGCTCCATTCACACTCACATTCACACTGACGATCAATTTAGAGTTAATAAAAGCACAAATCTCCACCTTTGTTGTCAGTCCAATTAAATCAATGTGGGCTACATGTAAAGGAATAAAACTGTGCTTAACTGTCTATAAGGAACATTTTATTTAAACTTTTTATAGTTTTTTTGTTTAAGGTCCATTATGTAATAAATCTAAAGCAACTGGCCATAAAATGCTCCTAATATGTCACAGAGACTCAGGAATAATGTTCATATAACAAACTGAACTCACCAACAACAACAGTACAGACAAAATATTTGCATTAAAAAAATATTTTGCATGTTTATGTTTTGAAAATCATGTTTTGGCATGTGGCGCCACCTACCGCCGTCTACCAGTCATTGCAGTCAGTAGAGTCTCAGCTGCCGAGCAACCATGGGTTGCCAGTTACGTCAAAAAACGAACCTCATGAGACCTTGGTATTTTGAATTTGAATGTAGTAACTGTTTTTGGCCACATTCTTACATATGGCACCTTTTAATTGGAAATTTCAAACTAATCATTATCTATATATGTTAGTTATATTTTCCAGTTTCTCTTCAGTCAAGGTGGTTTCCACAAAAAAGTAAACTTCCTCTCACCACATAATAGAAAACAGAAGTGTGTGTGTGTGTGTGTGTGTGATACATGTATTAGTATCATAAACTGGGCTTGGCTTTCATGCGCTGTCAAACGCTGAAGGAGAGGACAGAGGTTGAAGAGTGACACTCACTGAGTTTAACTCACATGAAACCAAACTAGTGCATCATCTGAGACTCGGTGTTTGCTGGTCGTGAGCAGAGGAGAAGGAGCCAACTTTGCAAACTCGGCGCTTAAATCAATTTTAACATCAATTTTGACATTCACAAATAGTTATGTTTCTTAGTGTGTGTTTAAAAAAAGTAGCACACGCATGAATTAATGGCCTGTCCAGGACACTGAAGTGGTCATTTGTTGTTATCACATTTGTTCACATTCACTGCAGCTGAACCAAGGACAATAGACTTTAAACCCCCCCGTGAGCAGCCCGAAGCAAGGTTACACTCACTCAGCCTCTAAGACCATATTATTCTGCACTCTGGTCGTCTTAAACAGTCCATCACAACACTCCCTTCTCCGTCCGCCCTCCTGTCATTAATATTCTGCCTCAGCCAAACCTTTGCTGGTTTTTTTTTTCATGTCGCATCTTTTTTTTATCATTGGTATAGTTTAGTACTGACACATGAGCAGCTTTGCATCCTGTTAAATGTAAACACAGGACTTTAAACCAGAAAGTCAACGTACTGAAAAAAACTGGCCGGGGTTTTGCTGAAGTCACCGTGGCCAAGACTTGTTCACGGCCCGACGATCAATGTGAGTTGTGATGCGAAATAATCGTAAAATACATTGCATTTTGCAAAGAGCAGACGCCGGGGAATTCACCGTCGGCTCTGGTTCTAATTACACAACTGAATTGTACTCAGACAGAACAGGTGCTTTCCTTCCTTTTTATGCAACTTTGAGTAAAACACTTTTTTTTCTTTTAGAAACGCTGTCTTGTTATCTTTGCGAGCAGCCTGGCTGAGAACAGGTGTGCCGCCGCAGTGATTAAGAAACCTAACAAGCAAAAATGAGAGGAAAAACTACTTTTTTTTCTTCCACTGCAATAATTCAAGGACAAGGACTCTGTGCAGCTGGAACACAGTGAGGAATGGAATGGATTTTGGCCTCTTTGTTAAGGTTCCAAGGTTCATACGTCCTTGTCACAGTAATCACACTGTTGATCTGTTCTCAGAGGCTGGAATCATCTGTAAGGTCATCAGTCCACAGTCATTAACACAGAGAGGCTTATAAATAACAGTGATAAAGAGTGTTTGTTTGAAAATATGGTAAAAACTGCAAAGTGCCTGCTGTAGGAGTGCTGTTACATAATGCAGTGATGGTAGAGTTAAAGGGAAACAACCTGCTTGTTTCTTTTATTACCTTGAGTGTTAGTTTCCTATTTTACTTTTTTGGTTATTTCCTCAAGATTTACTCCCCGTCTTTGTCTAGTTTCACTCCTTGAGACCGAGTCTGCCAAACTCTGGTGTTTCACTTGTGTACAATTGACCTCATACTTCCCATATTTGTTTTTATCCAAAAAATTGCAACTTTGAGATGTAATAAAAACAAACATTTCCATAAGTTCTGACCAGAACTGACTAGATTTAGTTCAGAACATCTGTGACTACTAGCATACTGAAAATCAGACATTTTTTCTCTACAGTTTTAGCGAAATTTCAAATTAAAAGTCCCACATTGGCAGTTTTTAATCGAAAAAAAATGATCAAATTTGAGATCTAATAAAGACAAAAATGTATTTAAGTTCTGGACAAGACTAACGAGGTTGTGTTGTTTATTGTCAATTTAACATTTGACAATAAATAAGCGTTTATATTCTCACCTAGAGGTTAATCAGTCGGTAACCTTTAGGCCAAATAAACAAAAAGCACATTTTAACGCAGTAAAGTCTCCCCCTCTTGCTTTAATTTAATCTCAGAGTGTTTCAATAACGCATCTAATCCCTAATCAAGTTGCCTCATTCTCTCAGTTTTTTTGCATGATTGCATGACTTTAAGAATAGCTGATATAAAAATGGTTTATTAGGCTATAGATGAAAACCGTGACCCCAAAACCGGGACATGAACCAAACCAAATTAGATTCTCTGCAAAGCCTCACACTCGGATTCACTCTGCGATTTTATTTTAATGCAACACTTGCTCCCAAAAACCTTTTGTTTGTGGGGTTTTTTTTTACCGGAGAGACGAAAATAACAACACAGTGCTTGATATTCCAGCTTTAAGGCACGAGATAATTATCTGACAGAAATAAGGAAGCCTCCTGGATAATAGACGGCGCCCTCACCTCAACCAAAGGCTCTGTAATTGGAACATAAAAAAAGTTTCCTTATGTCGGGCTTTTGCTGTGTTATTAACTTCTGTCTTGAAACAGCGAAGCAGTAAAATGTGGATATTAACACCGAAGCCACTGGCTGAACCTGGCAGATATATTTGGATTTACACAGCGCTGACTCAGTGAGGGTCATATGGGGACAATTAAAACTGGCCAATCATCAGTTATTAATATTATTATTATTATTATTATTATTACAAAGCAACAGCCGGACAAACCTTGTTTAAATACACTGAGGGGGAAAAAATGTCCTAATGTTCAGCCGAGCATCTCTGCAGTGATTCTGTCTGTCTGAGTTTGACCTTTACACAAAAAGGTTACAGAGGAAGGACAGCATTTCCTGCTCCGCTAGGCTCACAGCAGACTTAATGATCTCATCGGGGAATTCCCAGACTTTCCATGAATCTAGAAAAGGGGAGAATTTCTGTCACATCATGTACGGCCGAAAGTTTAACAGTTAATTAACAAATCTGTCTCCAAAGGTAAATTGGTTCTCAGGCAGAGAATCCGAGGTGATCCTGGTGATTATGACGGGGAATATTTCAGTGGTTTTAAGCAGGTGCTGCCCAGGAATTGCTCCAGTTTATTTTATTTCTAGAGGGGAAAACGGCTCTGGATGCAAGTTTGTTTACAAATAATCACAGCATAAATCATTTTTGGTCAAAAACCTTGATTTCTCTGTACAGCAAAAGTACTTCATGAAATGATTTTTTTTAAGACAAAGATCTATAACCAACATTAGAATTATGTTTGTATTATATGCTGTGCCATATAAAGGAAGGTTTTTCCACATTACTAATGCATTAGAACACCACGCAGAGCCACAGCTGCCCTAAATTAATATATTAGCATTCTGTATATGGTTAATACGCCAGTATGTAGAAGCTCTTTAACCAATATTATACTTTTAATGCTAACTTAATAAAAAAGAAAAGTACTTCAAGTAATTTAGTGGTTTAATGTTATGCTCTATAAGAATTATATATTATAATATTTATTTGTTTTCTTGTTTTTAGGACAGTTGGTCTAATACATAAGATAAGATGCATTTGCAAGTAACGGTTACTACATTCAAATTCAAAATACCAAGGTCTTTTAGGTTTCGTTTTTTGGTTCCTATCTGATATCCTATGTAGCTTATTCCTCTTTGGATAAATGTGTCGTTTTTCAAAAGAACTGTTTTGTCGAATCGCCCCTCCATCTGTGATTTGCAGTTAAAAGTAATGTCTGAATTTTTATTAAAAACAGAAATTAAATGGTGAGAAAACTCATTTAAAAAAAAAAAAAAAAGCCTGAATTATGAGTTGAGGGAGAAAAGCCTCTCAAAAGACACTTACATTTGCCCTTGATTTCAAGCACACCTCCATCCTCTGATTCAGGGTTTTGTTAAACTGTGTCATTTGTGTCAAATCTCAGATACCCCCCCCCCCCCTTGACATGCTCACTGTAATTACTTCCCAGATTAATCTGTACAAGCGTCGTTGAATGGCCTCCTCCTGCGGTGCATGGGAAAAAAAAGCTTAGATAATCAAATAATAGGTGAATATCAATGAATGGACCGAATCACTTCAGTCCCCAGCTCCCTCGTGCAATTATTTCCTATTCACGTTAATTATTGCAAACAGATGACACAAACGACTTTGAGAGGAAGTCTTAGCGAAGATCAATGCCACTTTAAATGGGGTCACAACACTTTGATACCTTTGGGTCCTTGTGATTGGAGAAATGGCACCAGTGCAAACATCTGCTGTTTGCTTCCGTACACAAACGGATTAATCTATACATGAAATAAAAATATCAGAATTGTGTATAAACACACTTTTATGTACTCTATACAGGATGTTATCTTCATTTTATGAGTCCAATGGATTTTGCGGCCCCAGATTAATTATATTTGGGTGGAGAGGGGTCAAAAAATGACTCGACATAACGTTTTACTGTAGTTGTAGCCTCCACTTTCTGCACACACAGCTGCTAAAATACCATATTTGTGTTTTTCATGTATTCAGATTCAGCCTCGACACTAAAAACTGCATCAACAGAACTTAAAATCTGTCTATTTTTGCTGGGAACCATGCGTGACAAAACAAAAGCAGATGAACACTTGGGTGTTTCAGGGTGTTGTAAACCAGACCTTTACTGCTCATTGGATGCGTGAGAATGCTCTGTGTTCTATTCATTTGCCTGGGCTGCGTTTGCTAACCGAGCTTTTCATTTCATTGATGATATCATTATTTGGCTTTTTTTTGCAGGAGGTCCAAAGAAATGGAAAAGCGAGTATTCCTGCGGGAAGGTGGCCCAGCCTGCTCAGCCTGACTTGCCCACGCAGCAGTGGCAGTGGCAGTGGCAGCGATCTGTCACTATCCAGTGGTTGCAGTGAGCACTCCAGTGGCTCCCATACGTGGGCAGAAGGACGTGGCTTCTCAAAGCTGGTGTGTTTCACTCAGGTCCTATTTATCTTTCTTAAATCCATGAATATTCCGATAACTATGACATCTGTTGTGTTGTACAGTGCGCTGCAAGCCGAGACAAGAGGATGAGCACTGGTTCAGTGTCCAGTAATCACTCGGCACCCTGTGCACAGCAGACGGAGCTTGGATGGAAAGAAGGCCACATTCTGAAAGGTCTGAAGCATCTCCAAATGTGCAGCTCCAAGGAAATGTCCTCAAATGCGTCCGTGCCACACTGCAAGGACTGCATGACCTCAAACGAGGGCATATACTCGCTTGGTGTTAAGTGTTTACCACCAGGGGCGACAGCCAAACAAGTCGCCCCTACGAGTAAGTCTTTCAAAGCTGGAGAAAGGATCACTGCACCGGACTATGACGATGCAGATGACGAATCAGCTAAATCACAAAGAAGGGAGTCTGGTGATCCACCAACGATTGAGCTT
This sequence comes from Microchirus variegatus, assembly GCF_963457635.1. Lineage (NCBI taxonomy): Eukaryota > Metazoa > Chordata > Actinopteri > Pleuronectiformes > Soleidae > Microchirus > Microchirus variegatus. The sequence continues at coordinate 6,641,331 of NC_139817.1, forward strand.
CTGTGCTTGGAAAAGCTAACTGTCTCAAGGGATGACGATGGCAATTTGCTCGTAGACCCAGTCAAGCTTTCTGAAAGTTCTGGTCTTTTTCCTTCACCTGTGACGGACAACTTCTTATTTTTGGAAGCTCCCACGGTAAAACCCGGTGTAAGCCCGACAGATACCCTTGCACAAAGAGGAGAGGAAAAAAATGAGGACTCACTGGAAAAAAACACAGCGTCAAGCATGAAATTTAGTGACAGGAACAATAACCACGAGAAGTCTGCTGACCGTAAATCCAGACTCGATCTCGTCAAGAGACAGCAGGGCAAATATGCCGCCAAGCAAACGGAAGACGGGACGAGAGATGTGAACTTGTCTATACCGCACACTGCAGCTAGAGCTCTTAGCTGTGTGAACGAAGCCAGACAGCGGAGCTCCTCCGTGGAGGTTACTCCCTGCAGAGACCAGGTGAGTCAAGCTGACGGTAGCCAAGACGACACAATCTCAGAATCCCCGCAGAGGAAACCAAAACCTCAGCTGTGCGACTCGGCGAGAAAGGCTTTTATTTTGCGGAGCAAGAGTGCAGACGGAGGACCGGAGCAAGCAAAGCACACGCACTCTCCTCTCCATCAAAAGCTTATTAAGGGTCCCAGGTCCAAAGGACAGTCAAACCCTGCAGGTCAAAGTGTTCCCAGCAAAAGGACAAATGTCACGACTACAAGCAAAGGAGCATTATCTAAAGCTGAGAAGGACGAGGATATTGCAGTATCAAAAGGTTCCAAGTCTCTCGAGAGTGTGCAGCACTGCTCTCCTCTTGCTTCCCCTGTGAAATATTCAAAGACCTTCAACAAGCCGTCAGGAGTCAACTCAGAGAGCTCGGAGAGCCCCGTGAAATTGGCGTTGCAAATCGCAAGACCCCAAACGGGCAACGACCCTGTGGAAGAGAGCATGTCTGATAACTTAGCCTGCTCGCCACAAAAACAACAACGCCAAGGTGATGTGGCCCATTCAGAACATACTTCCACACCCCCTCCACCACCACCAGGTCGCTCTTCTTCTCTCCTACTTAGACCGAGTTGTGACTCCTCTGGAGGTCAAGGTCAAAGCTCTTTCACTGTAAAGACACCACCAAGCATCGCAGAGCCACAGTCTTATCCGCTTTCTCAGTCCAGTTCAACTACAGACAATCAATATGCTGAGCAACAAATGGGTGCTGAAGGGAATCCACTGAATGATGGCCCTTCTAAGCTCTACCACACTTCCAAGGCCACGCCGTTATCAGTACAAGAATCTCAAGTGTCAGTGTCAAGACAGTTATCGATGGACAAACCTATTATATGCCACGATGAGACTTGGGCTCCCTCGATCCTACCGACTCAGAGCGTCTTACAAAGATCCCAACAGAGCGTTAGCGAGCCTAAGCTTTCGGAAGTCTTACCGCATTTATATTCTAATGTTTACTACCACGGGACGTCCAATAATTCCCACAGTTCCACCTCAAGAGCTGTAAAAATGGCCCTTCCCGTAAACGCTAGATCTAACGAGGCAATCACAGGACAGGAGGCCAGTCATTTCCTCGTGTTCACGAGGCAGAACATCGACAACACTAACGCCACTTCGAAAAGCGTCCAGGCGTTTCAGACCTTCATGTGTGATCCCCAGATGTCACATGACAAAGCCTGCAGGAAGATCGACACCCGCTGTAACTCGCTGGATTCGGAGCCTTCAGTTTACCCTGTCACGTCAGACAGTGGTGTGATGTTAGACTGGGGATTTGATGAGGAAGGCTGGCTATTTAAAAGATCCGTGTCGGTGTCAACCAGACCTCTTCTTAAGCCAGTGATGGGCATGAATGGCGCCAAGGCTCGTAGCCAGAGTTTTGGTGCACGCTACATGGACAGGCCCAGCTTCAACAGATCTGGAAAGGTGCGCACTCAGATCAAAACACAATCAGGGAGCGCCCTAAACTCTCTTGGCGATGTCCTCCCAGGGAGTATGAGTTGCTCCAGCAGCTACCATTGTCCCATGAATCGATCGCTTTTGAACAACTTCATGATTGAGGAAGGCCTCACAGGTCCTTCATATTTGGGCTCCTCCAGTGAGAGACTGCAAAGTCTTAAACTCCAGCGGGAGCAGGCCAGGCGCATTCAAATTGAGCAGCAGTTTTCCAGCGCCTTTGGCGAGCCTGTCTCTGAAGAGCCGGAGGGAAGTACTATAACCACGATCGAAGAGAAAGTCATGCTCGGCATAGAGGAGAACCTGCACAAGACTCAAGAACAAGAGAGAACCACTGAGGTGAAACAGAAATCCGGCTCAACTTTGGCAAATTGGTTTGGTTTTCGAAAGAGTAAGCTCCCTGCGCCGAGTGGCAAAAAGACTGTTCCACCTAAAGTGAAAGAGGAGAAGAGGGAGCAGAAGATTACATCACTTCTGGGAGGAAAACAGGCAAAGTCTGACAAAAAGAGGGAGAGACGAAAAAGTGAAGGAAAAGACTGGTAAGAAATATCAGACTTCTTTATAGACTATTTTTAACAAGTTGTCTTAGACAGGTTTCAAAAGGGAGTGGTTGATCTATTACAAAGGCTTTACAAAGGAAATGTCCTCATATCTGAGGACTTCACTATGTGCTGTTGTGTTGACACCGCTTTTATTTCAGCTCTGTCGGGAGAAGAGAGTCTCACGATGCAGTGCGGGCCTGCATATCAATGCCCTGTCCGGGAATGTCCCTGAATGAGATGCAAGGACATACGGACATCACTGGGGACCCAAAGGTAAATAAAACTGTCCCTCCTAATCCCATCTTTTGGATAACTCCATGTCTGTTTCTGCTCAGGTTGTCAATGTTGTGCAGTTTCCTTAACTGTTGGTTGAAAGAGTCAATAAAGAATAAGTCGGTTTTTCTGTCGCCAAACATCTTACTGGTCTAACTGTATCTTACCATTTTACTCTGGTGCCTCAAAGGAATGATGTCAAATAAGGGAATGGCTTGGGTTATTTTGGTGGTTCCTTATGGAAACATAAATAATGCACCATACTGTACCAAACTGAAGCGTTCTACTCGGCTTAAGAAGCTGCCTCATCTGCTTCTCAGGCCCCAGTATTAGCATTTTCTGGTTAAGTGTTAAAGCCTTAGTGATAAGAAATCATGATATGATTGAAAATATAAATATATGATGAATATTTTTGTCCTTGTGCAGATGAGCCAGAGAGCAGAGAGTGAGAATGGATCTACTGTGAAGAACACCAACCAGGAAGCACTCATAGGTCAGATTCTCCTTTTCTCTCTCATGATGTTGTTTTTGTCCATAATTTAAAACATCTTGAACAGTGTACAGGTACCAGGAAAAAGAGTATTTTACTCTCAAGGTTTATTTTGTGTTTACCATTTTGCAGTTTGCAGAAAGAAGTGAAGACCAAATATGACAAAAATGTGTAAGTTATGCGTTTGCGATGAATATGCAAGTGAGCGGTCGGGAGGAAAACGTGACGAGTGCCTAATTTTGTCAGTGTGTGCTTCTCCATTTTTTTTTTTTTTTGTGTTTATTTTATTTTTCTCTGCCTCTGCATTTACAGTAACTCTTGTTTTTTTTTTGCTGTGCAGTTATTTATTTTAAAAAAATGGAGATTTTGTTTGCAGGTGTGACTGCTCATCTTCACAGATCCATGCTCTGGACTTTTGCATGCATAGGCTCATGTGATCAGGATGAAGCCATTTTATCCACATAGGAGGCCAAGCCACAGACACATAACCTGGATTAGAAGTCGTGAAAATATGAAGAATTTTCTCCAAAGTTATTGTGACAGATCGTCACTGAGAGCAGTTTGGCAGCATTTCGATGGGGGAATCAGTGTAAAACTCCTCTTTTGTGGTTTGACTTTAGATATTTTTGCCATAACTTTGCTATTTGTGAGCGTCACTGAATGCATTCAGTGCATAGGAAGAATAAGGACAGGAGGAAGCTTGACGTGCCTTGGAATTCTGTGTTTCTAACTGTATACCGTTACAAATGATGTGTTTGACCCTTCAGAGGAATATAATTGATCAAAACCGATCAGTGTATAAAACCCTTCTTCAGTGAGAGTTACTACTGCCTTGTTAAACTAGAGTTATTTTTCATAGAATGCAATATCACGGTCTACTGAATCTGATCCAGTGAATTTAAAATGGTTCTCCTGTTCAAAGAGTCTAAATAACACATAACTAATAACAGTAGTATAATGTCAAACAGTATATTCATGTGACGATCTTCAAGTACCTCAATCCAGGTGCTGATGCCGCCTGTCTGTCCGTGTGAATGCACTTATTCACTCAAAGCAGCACTTTATTTGGCACGAACGTCCAGACAGTCACTCCCTAGATTAAAAATAGCAAGTGTCCACCTCAACTCAGGTAAAGGACTGTGCACAGACTCTGCTGAAATTTCCTCGGTCGCGCAGTGACACCATCGGCAAATATCAAGCACGTTTGATATGTGCGAGCGGCGCTCCCTCGGGGGTTAAGCACCTCATTAAATTTCTGCACTGCGCCAACTAAGCACATTCGTCCAAGCCACAACTGAGTGAATTAACTTTGCCTTCAGTGCCGGGCTGAATTATGCCGTCCACACATTAACTTGTTGAACCTCACGCGATGATGAGCAAGCAGTTTCCCCGGCAGGATGTTTTCAAATAAACAACAAAATTTAGCACGTACAATAAAATGTCTTTTTTGCAATTTTACAGCATATGCAGGGACTGGATTAAGTAATTAGTCTTTATCTTTAGTGGCTGAAGCCAGCTGCATTATAATGTACAGCTCTCCTCATGCTTCTTTGAGAACACAGTATTTGTTCCACTACTTCCATGACTATCAGACAATGTGCTGATGGGACACACTGCAAAAAAGGGGTCTAAACAATAGACGATAGGAAACCTGATTTGTTTTATTTGTCTTTCAAGACAAACTGAGTTCTACTCTTTTAGGCAAATAAACCTGCCCAGTTCTACAATAAATTAGCATGTTTACATGGTGTGAGGGGAAATTCTGTCATTCAGCCAACTTTAGGGTTAATTAGTCACATAAATTCCGGGCATGAAATGCAAGGAACGTATTGTTCCTGTTGACATTTTTATTATTGGTGAGTGTGTTGGGTTTTTTTTGTGAGATAAAGTTGTCAAAATTGCATTAAATGCTACATTTTGGATTTTTTCTATTGTGTCCAAGTCGCACATAGTTGTTCCGATTTTAACCAAACTTGGTACGCTCGTTGCTCTCGTGTTTCCAAACAACTTTCTAATGTACTTCCATTAGCTCCGCCCACCCAGAAGTCGGCCATTTTGGAAAAACAAAAATGGCTAGTCTATGCATTTGAATAAATTCATCCTAGCACGTTTGAGCTAGCCGTGCCAAACTCGGTCCATGTGTTCTCAACAAGTTAATGATTAAAAACTGTCAAAGGATTTTCTCTACGTCAGAATGCGTGGCCTCACCGCTTCTACAAATTTGACGTTAAAATGGCAGGAGAAGTACGTTAAAATTCCACTTTTTCAAAGCAACTAGCCCGATTTAGTCCGACTAAAACTGGACTTTTAAAAATACATTCAAAACAGACAGAACAAAGAGAAGCATGCTACACTGAAGAATAAGACAACTGAGAAAAACATGATTTTTTATTTTTTTTATTAATTAATGGATAATGGGAAGACTTGCACTCGCTAACCCAGGAACAGCTTAATGCTAACAAGGTGAAAGGTGGTGTTTTGGCCTCGAACAGAGCAGAAGTGATAAATTGATTCCCAGTGGTCCAGTAAAACAGGCTGTAGCGCGACTTAACTGAGCATGTAAACTTATACCGAGTGAGAGAGTCAGAGTCCCCCATGTTTGTGCGTAGGTTGTTGGGATTTGTTGTCGGAATTATGATGGAAACGAGGTTTATAATCCATGACTTCTCCACATCCTTAATCACATTAGTTACTGTAATGATGACAACAAAGCATATATATAGTCTCACCACCTTTTCCCCCACTAAACCTCACTAGAGCCCTTAGTATTGATCACATATTTATTATAGTTACCATGGCACTTGATGCGCCGAGTGCCTCCAGCTGGAACTCTCCTATGGGTCGTGTCATCGTTACCATGACGACAAAGGGTTCGGGAGCACATGAGTGGTCCACTCCTGTCGGTTTATATCCAAGTGCAGCGCAGTGGAGAGATCTTTGAGGTTGTTTTTGTTCTGGTGAGGGTTTTTGTGGTCGACGTTGGCTGAACTTGTTAAAGGCTTGTGAAACCAAATCAATCGCCAAGCGTCCTTTGATTCAGCTTTTCTGGAAAAAGCTGCGGCACAGCGAGCGATTCTTGTTAATTTCAGACGAAAGACCAACGTGATCGATGCTGTCGATGTCTTTCTGTCTCCTCGAGTGGATTTTTTTTTTTATCTCATGTGGTGCTTTTAAGCAGTACAATGTTTAAAGGATTTTTAATTGCGTTTTTTATTACACAAGGCTGTGATAAATGACATCTAGAAGATATTAAAAAGTGTGTTTTAGTGTCAAAAGTAACAGGTTGTCCCTGTCCTGCTGGTGTCTTTGTGTATGAACTAGGGCTGAAGAACTAATCAGAATACGGCCGACTGCAGCTTTCAAATCAATATTTCTTTAAAAAAAACGTGCGTCAAATTATCATTAGCTGAAATACTGTCCTGATCTTTGATATTCTACAGACTGAAGAAAACACCTTTGTTTTATCACAGATCGGCACAAATATCCCATTTTTAAAAAGTTATCCAATAAAAAATGGGAAACTAAAACTAGATAACACTAACGATAACCACTTATCGTGAGGTTCTGTGGACACAGCAATGCACTTAACTGAAGTCTTCAGAGGCAACTGTAACACATTAATGTATAACAACGTAAATCTTGACGTACATGATGAAATAACTGGGTCTATGTGACGTGTGTGGCATGTGTTAGTATGTGCATAATGCAAAAATAAATACACGCGTCCTGCCGTGTATTTGTACTTTTCATTCCATGTGCCATGGCGTGCATTTCATGTTCACAGTGTGGCCAGTGCATGCAGACTGTCACACGCTCATTAACCCGACATCTCTAACACACACACACACACACGTCGTTCTCTGTGGCTGCACACATGGAAATGAGTCAAATAAGCTGAGTCTGACTGTGTTTAAGACAAAGATTTACCCAAATCTCTTTTACTACTTAAATATGACTTATTAAATGTGTAAATGAAGCTTACACTGTTTTAAAAACTGGCTCTCATTTAAATTCCTTAATCTTTAGCTGTGACAACACTTTTTTCTTAATACGACTACTCGGTAAAGCAGTCGTACGTGACAGTAGAAATATAGAATACAGTATTCAAATAACCTCTAATTCACCTAATTCAAGTAACCTCTACTTCCGTTTTCTTGTTTATCCACTAACTCATTTATGTGTAGCTTCGTAGAGCTCAGACGAGCAAGTAAAGAGAGTCATGAAGGGAAAAGACAACTGCTGCAGACGAGGTCCAGCGGTGAAGCCGTCCTCTTGTTTCAGAGCGTGCAGACCAGCACTTCAGACGATATTTAAAAAAATGGTCCATTTTTTTTGATATCCGTGGTTTCCGTGCAACACCACTTCAGCCATGTTGTCTCTCTGTCTCCCCTCTGTCTGTTCCTATCCTGAGCCACTTCAGCTGTTCTCCTTGTGCCGCAGGCTCCGGCTGCAAGATGCGAACGTTGGACAGTGGGATCGGGACCATCTCCCTGCCTGAATCCTGTTCCTTCTTCTCCTCCATACTGCATCTCCTCCCCAAATCCTCACCGACCCCAGAACAGTCCCTCAGTCCTCCCAGTGGGCCCGGCTCCTCCAGCGAGGACGTGTCTCCCTCCCCGTTACCGCGGTGGAGAATCCCCACCGGCTTTAAGGACAGAGGCCGCACGGGGATGCCCAACTCCCTGTCCGACTCGTCCGTGGCCCTTATCCCGTCAGTGCCTTTCCCCACTGTGGCCTTCCTCCAGCCCGTCCAACCCCAGTCTGAACCCATTGTGACGTCTGCCAGTGTGTGTGATACCCAGAGCAGACTCCCCAGACCAGCAAAAGGTAAAGTAAAAACTACGAAAAGAAACGAGACCTTTGGGTCCGAGTGAAGCCTATGTAGCTATAGATTATGATATAATTTAATACTTAAATAGTTTTTTGGCTCGACCAAAAAACATAGTTCCACAACTGGACTGACTCGACTGTTGCCTAGCAACACAAACACTGATCACATTTGTGAATGAAATTGAAAAAAATTGTAAAAGAGCACTCGAGTAGTTTTGCTTAATAGTTGAAATGAAGGTCACGTTTGACCTCTAATGGAACAAAAAAGGCCTTAAAAATCACCGTATGGATCCAGCTAATAGTCATGGAAGAGTTTGACTAACTCTTTACATAAACTCTTCCAGAGCCTCAGACACAGAACAGATTGCACCACTTGCATCAGTCTTGTGCTTCGGTGGTGAAATGCATATTTGATTAAATATTTTGTCCCCCGCAGGGACAACTTTGAACATATAAACCTGGCTCTGTGTGTTTCAGTGTTTGTCAGAATTCTAAAATGTGTCGTGGTTCCAGGACGTCAGCCGCTGCCTTTTCCTCTGTCACTCACGTCCTTTTGAATTCCAAATCATAAGAGGTCGGACTCTCTGTGTCACTAACTCCACATTTAATCCCCTTCACTTTAAAGAAAAACCCTCACACGTGTTTCATCGTGTGCTTCTTCTTCTTCTTCTTCTTCTTTCCAGGTGGAATGGAACCAAAGAAGTTAACGTACATCAAATCGAAACCTCGAGCCGCGCCGAGCCAACAGAAAGAGCAGACGAGGCTCCAGCTCGCCAACTGTAAGACTTTAAGTTTTTATTAACCGACCTCTGACTGACTTCAATCCTCAGGGTTAAACACATCATTTACCCCCTGTTAGATTTGCAATTATGCAAGAAATTATTATTTTTAAAGGTCAAAGTGAGTCAAAGTGAACACATTCGCCCGTTAAACGACAACATTTTTCCTCATTCCTGTTTTGATTTCTGTTTGATTTAAAAACTAAGCTCCGACCTTGGCAAATAATAATAAGAAAAGTTTGACAGATTCTTCACCGAGTTGTTTTAAGGGATTATATAGGTGATATTTCACCGGGGGAACATTTATTCACTTCATATTAAGACGAATGTAGGATCTGCTTCTTCAAACTCTGTCTGTCGCTGTTGTTTGTGTAAAGGTGAGGAAAAGTGCGAGCATTTCTCTTTCGTCACATTGTTGACGGAGTCTTTTTGCCTCCAAACTGAACTTAAAATGACAAACAGTTCAAACATTTCCGTCCCACACTGAGCAGAAGGCAGGTTTAAGGAGGAGAATAAATACACGACAAACACAAGTCGGCCAAACGTCGTCTGCTTCCTTGTACACTACATCAACACTGGTCTTTGTCTTTGTGAGGTCCAAAAAAAAGGTTAAAAACATTTGACCCACAATGTTAAACGGCTTTTTCAGGGTTAAGAGCTGGTTTAAGGATTAGAGTTAAAGTTAAAGCTTGAAGATGTGAGCTTTTAACACACACCGCTAGGTGTGACCACTAAATGTTAACATACGTATAAAAAACACGTATGTGTGTATAGAGAGAACAGTAAATACACAAAAAAATTTTTTTTTCAAATTTTGGACGACATAGTATAGTATGACGTTTTTGTCAAATTTTGGACCAACATTTTTTTTCAAATTTTTTTTTTCAAATTTTGGACGACATAGTATAGTATGACGTTTTTGTCAAATTTTGGACCAATTTTTTTTTCAATTTTTATTTTTCAAATTTTGGACGACATAGTATAGTATGACGTTTTTGTCAAATTTTGGACCAACATTTTTTTTCAAATTTTTTTTTTCAAATTTTGGACGACATAGTATAGTATGACGTTTTTGTCAAATTTTGGACCAAATTTTTTTTCAATTTTTATTTTTCAAATTTTGGACGACATAGGATAGTATGACGTTTTTGTCAAATTTTGGACCAACATTTTTTTTCAAAAATGTTTTTTTTTTTTGCTCTGGGGCTCCACCTGCAGACATGTTATGGTACTGCAACCAGTAGTTCTTTGTCGATGTCATTCATGAAGTAGATATTTTTAATTGTGTTGATTTATAAAGTGGAAATGATGGTCCTCAGTATGCAGCAAGTACAAGAGTGTGTGTGTGTGTGTGTGTGTATACATATGCATATTTATATATATCCTTTTTTCCTCAGACATGATAATTGTTCCATCTCAGTTTTACTTTTATCTATGATTATTTGAATATGCAAAAGACAGTTTTGATTTATTTTGAAATCTTCCATTCCAGAGTTTCTGAAGTGGACTGAGTCGACCGAGGGTCGGCGAAAACCGAACAATCGCTTGGATTTGATCGTCTTTTAGGTCACATGGAGTTTGGACTCTTGCGTCTGTCTGTGAGGATGAAAACTCCTCACCACTTGGGCACCGCTGGCTTCCTTCATGTGCTCAGCGTCCAGATGAGACACTTTGTAGCCTTTTCAGATGTTTGCCGTGAAACGCACTGGGAGCCATTTTGGAGGCTGGGGCAGCTCGCTGGCATCAGCTGTGAACACCTGGTACCACTCTGCTGCACCACTACAGTCACATAGACACCATGGATTTCATTTTACCCCTGACAACAAACTCCTTTATCATAGTTCTTCATCAACCTCTAATAAATTAATCTGACGCTCTTGCAAATACAGCGCTCTCTTCTCGTTCTCTGGTCAGTTTGGTCGATGAAAACATCCGTTTCTTTGCGTTTACAGTCCGTTATGTAGATTTTTTAGTTTGTACTGTTTATTCCGAGGATCATTATTGCAACAACACATCATCAGTACTTACCTCTCTCGCATCTAAATCCAGCTCTCATTCCTTAAACCTCGTTTTCATCCAAAAGTACGAGCTGGAGAAGCATTGATGACTGGAGCACAGGGACCGTCTACAAAGTGCAACACCTGAAAAAGATGTTTTAAAAAAATATTCAATAACTTCACTAAAATACAGCATAGTGTCATCAAAATTCTGACAATCTACAGTGCGTAATGTAGATTGTTTTTGTTTGTACCGTTTATTACGAATATGCAACTCGTACAAGGCTTCCCGATTACTACTAAATAAAGTCTTCGCTCGACTTGATGTAGAAATGAAATTGAGGAAGCTAAATAATAAAACGCAGAAAAAAGAACTATAGATGATAAATGCGAAAAAAGGAGTGAGAAGAAGCATAGCGAACACCGCCGCTGTTCACACAGACTGTGTCTGTTGAGCACTCATTTGCCTTTAAAAATCATTTAAAAAATACTCTAAATACTCTTATGTTTTCAACCCTGTGCACTCATCAGTGCTGCACAATAAAACGTTATTTTAAATTAAATTAATTGAATGAGGAAACTGAGGGAACTTCTTTTTTTCTCCCTGATGACGGCTCGAGGCTGAAAAGTGTTTGTTTTAATCGGTTCAACATGACCACGCCACCACATTAAAGGCATTTTTATTCGTTTCAAAGAGACAGAGAGAGAGAGAGAGAGTGCCTTGGAGTTTTTTCCCCCTTCGACTCTTTATTTCTGCGCGTTTCCCGTCCAAAGACCAACCTCTTATGAACCTCTCATGTGAGAACCAAGAAGCGCTCCTGTTAGAGCCAAAGAGTTTTCAATCTTCCATATTTGACTCCACCATCAAAACACATTCATGAATGCGGTTAAATCACAGGGTTTTACAGGCACAGCCACTTTGCGAGCAGACCGGAATCCAGAATGGCTCCAACAAAGATGATGATGATGATGTAGCTCAGTCAAGATCTTCAGTAGATTTTTACTGTCGCTGGTTTAGTTTTTAGAAAATGGCGCCAAACTGATTTCCTGAGATTCCCCATGTACAGCACTTACTTATATCCGACTGATTGCCATTCACGAGCTCTACATCTCTCAGAGCGACGTGCAATAACTTGTTGTATGCTTTTTTTTTTTTTTTTTTTTCAAACTCACTGTTAATATCAACTTGCATGCAGCCTGTTTCTGGCGTACTCTAACCCACGAAATGCGCCGTATGAACCCGCCGCCGTACGAGGTGTGAAAAAATCGCCATACGCGCGAAACTCTGTGCACTAGACGAGTATTTATGAAATAAGGCACATAAGCTGTAAGTAAAGCCATGTACAGTGAGGCTGACTGTCACGCCTGCAGCTACCCAGCGATCCCTTGAAATGAAGCTGCACTCTGATTTTATATATTGAAATTGCCATATCATATTATATTAACCATTATACAGTATATATATATATATATATATATATATATATATATTATCCACAGTCATGACATCAAGACAGAGCAGTGAGTTTTTTGCATGTAACCTTTGCTGTGAGGCTCCCAGCATTTGTTTTGCAAGCTCAGGGAAAACGCAATCTTTTATTTTGTCTCTGATCGACGCTGTGGATTAATATGTTGAAGCATTTCACTGCAGCCGTAACGATCCGTGTGTCACTCGTTTTTCAAAATAAAACGGAAAAAAACGGACAACTCGTTTTTTTCCAATTTCCAAAAACTAAATTTAGAAGGATTTGAAACTTCCACGATCAATAACATTTAAACAGGATATTGTTGTAACATGTAAGACATTTTTTGACGTAACGTAGACGACAAGCTACCACTTAATTTTCATCAAAAAAAAATAGTCTTCTAACCCTTCCGAGCTGGAGAAGCTACATTGATCTCTAACGCGCAGTCATCCGCGAGACTGGAGGGAGCGCAGGGACCGTCAACAAAGTGCAATACCTGAAAAAAATATTTAAGAAATAGATATATATAATTCAATAAATTCACCATATCACAGCCTAGTGTCGTCAAACTTTTTAACTCATAACTTACAGCAGTTATTTGTCAAATTGTGTTGATTTGCAGACCAGTTTTATCGGAAAAAAGCGGGAAACGCTCGGAAATTGGGAAAAACAGAGTCGTATATCCGTGTTTTTTTCTTCCAATTTTACGTTTTTATTTTGAAAAACGAACGATACACGGCTTCATAACTCGCCAGGTTTTACTGTAACGGTTTAAGTCAAACTAGCCTAGTTTGTGTTTTGTCTGTGCATTTAACCGTAAACATGTTACACCCACTCTCTCTCTTACTATATCCTTTACAGTGATGTTTTCCAGTGTCATGAATGCATATTTGTCTCCTGTGTAGATATGTTTTTGCCAAAAACAAATCTGATTATTGCCAAACTGCTCTGAGCTAATCACATTATACAGAGAATTAATGCAACTTAATCTACATATCATCTACTTGTCATGGTGTGACTATAGCCATACTCTTTTTTTTTACGTGACGTAGAGCAAAAAACAAACAAAAACTATAAAAAAAAAAAAAAGCACTGTAAATGTTGCACAATGCCATAATTATTATTATTTGTGTCACACTATTTAAATGAGATATGTAGCGTTTGTACAGGATCAGGGAAACAGGACGGGGCTGCACTGACATACGGGTAGATGGAGCATGACGTCTGTGTTTTAAAAAAAAAAAAACGTGGCTCACATAACGACGAGCGTGACTCTCGCGAGAGTATTGTATTTTTCTAAACACGTACTCTTTAACGCCCTGTATTTGTACTCAGCACTGACGAGGAGTGTACTTTAATATTTAATGCACATTATTGTTACGCTCACTATTACAGTAATTCTTCCTTTTTTTTTCCCTCCGGTGTCCATTAATAATAATAATAATAATAATAATAACAGTGATGTTCCCCGTGTGACAGTCATCTTAGCAGAATTACCCTACAAGAATTGTATATTACTGATATTCTATGTTTTATGTCAAATTAAAAAAAGAAAGAAAAATAAACTATTTCACTACTTACAGTACAGCGGTGTCGTTTGTTTTATTAATATTTCAACATGTTTAACATTAAGGGTTTGTCATAATGTGGTTCTGCCTCATTAGGACCAGGTTTTGAAAGTTTGATTTGAATTGTGCTTAGGTTCAGTTTAGTCATTAGTCATTAACCGTATGCCTTTTATGCTTATTTTAACCATAAAAGGAAAAAAAGAAGTGATTTTGTACCTTTTATTCCAGAATCTGGCATTTATTTACAATCTACTGCACGTTAAAAAAAAAAAATTGTATTAACAATTTTAAATAAAGGAAAACAAAAGGTTTTATTTAGAAAAAAAACACTGTAGTTGTATGCAAACAACAGATTTTGTGTGTTAAATTTGAAATTGGATGATCGTCACATTGTTTCACCCTTGAAAGGGCTATTTTTTATGGTAAAGACTTGGTTGGTTTTAGGTTATGGTTAAGGTTTGTCAATCAGTAGTTTTGGTTAAAGTAGACATAATTTTTATCCCCTATTTCTACTATTTCTTAACCTAGTTCCCTTTGGTCAAAATACCTTAAGGATGAAGCGCTACAGCAGTTCAATCACTCTGCCAAAACAGCCGTGTTCAGAACGCTCCATTTTGAGCGCCTGTCTCTTTAAATATGCAAATGAGACACAGGAAACTACATCAGCGTCACTGAGGCTCCGGCGGCTAATAGCAGTTAGCATTTAGAAAAGTCATCATTTAAAATGTAATTTACTGTATAAAATGTATCCACTGGACACGTAAATCCTCTGAGGCTGGAAGTTTGTGTAGAACTCTGTGCTGCACTGTGGAGCCAGGGATAAAGCGGAACTCTGCGAGACAACAATTCCAGGAATGTGTCATTGTGACGTAACAATGAGCGCGGAAGTCAACAATGCCCGTTTTGAGGCGGACCACAAAAACATGAGTAAGTCTTCTTTTTTTCCACACTTTGCCTCCAGAGTCCCAAATATCAGTATTAAATTGATTAAAAAGTAGATTTTCCATGTGTCTAATTTCTCCAAATTCAAACCCCAATCTCTTTTTGTTAAAGTGAGCAGCGAGTCCTCGTGACTGGATGTTGGCTGCACTGCACCACAGCTCCTCGTGTCTGCTCCTGCTGGGGCAGCTGTGCTGGCAGAGGGAAAACCGGAGTGAAAGGCACTCGGAAGAACGCGTTTACGACCGCGTACGTCTGAAAACAAGTGACAGTAGTCACGATGATGCACGTTTTCTTTTCTTTTCTTAACACTTTGCGATCACTTTGAGGCCGACTTCAGTCTTAACAGCTGTTTACTTTACAGTCCGAGGAAACGAGGTCTGTGTCAGACTTTATTCCTTCAGACGCATCAGTGTTAATGAACTCTTTGCTTAACCAAAAAAAAGGCATGTTGGTAGTTCTCTGTCGTTTTCCTTCGTTCGCCTCAGTTTATCTTCTAATGAATACGAGTACTGTCTTTTTTTTTATTGTTTCATAATAGGTAATTACCTGCGTGTTTGTCCTGTGTTGCCCAGAGCCACCCTGTCAGATCTGTGAAGGTCAGAGAGTTTGATCAAAATTAAAGTGATGTATTTATGGAGACGCACACGCGCACACACACACACACACACACACACACACACACACACATACACACACATTCTTGTACTTGCTGCATACTGAGGACCAGCATTTCTACTTTATAAAGCAACACAATTACACATATCTACTTCATGAACGACATCTACAAAGAACTACTGGTTGCAGTACCATAAAATGTCTGCAGGTGGAGCCCCAGAGCAGAAAGGGATGGAAGAAAATTTAAAAAAAAAATTTGACCAAAAATGTTTTGGTCCAAAATTTGACAAAACCATCATACTATACTATGTCGTCCAAAATTTGAAAAAATCTTTGACAAAAATTTTTGGTCCAAAATTTGACAAAAACATCATACTATACTATGTCGTTCAAAATTTGAAAAAAAAAATTGACCCAAAATTTTTGGTCCAAAATTTGAAAAAAACGTCATACTATATTATGTCGACCAACATTTTTAAAAACATTTGACCCAAAATTTTTTGTCCAAAATTTCTGGTCCAAAATTTGACAAAAACATCATACTATACTATGTTGTCCAAAATTTGAAAAAATCTTTGACAAAAAGTTTTTGGTCCAAAATTTGACAAATAAAATTCACCCAAAATTTGACAAAAACGTCATACTATACTATGTCGTCCAAAATTAGAATTTTTTTTTTTTTCTTTACAAATTGAGTATAGCATGTTATAGCAACCTAAGGAAGTGATTTCAATGAAAACAAAGTGAGGACCGGCCAAAATGACCTCACTTTGTTGGTTAAAAACCCTCATTGGTCTTCAGTATGCCGCAAGTACAAGAACACACACGCACGCACGCAAACGCACACACAGACTGTGTGTTAGACTACTGAAGTGAAACTGGAGTAAACAAATGTGTTTGTGTACCTGTGCACCGTTTAAACTGTCCGAGTCGACGCTTCACCCTCGCTTTCCCGCTTTGACCTCGTGGCTTTTTATTTTAATTTAGAGACACTTAACCCAAGACAACGTTTCACTCGGGTTCGTTTCGTTCAAAACCGTTTCGCGTCCCCCTTTTAAGATGCAGTTCACAGCGCGCACAGACGGCTTTTTATGATCTGATGGTCGGTCATCCTTGATTGGTGGAGCTCCTTTAAAAGGCTCCATGCGTAAACGCCTCCCACTGAGCCATCGGTCATGTGGTGACACTTATTGCTCAGATGTCGCCCACGAAGACAAAGTGCAGATTCTCATTCAGAGCAGCGCTCTCCTAAATACTGCAACAACTGCTCAACTTCAGCCCAGGAAATTTCCTTCTCCTGCTGAAAAACCACCTGAATAGAAACACAACTCTTACATCTCCACGACGGATTAGGGCCACGCGTGAACAAAAAATATATTTTGTCATGCTGAGATTAATCTCAATATGTTGACTTTAAACTCAACTTTATTCTCTAAATTACAAGTTGATATTTATTCACGTTTAATCTCGACATGAGATGCCGACTTTATTCTTGAAATTTCACATTTAATCTTGACATGATATTTCGACTTTATTCTTGAAATTTCAAGTTTAATTTCATATTCCAACTTTATTCTCAAAATGTCACGTTTAATATTCCAATTTTCTTCTCGTTTAATCTCGACATGATATATGGACTTTATTCTCGAATTTTCAAGTTTAATCTCGACATGATATTCCGACTTTATTCTCAAAATTTCAAATTTAATCTCGACATGATATTCCAATTTTGTTCTCAAATTTAATATCGACATGCTAATACGACTTTATACTCGAAATTTCAAGTTTAATCTCGAGTTCATATTCCAACTTTATCCTCAAAATGTCACGTTTAATCTCGACATGATATTCCAATTTTGTTCTCAAGTTTAATCTCGACATGATATACGGACTTTATTCTCGAATTTTCAAGTTTAATCTCGACATGATATTCTGACTTTAATCTTGATATTTCACGTGTAATCTCGACATGCTATTCCCACTTTATTCTTGAATTTTCAAGTTTAATCTCGACATGATATACAGACTTTATTCTCGAAAATGTCAAGTTTAATCTCGACATATGAAACTATCACCACATGTGAATTCACATCCTTTCTTTGTCTGAAATGTGAGGTCTGTGTTCTACTCTTACGTCCATCCAAAGTAGACATTCATAGTATTCAATTATGTCCCAATGTATAATTACCCAAGATCCAATTAGACTGATGAGGACAGTAAATCACAAACAACTTCTTCACGGCTCCTTGGTTCAGCGCTGTCACACT
Source organism: Microchirus variegatus (assembly GCF_963457635.1). NCBI lineage: Eukaryota > Metazoa > Chordata > Actinopteri > Pleuronectiformes > Soleidae > Microchirus > Microchirus variegatus. The sequence goes on from NC_139817.1 coordinate 6,659,038, forward strand.
GTTTCATGCGCTAATTAAAAGAGGACGATTGTAACAGCTCTGAATCAGACACGAGGTTTGACACAAACCAAAAATCCGTTTAGCGTCGAGACGAGTGAAAACAGTGACGAAGCACTGAAATACACTCTGGTGCTGCAGCTCAGCAGTTTGCCTTCACGGGTTTGTTCTTCACTAAAATCCATTCTCTACTCGTGCAGCAGGTGCTGGAAGGTGTAGTGATGCATACACGCTATAAATTGAGTTTGGGTGTGGTTAAGGACAGGTCGTTAAGCTGTCAGGTTCAGAAGCAGAGCAGGAATTCTTCAGGCAGGTTTTTAGACCTTACGTCAAACGATCCCCCGCAATGCTCAAAGCTGAAGGAGACACTCGTCCATCTGTATGTATGAACATTTTGTCGATTTTTCGAACGACATGCTATAGTATGACTTTTTGTGAAATTTTTGGGCTACATAGTATAATATGACCTTTTAGTCTAATTTTGGACAACATTTAAAAAAAAATTTTTTTTGTCAAATTTTGGACCTAAACATTTTTTCCAAAAACATTTTCAGACTTTGGACGACATCGTATAGTATGTCGTTTCTTGTCAAATTTTGGACGAAAAAAACTGTTTTCAAAATTTTTTGGACGACATAGTATAGTATGTATTTTTGTTAAATTTCGGACAAAAAATGTTTTCAAAAAATAGAATAGAATGTAGATTTTTGTCAGATTTTGGACGACATAGAATAGTATGTCGTTTTTGTCAAATTTCAGATGAAAAAACTTTTTCAAAGTCAGCAAGAATAGCTTGTGCTGGAAGAGAAAGACTTGTATGTCTGAAGTTGTGAGTTCAAACCTGATGGTCAACTGTTGTGAGTGCAATGTTCAAAGTTCAAATTTATTTAAATTCTTTTGGTCAGAAGTTCTAAGAACTTCAGATGATTTTTATACACGTGCTCCTGCATTGTCTAGTTGCTGTATAATGCTTTTTGTTTCATTTTCGTAGTGTTTCAAAAAGTCATGTAAATTAACATGGTCACGGGCCGCTGTTGCATTGCCACTGTTAGCAGCGAGACGCCATGTTTCTACGGGAGCCTGTAAGGACAAACCAGAGAGAACAAATCGAGCGCCGAGACGAGGCTGAGAGCAGATCTTTTTACGCGTTTAGAATGGAGGACCACAGGTATTTTACAGCGGATAAAGGAACACCAGTACCTGACCCTACGCCCACACCAAAGACGACGAGGACGACATTTGACCGGCTGAGGATACCGTAGAGCTCAGGGATCTATCTTGTCAACAGATCCAATCAACCAACAATGAAAGAGTGAATCCAACTGAGGAGTATGTTTTGAAGTTTTGAAGCCCGATAAGTGTGAACTTCCATGAACTAGTCCTATTAAGTGAGTTAGCCACGCTGCAGTGAGTGACATGTTCCCTCATTACCATGAAAACAAACACTGTCATTAGCCTCATTTTCTGTCACTATCCCACAAACATCATCCTGCTGCTGTAAACGCTCATTAGTGCAACAACTGAGTATCGATCTGCCAGTGGACAAAAGTAACAACTTTAAAGATTAATGTTGATTTAATAGAACGACACTGCTCAAATTCACAGAACACTTCCTTTGTGATTTTGAATCCAGCTCTAGGACATTGCATTTTTGTTGTTGTTGTCAAAGGATTTTACTAATTTGATCAGCATAAAAAAAGGTTTATGAAATTTATACAGTATATTTTAGTCCTCTGTTATTTCTGATAATGGATTGATTAAGGACAGACGTCATCATTACAACTTGGGATGTGAATCTGTATCGGTCTGCATCGATATCGATCAAAATCTGCTAAAAACATCTGATTTTGGACAGATAAATTTGCATTTGTGTGAAAGTTTTTGTCTCAATGTCCAAAAACAGGCCAAAAAAATGTAACCTTATGTACAGGCGTTTTTCCAACTCTCTCCTCTCTGGTGACAAAGACACTGATTCGCCAGCTTCCTGCAACAGCGCGAGTGAAATGACCGTAATAACCACATGCTTCTCAGCTTTCAGCAACTGTTAGAGTAGCAATAGCACAAACCGTTGCGTAATTAATTACGGTAATGCAGAGTGCTGTTGCGTGAACATGTCATCTGCGATACTCTGTGTCCAAGGGTTAAAAGTCTTGGCTCCCTCTAGTGGATGGGTTGTGTTCCATACAAGTATTTAACGTGAACCTTTAACTCACTCTGTTTACACCGTCATCTTTGCCTGTTCATGTATAATCTGACACACTACATCACAGATTCATTTTTGTTTGATTTAGACACCTCATTAAAAAAAAAATTTAAGTCATACTTTAGTATGTCGTCCAAAATTGAACAGAAAAGTCATACTTTAGTAAGTCATCCAAAATTGAACAGAAAAGTCATACTTTAGTATGTCGTCCAAAATTTGACAAAAAAGTCATACTTTAGTATGTCGTCCAAAATTTGACAAAAAAGTCATACTTTAGTATGTCGTCCAAAATTGAACAGAAAAGTCATACTTTAGTATGTCGTCCAAAATTTGACAAAAAAGTCATACTTTAGTATGTGGTCAAAAATTCAACAAAAGAAGTCCTGCTATAGTATGTCGTCCAAAATTGAACAGAAAAGTCACACTTTAGTATGTCGTCCAAAATTGAACAGAAAAGTCACTGTTTAGTATGTCATCCAAAATGAGTCAAAAAAGTCTTACTATAGTATGTGGTCCAGAATTGAACAGAAAAGTCATACTTTAGTATGTCGTCCAAAATTTGACAAAAAAGTCATACTTTAGTATGTCGTCCAAAATTTGACAAAAAAGTCATACTTTAGTATGTCGTCCAAAATTTGACAAAAAAATTATACTATAGTATGTAGTCCAGAATTGAACAAAACAGTCATAATTTAGTATGTGGTCAAAAATTCAACAAAAGAAGTCCTGCTATAGTATGTCGTCCAAAATTGAACAGAAAAGCCACACTTTAGTATGTCATCCCAAATTTAACAGAAAAGTCACACTTTAGTATGTCATCCAAAATTTAATAGAAAAGTCTTACTATAGTATGTGGTCCAGAATTGAACAGAAAAGTCATACTTTAGTATGTCGTCCAAAATTTGACAAAAAAGTCATACTTAAGTATGTCATCCAAAAAGGGACAAAAAAGTCTTACTAAAGTATGTGGTCCAGAATTGAACAGAAAAGTCATACTTTAGTATGTCGTCCAAAATTTGACAAAAAAGTCATACTTTAGTATGTCGTCCAAAATTTGACAAAAAAGTCATACTTTAGTATGTCGTCCAAAATTTGACAAAAAAGTCTTACTTTAGTATGTCGTCTCAAATTGAACAGAAAAGTCATACTTTAGTATGTGGTCCAGAATTGAACAAAAAAGTCATACTTTAGTATGTGGTCAAAAATTCAACAAAAGAAGTCCTGCGATAGTATGTCGTCCAAAATTGAACAGAAAAGCCACACTAGTATGTCATCCCAAATTTAACAGAAAAGTCACACTTTAGCATGTGGTCTAAATTGTGACAAAAAAGTCATACTTTAGTATGTCGTCCAAAATTTGACAAAAAAGTCATACTTTAGTATGTCGTCCAAGATTTGACAAAAAAGTCATACTTTAGTATGTCGTCCAAAATTTGACAAAAAAGTCATACTTTAGTATGTCTTCCAAAATTTGACAAAAAGTCATACTTAAGTATGTCGTCCAAATTTTGACAAAAAAATCATACTTTAGTATGTCGTCCAAAATTGAACAGAAAAGTCATAATTTAGTATGTCGTCCAAAATTTGACAAAAAAGTCATACTTAAGTATGTCGTCCAAAATTTGACAAAAAAGTCATACTTTAGTATGTTGTCCAAAATTTGACAAAAAGTTATACTATAGTATGTGGTCCAGAATTGAACAAAAAAGTCATACTTTAGTAAGTCGTCCAAAATTGAACAGAAAAGTCATACTTTAGTATGTCATCCAAAATTTAACAGAAAAGTCTTACTATAGTATGTGGTCCAGAATTGAACAGAAAAGTCATACTTTAGTATGTCGTCCAAAATCTGACAAAAAAGTCATACTTTAGTATGTCATCCAAAATTTGACAAAAAAGTCATACTTTAGTATGTCGTCCAAAATTTGACAAAAAGTTATACTATAGTATGTGGTCCAGAATTGAACAGAAAAGTCATACTTTAGTATGTCGTCCAAAATTTGACAAAAAAGTCATACTTTAGTATGTCGTCCAAAATTTGACAAAAAAGTCATGCTTTAGTATGTCGTCCAAATTTTGACAAAAAAATCATACTTTAGTATGTAGTCCAAAATTGAACAGAAAAGTCATACTTTAGTATGTCGTCCAAAATTTGACAAAAAAGTCATACTTTAGTATGTCGTCCAAAATTTGACAAAAAAGTCATACTTTAGTATGTCGTCCAAAATTTGACAAAAAGTTATACTATAGTATGTGGTCCAGAATTGAACAAAAAAGTCATACTTTAGTATGTCTTCCAAAATTGAACAGAAAAGTCATACTTTAGTATGTCATCCAAAATTTAACAGAAAAGTCTTACTAAAGTATGTGGTCCAGAATTGAACAGAAAAGTCATACTTTAGTATGTCGTCCAAAATCTGACAAAAAAGTCATACTTTAGTATGTCGTCCAAAATTTGACAAAAAAGTCATACTTTAGTATGTCGTCCAAAATTTGACAAAAAAGTCATACTTTAGTATGTCGTCCAAAATTTGACAAAAAAGTCATACTTTAGTATGTCGTCCAAAATTTGACAAAAAAGTCATACATTAGTATGTCGTCCAAAATTTGACAAAAAAGTCATACTTTAGTATGTCGTCCAGAATTGAACAAAAAAGTCATACTTAAGTATGTCGTCCAAAATTGAACAGAAAAGTCATACTTTAGTATGTCATTCAAAATTGAACAGAAAAGTCTTACTTTAGTATGTGGTCCAGAATTGAACAGAAAAGTCATACTTTAGTATGTCGTCCAAAATTTGACAAAAAAGTCATACTTTAGTATGTCGTCCAAAATTTGGCAAAAAAGTCATACTTTAGTATGTCGTCCAAAATTTGACAAAAAAGTCATACTTTAGTATGTCGTCCAAAATTTGACAAAGAAGTCATACTTTAGTATGTCGTCCAAAATTTGACAAAAAAGTCATACTTTAGTATGTCGTCCAAAATTTGACAAAAAAGTCATACTTTAGTATGTCGTCCAAAATTTGACAAAAAAGTCATACTTTAGTATGTCGTCCAAAATTTGACAAAAAAGTCATACATTAGTATGTCGTCCAAAATTTGACAAAAAAGTCATACTTTAGTATGTCGTCCAAAATGAGACAAAAAAGTCATACTTTAGTATGTCATCAAAAATTTGACAAAAAAGTCATACTTTAGTATGTCATCCAAAATGAGACAAAAAAGTCTTACTATAATATGTGGTCCAGAATTGAACAGAAAAGTCATACTTTAGTATGTCGTCCAAAATTTGACAAAAAAGTCATACTTTAGTATGTCGTCCAAAATTTGACAAAAAAGTCATACATTAGTATGTCGTCCAAAATTTGACAAAAAAGTCATACTTTAGTATGTCGTCCAAAATGAGACAAAAAAGTCATACTTTAGTATGTCGTCCAAAATTTGACAAAAAAGTCATACTTTAGTATGTCATCCAAAATGAGACAAAAAAGTCTTACTATAGTATGTGGTCCAGAATTGAACAGAAAAGTCATACTGTAGTATGTCGTCCAAAATTTGACAAAAAAGTCATACTTTAGTATGTCGTCCAAAATTTGACAAAAAAGTCATGCTTTAGTATGTCGTCCAAAATTTGACAAAAAGTTATACTATAGTATGTGGTCCAGAATTGAACAAAAAAGTCATACTTTAGTATGTCTTCCAAAATTGAAAAGAAAAGTCATACTTTAGTATGTCATCCAAAATTAAACAGAAAAGTCTTACTATAGTATGTGGTCCAGAATTGAACAGAAAAGTCATACTTTAGTATGTCGTCCAAAATCTGACAAAAAAGTCATACTTTAGTATGTCGTCCAAAATTTGACAGAAAAGTCATACTTTAGTATGTCGTCCAAAATTTGACAAAAAGTTATACTTTAGTATGTGGTCCAGAATTGAACAAAAAAGTCATACTTTAGTATGTCATCCAAAATTTAACAGAAAAGTCTTACTATAGTATGTCGTCCAGAATTGAACAGAAAAGTCATACTTTAGTATGTCGTCCAAAATCTGACAAAAAAGTCATACTTTAGTATGTCGTCCAAAATTTGACAAAAAAGTCATACTTTAGTATGTCGTCCAAAATTTGACAAAAAGTTATACTATAGTATGTGGTCCAGAATTGAACAAAAAAGTCAAACTTAAGTATGTCGTCCAAAATTGAACAGAAAAGTCATACTTTAGTATGTCATTCAAAATTGAACAGAAAAGTCTTACTTTAGTATGTGGTCCAGAATTGAACAGAAAAGTCATACTTTAGTATGTCGTCCAAAATTTGACAAAAAAGTCATACTTTAGTATGTCGTCCAAAATTTGGCAAAAAAGTCATACTTTAGTATGTCGTCCAAAATTTGACAAAAAAGTCATACTTTAGTATGTCGTCCAAAATTTGACAAAAAAGTCATACTTTAGTATGTCGTCCAAAATGAGACAAAAAAGTCATACTTTAGTATGTCATCAAAAATGTGACAAAAAAGTCATACTTTAGTATGTCATCCAAAATGAGACAAAAAAGTCTTACTATAATATGTGGTCCAGAATTGAACAGAAAAGTCATACTTTAGTATGTCGTCCAAAATTTGACAAAAAAGTCATACTTTAGTATGTCGTCCAAAATTTGACAAAAAAGTCATGCTTTAGTATGTCGTCCAAAATTTGACAAAAAGTTATACTATAGTATGTGGTCCAGAATTGAACAAAAAAGTCATACTTTAGTATGTCTTCCAAAATTGAACAGAAAAGTCATACTTTAGTATGTCGTCCAAAATTAAACAGAAAAGTCTTACTGTAGTATGTGGTCCAGAATTGAACAGAAAAGTCATACTTTAGTATGTCGTCCAAAATCTGACAAAAAAGTCATACTTTAGTATGTCGTCCAAAATTTGACAGAAAAGTCATACTTTAGTATGTCGTCCAAAATTTGACAAAAAGTTATACTATAGTATGTGGTCCAGAATTGAACAAAAAAGTCATACTTTAGTATGTCATCCAAAATTTAACAGAAAAGTCTTGCTATAGTATGTGGTCCAGAATTGAACAGAAAAGTCATACTTTAGTATGTCGTCCAAAATCTGACAAAAAAGTCATACTTTAGTATGTCGTCCAAAATTTGACAAAAAAGTCATACTTTAGTATGTCGTCCAAAATTTGACAAAAAGTTATACTATAGTATGTGGTCCAGAATTGAACAAAAAAGTCATACTTAAGTATGTCGTCCAAAATTGAACAGAAAAGTCATACTTTAGGATGTCATTCAAAATTGACCAGAAAAGTCTTACTTTAGTATGTGGTCCAGAATTGAACAGAAAAGTAATACTTTAGTATGTCGTCCAAAATTTGACAAAAAAGTCATATTTTAGTATGTCGTCCAAAATTTGACAAAAAAGTCATACTTTAGTATGTCGTCCAAAATTTGACAAAAAAGTCATACTTTAGTATGTCGTCCAAAATTTGACAAAAAAGTCATACTTTAGTATGTCGTCCAAAATTTGACAAAAAAGTCATACTTTAGTATGTCGTCCAAAATTTGACAAAAAAGTCATACTTTAGTATGTCTTCCAAAATTTGACAAAAAAGTCATACTTTAGTATGTCGTCCAAAATTTGACAAAAAAGTCATACTTTAGTATGTCGTCCAAAATTTGACAAAAAGTTATACTTTAGTATGTCTTCCAAAATTGAAAAGAAAAGTCATACTTTAGTATGTCATCCAAAATTAAACAGAAAAGTCTTACTATAGTATGTGGTCCAGAATTGAACAGAAAAGTCATACTTTAGTATGTCGTCCAAAATCTGACAAAAAAGTCATACTTTAGTATGTCGTCCAAAATTTGACAGAAAAGTCATACTTTAGTATGTCGTCCAAAATTTGACAAAAAGTTATACTTTAGTATGTGGTCCAGAATTGAACAAAAAAGTCATACTTTAGTATGTCATCCAAAATTTAACAGAAAAGTCTTACTATAGTATGTCGTCCAGAATTGAACAGAAAAGTCATACTTTAGTATGTCGTCCAAAATCTGACAAAAAAGTCATACTTTAGTATGTCGTCCAAAATTTGACAAAAAAGTCATACTTTAGTATGTCGTCCAAAATTTGACAAAAAGTTATACTATAGTATGTGGTCCAGAATTGAACAAAAAAGTCAAACTTAAGTATGTCGTCCAAAATTGAACAGAAAAGTCATACTTTAGTATGTCATTCAAAATTGAACAGAAAAGTCTTACTTTAGTATGTGGTCCAGAATTGAACAGAAAAGTAATACTTTAGTATGTCGTCCAAAATTTGACAAAAAAGTCATACTTTAGTATGTCGTCCAAAATTTGGCAAAAAAGTCATACTTTAGTATGTCGTCCAAAATTTGACAAAAAAGTCATACTTTAGTATGTCGTCCAAAATTTGACAAAAAAGTCATACTTTAGTATGTCGTCCAAAATTTGACAAAAAAGTCATACTTTAGTATGTCGTCCAAAATTTGACAAAAAAGTCATACTTTAGTATGTCGTCCAAAATTTGACAAAAAAGTCATACATTAGTATGTCGTCCAAAATTTGACAAAAAAGTCATACTTTAGTATGTCGTCCAAAATGAGACAAAAAAGTCATACTTTAGTATGTCATCAAAAATTTGACAAAAAAGTCATACTTTAGTATGTCATCCAAAATGAGACAAAAAAGTCTTACTATAATATGTGGTCCAGAATTGAACAGAAAAGTCATACTTTAGTATGTCGTCCAAAATTTGACAAAAAAGTCATACTTTAGTATGTCGTCCAAAATTTGACAAAAAAGTCATACTTTAGTATGTCGTCCAAAATTTGACAAAAAAGTCATACTTTAGTATGTCATCCAAAATGAGACAAAAAAGTCTTACTATAGTATGTGGTCCAGAATTGAACAGAAAAGTCATACTGTAGTATGTCGTCCAAAATTTGACAAAAAAGTCATACTTTAGTATGTCGTCCAAAATTTGACAAAAAAGTCATGCTTTAGTATGTCGTCCAAAATTTGACAAAAAGTTATACTATAGTATGTGGTCCAGAATTGAACAAAAAAGTCATACTTTAGTATGTCTTCCAAAATTGAACAGAAAAGTCATACTTTAGTATGTCATCCAAAATTAAACAGAAAAGTCTTACTGTAGTATGTGGTCCAGAATTGAACAGAAAAGTCATACTTTAGTATGTCGTCCAAAATCTGACAAAAAAGTCATACTTAAGTATGTCGTCCAAAATTTGACAGAAAAGTCATACTTTAGTATGTCGTCCAAAATTTGACAAAAAGTTATACTATAGTATGTGGTCCAGAATTGAACAAAAAAGTCATACTTTAGTATGTCATCCAAAATTTAACAGAAAAGTCTTGCTATAGTATGTGGTCCAGAATTGAACAGAAAAGTCATACTTTAGTATGTCGTCCAAAATCTGACAAAAAAGTCATACTTTAGTATGTCGTCCAAAATTTGACAAAAAAGTCATACTTTAGTATGTCGTCCAAAATTTGACAAAAAGTAATACTATAGTATGTGGTCCAGAATTGAACAAAAAAGTCATACTTAAGTATGTCGTCCAAAATTGAACAGAAAAGTCATACTTTAGTATGTCATTCAAAATTGACCAGAAAAGTCTTACTTTAGTATGTGGTCCAGAATTGAACAGAAAAGTAATACTTTAGTATGTCGTCCAAAATTTGACAAAAAAGTCATACTTTAGTATGTCGTCCAAAATTTGACAAAAAAGTCATACTTTAGTATGTCGTCCAAAATTTGGCAAAAAAGTCATACTTTAGTATGTCGTCCAAAATTTGGCAAAAAAGTCATACTTTAGTATGTCGTCCAAAATTTGACAAAAAGTCATACTTTAGTATGTCGTCCAAAATTTGACAAAAAAGTCATACTTTAGTATGTCGTCCAAAATTTGACAAAAAAGTCATACTTTAGTATGTCGTCCAAAATTTGACAAAAAAGTCATACTTTAGTATGTCGTCCAAAATTTGACAAAAAAGTCATACTTTAGTATGTCGTCCAAAATTTGACAAAAAGTTATACTATAGTATGTGGTCCAGAATTGAACAAAAAAGTAATACTTTAGTATGTCATCCAAAATTTAACAGAAAAGTCTTACTATAGTATGTGGTCCAGAATTGAACAGAAAAGTCATACTTTAGTATGTCGTCCAAAATCTGACAAAAAAGTCATACTTTAGTATGTCGTCCAAAATTTGACAAAAAAGTCATACTTTAGTATGTCGTCCAAAATTTGACAAAAAGTTATACTATAGTATGTGGTCCAGAATTGAACAAAAAAGTCATACTTTAGTATGTCGTCCAAAATTTGACAAAAAAGTCATACTTTAGTATGTCGTCCAAAATTTGACAAAAAAGTCATACTTTAGTATGTCGTCCAAAATTTGACAAAAAAAGTCATACTTTAGTATGTCGTCCAAAATTTGACAAAAAAGTCATACTTTAGTATGTCGTCCAAAATTTGACAAAAAAGTCATACTTTAGTATGTCGTCCAAAATTTGACAAAAAAGTCATACTTTAGTATGTCTTCCAAAATTTGACAAAAAAGTCATACTTTAGTATGTCGTCCAAATTTTGACAAAAAAATCATACTTTAGTATGTCGTCCAAAATTGAACAGAAAAGTCATACTTTAGTATGTCGTCCAAAATTTGACAAAAAAGTCATACTTTAGTATGTCGTCCAAAATTTGACAAAAAGTTATACTATAGTATGTGGTCCAGAATTGAACAAAAAAGTCATACTTTAGTATGTCGTCCAAAATTGAACAGAAAAGTCATACTTTAGTATGTCATCTAAAATTTAACAGAAAAGTCTTACTATAGTATGTGGTCCAGAATTGAACAGAAAAGTCATACTTTAGTATGTCCTCCAAAATCTGACAAAAAAGTCATACTTTAGTATGTCATCCAAAATTTGACAAAAAAGTCATACTTTAGTATGTCGTCCAAAGTTTGACAAACAGTTATACTATAGTATGTGGTCCAGAATTGAACAGAAAAGTCATACTTTAGTATGTCGTCCAAAATTTGACAAAAAAGTCATACTCTAGTATGTCGTCCAAAATTTGACAAAAAAGTCATGCTTTAGTATGTCGTCCAAATTTTGACAAAAAAATCATACTTTACTATGTCGTCCAAAATTGAACAGAAAAGTCATACTTTAGTATGTCGTCCAAAATTTGACAAAAAAGTCATACTTTAGTATGTCGTCCAAAATTTGACAAAAAAGTCATACTTTAGTATGTCTTCCAAAATTTGACAAAAAGTTATAATATAGTATGTGGTCCAGAATTGAACAAAAAAGTCATACTTTAGTATGTCATCCAAAATTTAACAGAAAAGTCTTACTATAGTATGTCGTCCAAAATTGAACAGAAAAGTCATACTTTAGTATGTCGTCAAATTTGACAAAAAAGTCATACTTTAGTATGTCATCCAAAATGAGACAAAAAAGTCTTACTATAATATGTGGTCCAGAATTGAACAGAAAAGTCATACTTTAGTATGTCGTCCAAAATTTGACAAAAAAGTCATACTTAAGTATGTCGTTCAAAATTTGACAAAAAAGTCATACTTTAGTATGTCGTCCAAAATTTGACAAAAAAGTCATACTTTAGTATGTCATCCAAAATGACACAAAAAAGTCTTACTATAGTATGTGGTCCAGAATTGAACAGAAAAGTCATACTTTAGTATGTCGTCCAAAATTTGACAAAAAAGTCATACTTTAGTATGTCGTCCAAAATTTGACAAAAAAGTCATGCTTTAGTATGTCGTCCAAATTTTGACAAAAAAATCATTCCTTAGTATGTCGTCCAAAATTGAACAGAAAAGTCATACTTTAGTATGTCGTCCAAAATTTGACAAAAACAGTCATACTTTAGTATGTCGTCCAAAATTTGACAAAAAAGTCATACTTTAGTATGTCGTCCAAAATTTGACAAAAAGTTATACTATAGTATGTGGTCCAGAATTGAACAAAAAAGTCATACTTTAGTATGTGTTCCAAAATTGAACAGAAAAGTCTTACTATAGGATGTGGTCCAGAATTGAACAGAAAAGTCATACTTTAGTTTGTCGTCCAAAATCTGACAAAAAAGTCATACTTTAGTATGTCGTCCAAAATTTAACAAAAAAGTCATACTTTAGTATGTCGTCCAAAATTTGACAAAAAGTTATACTATAGTATGTGGTCCAGAATTGAACAAAAAAGTCATACTTTAGTATGTCGTCCAAAATTTGACAAAAAAGTCATACTTTAGTATGTCGTCCAAAATTTGACAAAAAAGTCATACTTTAGTATGTCGTCCAAAATTTGACAAAAAGTTATACTATAGTATGTGGTCCAGAATTGAACAAAAAAGTAATACTTTAGTATGTCATCCAAAATTTAACAGAAAAGTCTTACTATAGTATGTGGTCCAGAATTGAACAGAAAAGTCATACTTTAGTATGTCGTCCAAAATCTGACAAAAAAGTCATACTTTAGTATGTCGTCCAAAATTTGACAAAAAAGTCATACTTTAGTATGTCGTCCAAAATTTGACAAAAAGTTATACTATAGTATGTGGTCCAGAATTGAACAAAAAAGTCATACTTTAGTATGTCGTCCAAAATTTGACAAAAAAGTCATACTTTAGTATGTCGTCCAAAATTTGACAAAAAAGTCATACTTTAGTATGTCGTCCAAAATTTGACAAAAAAAGTCATACTTTAGTATGTCGTCCAAAATTTGACAAAAAAGTCATACTTTAGTATGTCGTCCAAAATTTGACAAAAAAGTCATACTTTAGTATGTCGTCCAAAATTTGACAAAAAAGTCATACTTTAGTATGCCTTCCAAAATTTGACAAAAAAGTCATACTTTAGTATGTCGTCCAAATTTTGACAAAAAAATCATACTTTAGTATGTCGTCCAAAATTGAACAGAAAAGTCATACTTTAGTATGTCGTCCAAAATTTGACAAAAAAGTCATACTTTAGTATGTCGTCCAAAATTTGACAAAAAGTTATACTATAGTATGTGGTCCAGAATTGAACAAAAAAGTCATACTTTAGTATGTCGTCCAAAATTGAACAGAAAAGTCATACTTTAGTATGTCATCTAAAATTTAACAGAAAAGTCTTACTATAGTATGTGGTCCAGAATTGAACAGAAAAGTCATACTTTAGTATGTCCTCCAAAATCTGACAAAAAAGTCATACTTTAGTATGTCATCCAAAATTTGACAAAAAAGTCATACTTTAGTATGTCGTCCAAAGTTTGACAAACAGTTATACTATAGTATGTGGTCCAGAATTGAACAGAAAAGTCATACTTTAGTATGTCGTCCAAAATTTGACAAAAAAGTCATACTCTAGTATGTCGTCCAAAATTTGACAAAAAAGTCATGCTTTAGTATGTCGTCCAAATTTTGACAAAAAAATCATACTTTAGTATGTCGTCCAAAATTGAACAGAAAAGTCATACTTTAGTATGTCGTCCAAAATTTGACAAAAAAGTCATACTTTAGTATGTCGTCCAAAATTTGACAAAAAAGTCATACTTTAGTATGTCTTCCAAAATTTGACAAAAAGTTATAATATAGTATGTGGTCCAGAATTGAACAAAAAAGTCATACTTTAGTATGTCATCCAAAATTTAACAGAAAAGTCTTACTATAGTATGTCGTCCAAAATTGAACAGAAAAGTCATACTTTAGTATGTCGTCAAATTTGACAAAAAAGTCATACTTTAGTATGTCATCCAAAATGAGACAAAAAAGTCTTACTATAATATGTGGTCCAGAATTGAACAGAAAAGTCATACTTTAGTATGTCGTCCAAAATTTGACAAAAAAGTCATACTTAAGTATGTCGTTCAAAATTTGACAAAAAAGTCATACTTTAGTATGTCGTCCAAAATTTGACAAAAAAGTCATACTTTAGTATGTCATCCAAAATGACACAAAAAAGTCTTACTATAGTATGTGGTCCAGAATTGAACAGAAAAGTCATACTTTAGTATGTCGTCCAAAATTTGACAAAAAAGTCATACTTTAGTATGTCGTCCAAAATTTGACAAAAAAGTCATGCTTTAGTATGTCGTCCAAATTTTGACAAAAAAATCATTCCTTAGTATGTCGTCCAAAATTGAACAGAAAAGTCATACTTTAGTATGTCGTCCAAAATTTGACAAAAACAGTCATACTTTAGTATGTCGTCCAAAATTTGACAAAAAAGTCATACTTTAGTATGTCGTCCAAAATTTGACAAAAAGTTATACTATAGTATGTGGTCCAGAATTGAACAAAAAAGTCATACTTTAGTATGTGTTCCAAAATTGAACAGAAAAGTCTTACTATAGGATGTGGTCCAGAATTGAACAGAAAAGTCATACTTTAGTTTGTCGTCCAAAATCTGACAAAAAAGTCATACTTTAGTATGTCGTCCAAAATTTAACAAAAAAGTCATACTTTAGTATGTCGTCCAAAATTTGACAAAAAGTTATACTATAGTATGTGGTCCAGAATTGAACAAAAAAGTCATACATTAGTATGTGTTCCAAAATTGAACAGAAAAGTCATACTTTAGTATGTCATCCAAAATTTAACAGAAAAGACTTACTATAGGATGTGGTCCAGAATTGAACAGAAAAGTCATACTTTAGTATGTCGTCCAAAATCTGACAAAAAAGTCATACTTTAGTATGTCGTTCAAAATTTGACAAAAAAGTCATACTTGAGTATGTCGTCCAAAATTTGACAAAAAGTTATACTATAGTATGTGGTCCAGAATTGAACAAAAAAGTCATACTTTAGTATGTGTTCCAAAATTGAACAGAAAAGTCTTACTATAGGATGTGGTCCAGAATTGAACAGAAAAGTCATACTTTAGTTTGTCGTCCAAAATCTGACAAAAAAGTCATACTTTAGTATGTCGTCCAAAATTTAACAAAAAAGTCATACTTTAGTATGTCGTCCAAAATTTGACAAAAAGTTATACTATAGTATGTGGTCCAGAATTGAACAAAAAAGTCATACTTTAGTATGTGTTCCAAAATTGAACAGAAAAGACATACTTTAGTATGTCATCCAAAATTTAACAGAAAAGTCTTACTATAGGATGTGGTCCAGAATTGAACAAAAAAGTCTTACTTTAGTATGTCGTTCAAAATTGAACAGAAAAGTCATACTTTAGTATGTCGTCCAAAATTTGACAAAAAAGTCATACTTTAGTATGTCGTCCAAAATTTGACAAAAAATTCATGCTTTAGTATGTCGTCCAAATTTTGACAAAAAAATCATTCCTTAGTATGTCGTCCAAAATTGAACAGAAAAGTCATACTTTAGTATGTCGTCCAAAATTTGACAAAAAAGTCATACTTTAGTATGTCGTCCAAAATCTGACAAAAAGTTATACTATAGTTTGTGGTCCAGAATTGAACAAAAAAGTCATACTTTAGTATGTGTTCCAAAATTGAACAGAAAAGTCTTACTATAGGATGTGGTCCAGAATTGAACAGAAAAGTCATACTTTAGTTTGTCGTCCAAAATCTGACAAAAAAGTCATACTTTAGTATGTCGTCCAAAATTTGACAAAAAAGTCATACTTTAGTATGTCGTCCAAAATTTGACAAAAAGTTATACTATAGTATGTGGTCCAGAATTGAACAAAAAAGTCATACTTTAGTATGTCGTTCAAAATTGAACAGAAAAGTCATACTTTAGTATGTCGTCCAAAATCTGACAAAAAAGTCATACTTTAGTATGTCGTCCAAAATTGAACAGAAAAGTCATACTTTAGTATGTCGTCCAAAATTTGACAAAAAAGTCATACTTAAGTATGTCGTCCAAAATTTGACAAAAAAGTCATACTTTAGTATGTCGTCCAAAATTTGACAAAAAGTTATACTATAGTATGTGGTCCAGAATTGAACAAAAAAGTCATACTTTAGTATGTCGTCCAAAATCTTACAAAAAAGTCATACTTTAGTATGTCGTTCAAAATTTGACAAAAAAGTCATACTTTAGTATGTCGTCCAAAATTTGACAAAAAGTTATACTATAGTATGTGGTCCAGAATTGAACAAAAAAGTCTTACTTTAGTATGTCGTTCAAAATTGAACAGAAAAGTCATACTTTAGTATGTCATCCAAAATTTAACAGAAAAGTCTTACTATAGTATGTGGTCCAGAATTGAACAGAAAAGTCATACTTTAGTATGTCGTCCAAAATTTGACAAAAAAGTCATACTTTAGTATGTCGTCCAAAATTTGACAAAAAAGTCATACTTTAGTATGTCGTCCAAAATTTGACAAAAATGTCATACTTTAGTATGTCGTCCAAAAATTTGACAAAAAAGTCATACTTTAGTATGTCGTCCAAAATTTGACAAAAAAATCATAATTAGTATGTCGCCCAAAATTGAACAGAAGAGTCATACTTTAGTATGTCGTCCAAAATTTGTCAAAAAAGTCAGACTTTAGTATGTCGTCCAAAATTTGACAAAAAAGTCATACTTCAGTATGTCGTCCAAAATTTGACAAAAAGTTATACTATAGTATGTGGTCCAGAATTGAACAAAAAAGTCATACTTTAGTATGTCATCCAAAATTTAACAGAAAAGTCATACTTTAGTATGTCATCCAAAATTTAACAGAAAAGTCTTACTAAAGTATGTGGTCCAGAATTGAACAGAAAATTCATACTTTAGTATGTCGTCCAAAATCTGACAAAAAAGTCATACTTTAGTATGTCGTCCAAAATTTGACAAAAAAGTCATACTTCAGTATGTCGTCCAAAATTTGACAAAAAGTTATACTATAGTATGTGGTCCAGAATTGAACAAAAAAGTCATACTTTAAGTATATCGTCCAAAATTTAACAGAAAAGTCATACTTTAGTATGTCATCCAAAATTTAACAGAAAAGTCTTACTATAGTATGTGGTCCAGAATTGAACAGAAAAGTCATACTTTAGTATGTCGTCCAAAATTTGACAAAAAAGTCATACTTTAGTATGTCGTCCAAAATTTGACAAAAAAGTCATACTTTAGTATGTCGTCCAAAATTTGACAAAAAAGTCATACTTTAGTATGTCGTCCAAAATTTGACAAAAAAGTCACACTTTAGTATGTCGTCCAAAATTTGACAAAAAAGTCATACTTTAGTATGTCATCCAAAATGAGACAAAAAAGTCTTACTATAGTATGTGGTCCAGAATTGAACAGAAAAGTCATACTTTAGTATGTCGTCCAAAATTTGACAAAAAAGTCATACTTTAGTATGTCGTCCAAAATTTGACAAAAAAGTCATGCTTTAGTAGATCGTCCAAATTTTGACATAAAAATCATTCCTTAGTATGTCGTCCAAAATTGAACAGAAAAGTCATACTTTAGTATGTCGTCCAAAATTTGACAAAAAAGTCATACTTTAGTATGTCGTCCAAAATCTGACAAAAAGTTATACTATAGTTTGTGGTCCAGAATTGAACAAAAAAGTCATACTTTAGTATGTGTTCCAAAATTGAACAGAAAAGTCTTACTATAGGATGTGGTCCAGAATTGAACAGAAAAGTCATACTTTAGTTTGTCGTCCAAAATCTGACAAAAAAGTCATACTTTAGTATGTCGTCCAAAATTTGACAAAAAAGTCATACTTTAGTATGTCGTCCAAAATTTGACAAAAAGTTATACTATAGTATGTGGTCCAGAATTGAACAAAAAAGTCTTACTTTAGTATGTCGTTCAAAATTGAACAGAAAAGTCATACTTTAGTATGTCGTCCAAAATCTGACAAAAAAGTCATACTTTAGTATGTCGTCCAAAATTGAACAGAAAAGTCATACTTTAGTATGTCGTCCAAAATTTGACAAAAAGTTATACTATAGTATGTGGTCCAGAATTGAACAAAAAAGTCATACTTTAGTATGTGTTCCAAAATTGAACAGAAAAGTCATACTTTAGTATGTCGTCCAAAATTGAACAGAAAAGTCATACTTTAGTATGTCGTCCAAAATTTGACAAAAAGTTATACTATAGTATGTGGTCCAGAATTGAACAAAAAAGTCATACTTTAGTATGTGTTCCAAAATTGAACAGAAAAGTCATACTTTAGTATGTCATCCAAAATTTAACAGAAAAGTCTTACTATAGGATGTGGTCCAGAATTGAACAGAAAAGTCATACTATAGTATGTGGTCCAGAATTGAACAAAAAAGTCATAATTTAGTATGTCGTCCAAAATTGAACAGAAAAGTCATACTTTAGTATGTCATCCAAAATTTAACAGAAAAGTCTTACTATAGGATGTGGTCCAGAATTGAACAGAAAAGTCATACTTTAGTATGTCGTCCAAAATCTTACAAAAAAGTCATACTTTAGTATGTCGTTCAAAATTTGACAAAAAAGTCATACTTTAGTATGTCGTCCAAAATTTGACAAAAAGTTATACTATAGTATGTGGTCCAGAATTGAACAAAAAAGTCATACTTTAGTATGTCATCCAAAATTTAACAGAAAAGTCATACTTTAGTATGTCATCCAAAATTTAACAGAAAAGTCTTACTAAAGTATGTGGTCCAGAATTGAACAGAAAAGTCATACTTTAGTATGTCGTCCAAAATCTGACAAAAAAGTCATACTTTAGTATGTCGTCCAAAATTTGACAAAAAAGTCATACTTCAGTATGTCGTCCAAAATTTGACAAAAAGTTATACTATCGTATGTGGTCCAGAATTGAACAAAAAAGTCATACTTTAGTATATCGTCCAAAATTTAACAGAAAAGTCATACTTTAGTATGTCATCCAAAATTTAACAGAAAAGTCTTACTATAGTATGTGGTCCAGAATTGAACAGAAAAGTCATACTTTAGTATGTCGTCCAAAATTTGACAAAAAAGTCATACTTTAGTATGTCGTCCAAAATTTGACAAAAAAGTCATACTTTAGTATGTCGTCCAAAATTTGACAAAAAAGTCATACTTTAGTATGTCGTCCAAAATTTGACAAAAAGTCATACTTTAGTATGTCGTCCAAAATTTAACAAAAAAGTCATACTTTAGTATGTCGTCCAAAATTTGACAAAAAAGTCATACTTTAGTATGTCGTCCAAAATTTGACAAAAAAGTCATACTTTAGTATGTCGTCCAAAATGAGACAAAAAAGTCATACTTTAGTATGTCGTCCAAAATGAGACAAAAAAGTCATGCTTTAGTATGTCGTCCAAAATTTGACAAAAAGTTATACTATAGTATGTCGTCCAGAATTGAACAGAAAAGTCATACTTTAGTATGTCGTCCAAAATCTGACAAAAAAGTCATACTTTAGTATGTCGTCCAAAATTTGACAAAAAAGTCATACTTTAGTATGTCGTCCAAAATTTGACAAAAAGTTATAATATAGTATGTGGTCCAGAATAGAACAAAAAAGTCATACTTTAGTATGTCTTCCAAAATTGAACAGAAAAGTCATACTTTAGTATGTCATCCAAAATTTAACAAAAAAGTCTTACTATAGTATGTGGTCCAGAATTGAACAGAAAAGTCATACTTTAGTATGTCGTCCAGAATTGAACAAAAAAGTCATACTTAAGTATGTCGTCCAAAATTGAACAGAAAAGTCATACTTTAGTATTTCATCCAAAATTTAATAGAAAGGTCTTACTATAGTATGTGGTCCAGAATTCAACAGAAAAGTAATACTTTAGTATGTCGTCCAAAATTTGACAAAAAAGTCATACTTTAGTATGTCGTCCAAAATTTGACAAAAAAGTCATACTTTAGTATGTCGTCCAAAATTTGACAAAAAAGTCATACTTTAGTATGTCGTCCAAAATTTGACAAAAAAGTCATACTTTAGTATGTCGTCCAAAATTTGACAAAAAAGTCACACTTTAGTATGTCGTCCAAAATTTGACAAAAAAGTCATACTTTAGTATGTCGTCCAAAATTTGACAAAAAAGTCATACTTTAGTATGTCGTCCAAAATTTGACAAAAAAGTCATACTTTAGTATGTCGTCCAAAATTTGACAAAAAAGTCATACTTTAGTATGTCGTCCAAAATCTGACAAAAAGTTATACTATAGTTTGTGGTCCAGAATTGAACAAAAAAGTCATACTTTAGTATGTGTTCCAAAATTGAACAGAAAAGTCTTACTATAGGATGTGGTCCAGAATTGAACAGAAAAGTCATACTTTAGTTTGTCGTCCAAAATCTGACAAAAAAGTCATACTTTAGTATGTCGTCCAAAATTTGACAAAAAAGTCATACTTTAGTATGTCGTCCAAAATTTGACAAAAAGTTATACTATAGTATGTGGTCCAGAATTGAACAAAAAAGTCTTACTTTAGTATGTCGTTCAAAATTGAACAGAAAAGTCATACTTTAGTATGTCGTCCAAAATCTGACAAAAAAGTCATACTTTAGTATGTCGTCCAAAATTGAACAGAAAAGTCATACTTTAGTATGTCGTCCAAAATTTGACAAAAAGTTATACTATAGTATGTGGTCCAGAATTGAACAAAAAAGTCATACTTTAGTATGTGTTCCAAAATTGAACAGAAAAGTCATACTTTAGTATGTCATCCAAAATTTAACAGAAAGGTCTTACTATAGGATGTGGTCCAGAATTGAACAGAAAAGTCATACTATAGTATGTGGTCCAGAATTGAACAAAAAAGTCATAATTTAGTATGTCGTCCAAAATTGAACAGAAAAGTCATACTTTAGTATGTCATCCAAAATTTAACAGAAAAGTCTTACTATAGGATGTGGTCCAGAATTGAACAGAAAAGTCATACTTTAGTATGTCGTCCAAAATCTTACAAAAAAGTCATACTTTAGTATGTCGTTCAAAATTTGACAAAAAAGTCATACTTTAGTATGTCGTCCAAAATTTGACAAAAAGTTATACTATAGTATGTGGTCCAGAATTGAACAAAAAAGTCTTACTTTAGTATGTCGTTCAAAATTGAACAGAAAAGTCATACTTTAGTATGTCATCCAAAATTTAACAGAAAAGTCTTACTATAGTATGTGGTCCAGAATTGAACAGAAAAGTCATACTTTAGTATGTCGTCCAAAATTTGACAAAAAAGTCATACTTTAGTATGTCGTCCAAAATTTGACAAAAAAGTCATACTTTAGTATGTCGTCCAAAATTTGACAAAAATGTCATACTTTAGTATGTCGTCCAAAAATTTGACAAAAAAGTCATACTTTAGTATGTCGTCCAAAATTTGACAAAAAAATCATAATTTAGTATGTCGTCCAAAATTGAACAGAAGAGTCATACTTTAGTATGTCGTCCAAAATTTGTCAAAAAAGTCAGACTTTAGTATGTCGTCCAAAATTTGACAAAAAAGTCATACTTTAGTATGTCGTCCAAAATTTGACAAAAAGTTATACTATAGTATGTGGTCCAGAATTGAACAAAAAAGTCATACTTTAGTATGTCATCCAAAATTTAACAGAAAAGTCATACTTTAGTATGTCATCCAAAATTTAACAGAAAAGTCTTACTAAAGTATGTGGTCCAGAATTGAACAGAAAAGTCATACTTTAGTATGTCGTCCAAAATCTGACAAAAAAGTCATACTTTAGTATGTCGTCCAAAATTTGACAAAAAAGTCATACTTCAGTATGTCGTCCAAAATTTGACAAAAAGTTATACTATCGTATGTGGTCCAGAATTGAACAAAAAAGTCATACTTTAGTATATCGTCCAAAATTTAACAGAAAAGTCATACTTTAGTATGTCATCCAAAATTTAACAGAAAAGTCTTACTATAGTATGTGGTCCAGAATTGAACAGAAAAGTCATACTTTAGTATGTCGTCCAAAATTTGACAAAAAAGTCATACTTTAGTATGTCGTCCAAAATTTGACAAAAAAGTCATACTTTAGTATGTCGTCCAAAATTTGACAAAAAAGTCATACTTTAGTATGTCGTCCAAAATTTGACAAAAAAGTCATACTTTAGTATGTCGTCCAAAATGAGACAAAAAAGTCATACTTTAGTATGTCGTCCAAAATGAGACAAAAAAGTCATGCTTTAGTATGTCGTCCAAAATTTGACAAAAAGTTATACTATAGTATGTCGTCCAGAATTGAACAGAAAAGTCATACTTTAGTATGTCGTCCAAAATCTGACAAAAAAGTCATACTTTAGTATGTCGTCCAAAATTTGACAAAAAAGTCATACTTTAGTATGTCGTCCAAAATTTGACAAAAAGTTATAATATAGTATGTGGTCCAGAATAGAACAAAAAAGTCATACTTTAGTATGTCTTCCAAAATTGAACAGAAAAGTCATACTTTAGTATGTCATCCAAAATTTAACAAAAAAGTCTTACTATAGTATGTGGTCCAGAATTGAACAGAAAAGTCATACTTTAGTATGTCGTCCAGAATTGAACAAAAAAGTCATACTTAAGTATGTCGTCCAAAATTGAACAGAAAAGTCATACTTTAGTATTTCATCCAAAATTTAATAGAAAGGTCTTACTATAGTATGTGGTCCAGAATTCAACAGAAAAGTAATACTTTAGTATGTCGTCCAAAATTTGACAAAAAAGTCATACTTTAGTATGTCGTCCAAAATTTGACAAAAAAGTCATACTTTAGTATGTCGTCCAAAATTTGACAAAAAAGTCATACTTTAGTATGTCGTCCAAAATTTGACAAAAAAGTCATACTTTAGTATGTCGTCCAAAATTTGACAAAAAAGTCATACTTTAGTATGTCGTCCAAAATTTGACAAAAAAGTCACACTTTAGTATGTCGTCCAAAATTTGACAAAAAAGTCATACTTTAGTATGTCGTCCAAAATTTGACAAAAAAGTCATACTTTAGTATGTCGTCCAAAATTTGACAAAAAAGTCATACTTTAGTATGTCGTCCAAAATTTGACAAAAAAGTCATACTTTAGTATGTCGTCCAAAATGAGACAAAAAAGTCATACTTTAGTATGTCATCAAAAATTTGACAAAAAAGTCTTACTATAATATGTGGTCCAGAATTGAACAGAAAAGTCATACTTTAGTATGTCGTCCAAAATTTGACAAAAAAGTCATACTTTAGTATGTCGTCCAAAATTTGACAAAAAAGTCATGCTTTAGTATGTCGTCCAAAATTTGACAAAAAAATCATACTTTAGTATGTCGTCCAAAATTGAACAGAAAAGTCATACTTTAGTATGTCGTCCAAAATTTGACAAAAAGTTATACTATAGTATGTGGTCCAGAATAGAACAAAAAAGTCATACTTTAGTATGTCGTCCAAAATTTGACAAAAAGTTATACTATAGTATGTGGTCCAGAATTGAACAAAAAAGTCATACTTTAGTATGTCGTCCAAAATTGAACAGAAAAGTCATACTTTAGTATGTCATCCAAAATTTAACAGAAAAGTCTTACTATAGTATGTGGTCCAGAATTGAACAGAAAAGTCATACTTTAGTATGTCGTCCAAAATTTGACAAAAAAGTCATACATTAGTATGTCGTCCAAAATTTGACAAAAAAGTCATACTTTAGTATGTCGTCCAAAATTTGACAAAAAAATCATACTTTAGTATGTCGTCCAAAATTGAACAGAAAAGTCATACTTTAGTATGTCGTCCAAAATTTGACAAAAAAGTCATACTTTAGTATGTCGTCCAAAATTTGACAAATAGTTATACTATAGTATGTGGTCCAGAATAGAACAAAAAAGTCATACTTTAGTATGTCTTCCAAAATTGAACAGAAAAGTCATACTTTAGTATGTCATCCAAAATTTAACAGAAAAGTCTTACTAAAGTATGTGGTCCAGAATTGAACAGAAAAGTCATACTTTAGTATGTCGTCCAAAATCTGACAAAAAAGTCATACTTTAGTATGTCGTCCAAAATTTGACAAAAAAGTCATACTTCAGTATGTCGTCCAAAATATGACAAAAAGTTATACTATAGTATGTGGTCCAGAATTGAACAAAAAAGTCATACTTTAGTATATCGTCCAAAATTGAACAGAAAAGTCTTACTAAAGTATGTGGTCCAAAATTTGACAAAAAAGTCATACTTTAGTATGTCGTCCAAAATTTGACAAAAAAATCATACTTTAGTATGTCGTCCAAAATTGAACAGAAAAGTCATACTTTAGTATGTCGTCCAAAATTTGACAAAAAAGTCATACTTTAGTATGTCGTCCAAAATTTGACAAAAAGTTATACTATAGTATGTGGTCCAGAATAGAACAAAAAAGTCATACTTTAGTATGTCTTCCAAAATTGAACAGAAAAGTCATACTTTAGTATGTCATCCAAAATTTAACAGAAAATTCTTACTATAGTATGTGGTCCAGAATTGAACAGAAAAGTCAGACTTTAGTATGTCGTCCAAAATTTGACAAAAAAGTCATACTTTAGTATGTCGTCCAAAATTTGACAAAAAGTTATACTATAGTATGTGGTCCAGAATTGAACAAAAAAGTCATACTTTAGTATGTCTTCCAAAATTGAACAGAAAAGTCATACTTTAGTATGTCATCCAAAATTTAACTGAAAAGTCTTACTAAAGTATGTGGTCCAGAATTGAACAGAAAAGTCATACTTTAGTATGTCGTCCAAAATCTGACAAAAAAGTCATACTTTAGTATGTCGTCCAAAATTTGACAAAAAAGTCATACTTCAGTATGTCGTCCAAAATATGACAAAAAGTTATACTATAGTATGTGGTCCAGAATTGAACAAAAAAGTCATACTTTAGTATATCGTCCAAAATTGAACAGAAAAGTCTTACTAAAGTATGTGGTCCAGAATTGAACAGAAAAGTCATACTTTAGTATGTCGTCCAAAATTTGACAAAAAAGTCATACTTTAGTATGTCGTCCAAAATTTGACAAAAAGTTATACTATAGTATGTGGTCCAGAATTGAACAAAAAAGTCATACTTTAGTATATCGTCCAAAATTGAACAGAAAAGTCATACTTTCGTATGTCATCCAAAATTTAACAGAAAAGTCTTACTATAGTATGTCGTCCAAAATTTGACAAAAATGTCATACTTTAGTATGTCGTCCAAAATTTGACAAAAAGTTATTCTTTAGTATGTCGTCCAAAATTTGACAAAAAAGTCATACTTTAGTATGTCGTCCAAAATTTGACAAAAAAGTCATACTTTAGTATGTCGTCCAAAATTTGACAAAAAAGTCATACTTTAGTATGTCGTCCAAAATTTGACAAAAAAGTCATACTTTAGTATGTCGTCCAAAATTTGACAAAAAAGTCATACTTTAGTATGTCATCCAAAATGAGACAAAAAAGTCAAACTATAGTATGTGGTCCAGAATTCAACAGAAAAAGTCATACTCTAGTATGTCGTCCAAAATTTGACAAAAAAGTCATACTTTAGTATGTCGTCCAAAATTTGACAAAAAAGTCATGCTTTAGTATGTCGTCCAAATTTTGACAAAAAAATCATTTTTTAGTATGTCGTCCAAAATTGAACAGAAAAGTCATACTTTAGTATGTCGTCCAAAATTTGACAAAAAAGTCATACTTTAGTATGTCGTCCAAAATTTGACAAAAAAGTCATACTTTAGTATGTCGTCCAAAATTTGACAAAAAAGTCATGCTTTAGTATGTCGTTCAAATTTTGACAAAAATATTTTTTTAGTATGTCGTCCAAAATTGAACAGAAGAGTCATACTTTAGTATGTCGTCCAAAATTGAACAGAAAAGTCATACTTTAGTATGTCGTCCAAAATTTGACAAAAAAGTCATACTTTAGTATGTCGTCCAAAATTTGACAAAAAAGTCATACTTTAGTATGTCGTCCAAAATTTGACAAAAAGTTATTCTATAGTATGTGGTCCAGAATTGAACAGAAAAGTCATACTTTAGTATGTCGTCCAAAATCTGACAAAAAAGTCATACTTTAGTATGTCGTCCAAAATTTGACAAAAAAGTCATACTTTAGTATGTCGTCCAAAATTTGACAAAAAGTTATACTATAGTATGTGGTCCAGAATAGAACAAAAAAGTCATACTTTAGTATGTCTTCCAAAATTGAACAGAAAAGTCATACTTTAGTATGTCATCCAAAATTTAACAGAAAAGTCTTACTATAGTATGTGGTCCAGAATTGAACAGAAAAGTCATACTTTAGTATGTCGTCCAGAATTGAACAAAAAAGTCATACTTAAGTATGTCGTCCAAAATTGAACAGAAAAGTCATACTTTAGTATTTCATTTAAAATTTAATAGAAAAGTCTTACTATAGTATGTGGTCCAGAATTCAACAGAAAAGTAATACTTTAGTATGTCGTCCAAAATTTGACAAAAAAGTCATACTTTAGTATTTCGTCCAAAATTTGACAAAAAAGTCATACTTTAGTATGTCGTCCAAAATTTGACAAAAAAGTCATACTTTAGTATGTCGTCCAAAATTTGACAAAAAAGTCATACTGTAGTATGTCGTCCAAAATTTGACAAAAAAGTCATAATTTAGTATGTCGTCAAAAATTTGACAAAAAAGTCATACATTAGTATGTTGTCCAAAATTTGACAAAAAAGTCATACTTTAGTATGTCGTCCAAAATGAGACAAAAAAGTCATACTTTAGTATGTCGTCCAAAATTTGACAAAAAAATCATACTTTAGTATGTCGTCCAAAATTGAACAGAAAAGTCATACTTAAGTATGTCGTCCAAAATTTGACAAAAAAGTCATACTTTAGTATGTCGTCCAAAATTTGACAAAAAAGTCATACTTTAGTATGTCGTCCAAAATTTTACAAAAAGTTATACTATAGTATGTGGTCCAGAATTGAACAAAAAAGTCATACTTTAGTATGTCTTCCAAAATTGAACAGAAAAGTCATACTTTAGTATGTCATCCAAAATTTAACAGAAAAGTCTTACTAAAGTATGTGGTCCAGAATTGAACAGAAAAGTCATACTTTAGTATGTTGTCCAAAATCTGACAAAAAAGTCATACTTTAGTATGTCGTCCAAAATTTGACAAAAAAAGTCATACTTCAGTATGTCGTCCAAAATTTGACAAAAAAGTCTTACTTTAGTATGTCGTCCAAAATTTGACAAAAAAGTCATACTTTAGTATGTCTTCCAAAATTGAACAGAAAAGTCATACTTTAGTATGTCGTCCAAAATTTGACAAAAAAGTCTTACTTTAGTATGTCGTCCAAAATTTGACAAAAAAGTCATACTTTAGTATGTCGTCCAAAATTTTACAAAAAGTTATACTATAGTATGTGGTCCAGAATTGAACAAAAAAGTCATACTTTAGTATGTCGTCCAAAATTTGACAAAAAAATCATACTTTAGTATGTCGTCCAAAATTGAACAGAAAAGTCATACTTTAGTATGTCGTCCAAAATTTGACAAAAAAGTCATACTTTAGTATGTCGTCCAAAATTTGACAAAAAAGTCATACTTTAGTATGTCGTCCAAAATTTGACAAAAAGTTATACTATAGTATGTGGTCCAGAATTGAACAGAAAAGTCATACTTTAGTATGTCGTCCAAAATCTGACAAAAAAGTCATACTTTAGTATGTCGTCCAAAATTTGACAAAAAAGTCATACTTTAGTATGTCGTCCAAAATTTGACAAAAAGTTATACTATAGTATGTGGTCCAGAATAGAACAAAAAAGTCATACTTTAGTATGTCTTCCAAAATTGAACAGAAAAGTCATACTTTAGTATGTCATCCAAAATTTAACAGAAAAGTCTTACTATAGTATGTGGTCCAGAATTGAACAGAAAAGTCATACTTTAGTATGTCGTCCAAAATCTGACAAAAAAGTCATACTTTAGTATGTCGTCCAAAATTTGACAAAAAAGTCATACTTTAGTATGTCGTCCAAAATTTGACAAAAAGTTATACTATAGTATGTGGTCCAGAATTGAACAAAAAAGTCATACTTAAGTATGTCGTCCAAAATTGAACAGAAAAGTCATACTTTAGTATGTCATCCAAAATTTAATAGAAAAGTCTTACTATACTATGTGGTCCAGAATTGAACAGAAAAGTAATACTTTAGTATGTCGTCCAAAATTTGACAGAAAAGTCATACTTTAGTATGTCGTCCAAAATTTGACAAAAAGTTATACTATAGTATGTGGTCCAGAATAGAACAAAAAAGTCATACTTTAGTATGTCTTCCAAAATTGAACAGAAAAGTCATACTTTAGTATGTCGTCCAAAATTTGACAAAAAAGTCTTACTTTAGTATGTCGTCCAAAATTTGACAAAAAAGTCATACTTTAGTATGTCATCCAAAATTTTACAAAAAGTTATACTATAGTATGTGGTCCAGAATTGAACAAAAAAGTCATACTTTAGTATGTCGTCCAAAATTTGACAAAAAAATCATACTTTAGTATGTCGTCCAAAATTGAACAGAAAAGTCATACTTTAGTATGTCGTCCAAAATTTGACAAAAAAGTCATACTTTAGTATGTCGTCCAAAATTTGACAAAAAAGTCATACTTTAGTATGTCGTCCAAAATTTGACAAAAAGTTATACTATAGTATGTGGTCCAGAATTGAACAGAAAAGTCATACTTTAGTATGTCGTCCAAAATCTGACAAAAAAGTCATACTTTAGTATGTCGTCCAAAATTTGACAAAAAAGTCATACTTTAGTATGTCGTCCAAAATTTGACAAAAAGTTATACTATAGTATGTGGTCCAGAATAGAACAAAAAAGTCATACTTTAGTATGTCTTCCAAAATTGAACAGAAAAGTCATACTTTAGTATGTCATCCAAAATTTAACAGAAAAGTCTTACTATAGTATGTGGTCCAGAATTGAACAGAAAAGTCATACTTTAGTATGTCGTCCAAAATCTTACAAAAAAGTCATACTTTAGTATGTCGTCCAAAATTTGACAAAAAAGTCATACTTTAGTATGTCGTCCAAAATTTGACAAAAAGTTATACTATAGTATGTGGTCCAGAATTGAACAAAAAAGTCATACTTAAGTATGTCGTCCAAAATTGAACAGAAAAGTCATACTTTAGTATGTCATCCAAAATTTAATAGAAAAGTCTTACTATACTATGTGGTCCAGAATTGAACAGAAAAGTAATACTTTAGTATGTCGTCCAAAATTTGACAGAAAAGTCATACTTTAGTATGTCGTCCAAAATTTGACAAAAAAGTCATACTTTAGTATGTCGTCCAAAATTTGACAAAAAAGTCATACTTAAGTATGTCGTCCAAAATTTGACAAAAAAGTCATACTTTAGTATGTCGTCCAAAATTTGACAAAAAGTCATTCTTTAGTATGTCGTCCAAAATTTGACAAAAAAGTCATACTTTAGTATGTCATCCAAAATGAGACAAAAAAGTCTTACTATAATATGTGGTCCAAAATTGAACAGAAAAGTCATACTTTAGTATGTCGTCCAAAATTTGACAAAAAAGTCATACTTTAGTATGTCGTCCAAAATTTGACAAAAAAGTCATACTTTAGTATGTCGTCCAAAATTTGACAAAAAAGTCATACTTTAGTATGTCGTCCAAAATTTGACAAAAAAGTCATACTTTAGTATGTCGTCCAAAATTTGACAAAAAAGTCATACTTTAGTATGTCGTCAAATTTGACAAAAAAGTCATACTTTAGTATGTCGTCCAAAATTTGACAAAAAAGTCATACTTTAGTATGTCGTCCAAAATTTGACAAAAAAGTCATGCTTTAGTATGTCGTCCAAATTTTGACAAAAAAATCATTTTTAGTATGTCGTCCAAAATTGAACAGAAGTCATACTTTAGTATGTCGTCCAAAATTTGACAAAAAAGTCATACTTTAGTATGTCGTCCAAAATTTGACAAAAAAGTCATACTTTAGTATGTCGTCCAAAATTTGACAAAAAAGTCATGCTTTAGTATGTCGTTCAAATTTTGACAAAAAAGTCATACTTTAGTATGTCGTCCAAAATTTGACAAAAAAGTCATACTTTAGTATGTCGTCAAATTTGACAAAAAAGTCATACTTTAGTATGTCGTCCAAAATTTGACAAAAAAGTCATACTTTAGTATGTCGTCCAAAATTTGACAAAAAAGTCTTACTTTAGTATGTCGTCCAAAATTTGACAAAAAAGTCATACTTTAGTATGTCGTCCAAAATTTTACAAAAAGTTATACTATAGTATGTGGTCCAGAATTGAACAAAAAAGTCATACTTTAGTATGTCGTCCAAAATTTGACAAAAAAGTCTTACTTTAGTATGTCGTCCAAAATTTGACAAAAAGTTATACTATAGTATGTGGTCCAGAATTGAACAAAAAAGTCATACTTTAGTATGTCGTCCAAAATTTGACAAAAAAATCATACTTTAGTATGTCGTCCAAAATTGAACAGAAAAGTCATACTTTAGTATGTCGTCCAAAATTTGACAAAAAAGTCATACTTTAGTATGTCGTCCAAAATTTGACAAAAAAGTCATACTTTAGTATGTCGTCCAAAATTTGACAAAAAGTTATACTATAGTATGTGGTCCAGAATTGAACAGAAAAGTCATACTTTAGTATGTCGTCCAAAATCTGACAAAAAAGTCATACTTTAGTATGTCGTCCAAAATTTGACAAAAAAGTCATACTTTAGTATGTCGTCCAAAATTTGACAAAAAGTTATACTATAGTATGTGGTCCAGAATAGAACAAAAAAGTCATACTTTAGTATGTCTTCCAAAATTGAACAGAAAAGTCATACTTTAGTATGTCATCCAAAATTTAACAGAAAAGTCTTACTATAGTATGTGGTCCAGAATTGAACAGAAAAGTCATACTTTAGTATGTCGTCCAAAATCTGACAAAAAAGTCATACTTTAGTATGTCGTCCAAAATTTGACAAAAAAGTCATACTTTAGTATGTCGTCCAAAATTTGACAAAAAGTTATACTATAGTATGTGGTCCAGAATTGAACAAAAAAGTCATACTTAAGTATGTCGTCCAAAATTGAACAGAAAAGTCATACTTTAGTATGTCATCCAAAATTTAATAGAAAAGTCTTACTATACTATGTGGTCCAGAATTGAACAGAAAAGTAATACTTTAGTATGTCGTCCAAAATTTGACAGAAAAGTCATACTTTAGTATGTCGTCCAAAATTTGACAAAAAAGTCATACTTTAGTATGTCGTCCAAAATTTGACAAAAAAGTCATACTTAAGTATGTCGTCCAAAATTTGACAAAAAAGTCATACTTTAGTATGTCGTCCAAAATTTGACAAAAAGTCATTCTTTAGTATGTCGTCCAAAATTTGACAAAAAAGTCATACTTTAGTATGTCATCCAAAATGAGACAAAAAAGTCTTACTATAATATGTGGTCCAAAATTGAACAGAAAAGTCATACTTTAGTATGTCGTCCAAAATTTGACAAAAAAGTCATACTTTAGTATGTCGTCCAAAATTTGACAAAAAAGTCATACTTTAGTATGTCGTCCAAAATTTGACAAAAAAGTCATACTTTAGTATGTCGTCCAAAATTTGACAAAAAAGTCATACTTTAGTATGTCGTCCAAAATTTGACAAAAAAGTCATACTTTAGTATGTCGTCAAATTTGACAAAAAAGTCATACTTTAGTATGTCGTCCAAAATTTGACAAAAAAGTCATACTTTAGTATGTCGTCCAAAATTTGACAAAAAAGTCATGCTTTAGTATGTCGTCCAAATTTTGACAAAAAAATCATTTTTTAGTATGTCGTCCAAAATTGAACAGAAAAGTCATACTTTAGTATGTCGTCCAAAATTTGACAAAAAAGTCATACTTTAGTATGTCGTCCAAAATTTGACAAAAAAGTCATACTTTAGTATGTCGTCCAAAATTTGACAAAAAAGTCATGCTTTAGTATTTCGTTCAAATTTTGACAAAAAAGTCATACTTTAGTATGTCGTCCAAAATTTGACAAAAAAGTCATACTTTAGTATGTCGTCAAATTTGACAAAAAAGTCATACTTTAGTATGTCGTCCAAAATTTGACAAAAAAGTCATATTTAGTATGTCGTCCAAAATTTGACAAAAAAGTCATGCTTTAGTATGTCGTCCAAATTTTGACAAAAAAATCATTTTTTAGTATGTCGTCCAAAATTGAACAGAAAAGTCATACTTTAGTATGTCGTCCAAAATTTGACAAAAAAGTCATACTTTAGTATGTCGTCCAAAATTTGACAAAAAAGTCATACTTTAGTATGTCGTCCAAAATTTGACAAAAAAGTCATGCTTTAGTATGTCGTTCAAATTTTGACAAAAATGTTTTTTTAGTATGTCGTCCAAAATTGAACAGAAGAGTCATACTTTAGTATGTCGTCCAAAATTGAACAGAAAAGTCATACTTTAGTATGTCGTCCAAAATTTGACAAAAAAATCATACTTTAGTATGTCGTCCAAAATTTGACAAAAAAGTCATACTTTAGTATGTCGTCCAAAATTTGACAAAAAGTTATACTATAGTATGTGGTCCAGAATTGAACAGAAAAGTCATACTTTAGTATGTCGTCCAAAATCTGACAAAAAAGTCATACTTTAGTATGTCGTCCAAAATTTGACAAAAAAGTCATACTTTAGTATGTCGTCCAAAATTTGACAAAAAGTTATACTATAGTATGTGGTCCAGAATAGAACAAAAAAGTCATACTTAAGTATGTCTTCCAAAATTGAACAGAAAAGTCATACTTTAGTATGTCATCCAAAATTTAACAGAAAAGTCTTACTATAGTATGTGGTCCAGAATTGAACAAAAAAGTCATACTTTAGTATGTCTTCCAAAATTGAACAGAAAAGTCATACTTTAGTATGTCATCCAAAATTTAACAGAAAAGTCTTACTATAGTATGTGGTCCAGAATTGAACAGAAAAGTCATACTTTAGTATGTGGTCCAGAATTGAACAGAAAAGTCATACTTTAGTATGTCGTCCAGAATTGAACAAAAAAGTCATACTTTAGTATGTCGTCCAGAATTGAACAAAAAAGTCATACTTAAGTATGTCGTCCAAAATTGAACAGAAAAGTCATACTTTAGTATTTCATCCAAAATTTTATAGAAAAGTCTTACTATAGTATGTGGTCCAGAATTCAACAGAAAAGTAATACTTTAGTATGTCGTCCAAAATTTGACAAAAAAGTCATACTTTAGTATGTCGTCCAAAATTTGACAAAAAAGTCATACTTTAGTATGTCGTCCAAAATTTGACAAAAAAGTCATACTTTAGTATGTCGTCCAAAATTTGACAAAAAAGTCACACTTTAGTATGTCGTCCAAAATTTGACAAAAAAGTCATACTTTAGTATGTCGTCCAAAATTTGACAAAAAAGTCACACTTTAGTATGTCGTCCAAAATTTGACAAAAAAGTCATACTTTAGTATGTCGTCCAAATTTTGACAAAAAAATCATTTTTTAGTATGTCGTCCAAAATTGAACAGAAAAGTCATACTTTAGTATGTCGTCCAAAATTTGACAAAAAAGTCATACTTTAGTATGTCGTCCAAAATTTGACAAAAAAGTCATACTTTAGTATGTCGTCCAAAATTTGACAAAAAAGTCATGCTTTAGTATGTCGTTCAAATTTTGACAAAAAAGTCATACTTTAGTATGTCGTCCAAAATTTGACAA
Organism: Microchirus variegatus; assembly: GCF_963457635.1. NCBI lineage: Eukaryota > Metazoa > Chordata > Actinopteri > Pleuronectiformes > Soleidae > Microchirus > Microchirus variegatus. The sequence continues at coordinate 6,692,904 of NC_139817.1, forward strand.
AAAAGTCATACTTTAGTATGTCGTCAAATTTGACAAAAAAGTCATACTTTAGTATGTCGTCCAAAATTTGACAAAAAAGTCATATTTAGTATGTCGTCCAAAATTTGACAAAAAAGTCATGCTTTAGTATGTCGTCCAAATTTTGACAAAAAAATCATTTTTTAGTATGTCGTCCAAAATTGAACAGAAAAGTCATACTTTAGTATGTCGTCCAAAATTTGACAAAAAAGTCATACTTTAGTATGTCGTCCAAAATTTGACAAAAAAGTCATACTTTAGTATGTCGTCCAAAATTTGACAAAAAAGTCATGCTTTAGTATGTCGTTCAAATTTTGACAAAAATGTTTTTTTAGTATGTCGTCCAAAATTGAACAGAAGAGTCATACTTTAGTATGTCGTCCAAAATTGAACAGAAAAGTCATACTTTAGTATGTCGTCCAAAATTTGACAAAAAAATCATACTTTAGTATGTCGTCCAAAATTTGACAAAAAAGTCATACTTTAGTATGTCGTCCAAAATTTGACAAAAAGTTATACTATAGTATGTGGTCCAGAATTGAACAGAAAAGTCATACTTTAGTATGTCGTCCAAAATCTGACAAAAAAGTCATACTTTAGTATGTCGTCCAAAATTTGACAAAAAAGTCATACTTTAGTATGTCGTCCAAAATTTGACAAAAAGTTATACTATAGTATGTGGTCCAGAATAGAACAAAAAAGTCATACTTAAGTATGTCTTCCAAAATTGAACAGAAAAGTCATACTTTAGTATGTCATCCAAAATTTAACAGAAAAGTCTTACTATAGTATGTGGTCCAGAATTGAACAAAAAAGTCATACTTTAGTATGTCTTCCAAAATTGAACAGAAAAGTCATACTTTAGTATGTCATCCAAAATTTAACAGAAAAGTCTTACTATAGTATGTGGTCCAGAATTGAACAGAAAAGTCATACTTTAGTATGTGGTCCAGAATTGAACAGAAAAGTCATACTTTAGTATGTCGTCCAGAATTGAACAAAAAAGTCATACTTTAGTATGTCGTCCAGAATTGAACAAAAAAGTCATACTTAAGTATGTCGTCCAAAATTGAACAGAAAAGTCATACTTTAGTATTTCATCCAAAATTTAATAGAAAAGTCTTACTATAGTATGTGGTCCAGAATTCAACAGAAAAGTAATACTTTAGTATGTCGTCCAAAATTTGACAAAAAAGTCATACTTTAGTATGTCGTCCAAAATTTGACAAAAAAGTCATACTTTAGTATGTCGTCCAAAATTTGACAAAAAAGTCATACTTTAGTATGTCGTCCAAAATTTGACAAAAAAGTCACACTTTAGTATGTCGTCCAAAATTTGACAAAAAAGTCATACTTTAGTATGTCGTCCAAAATTTGACAAAAAAGTCACACTTTAGTATGTCGTCCAAAATTTGACAAAAAAGTCATACTTTAGTATGTCGTCCAAAATTTGACAAAAAAGTCATACTTTAGTATGTCGTCCAAAATTTGACAAAAAAGTCATACTTTAGTATGTCGTCCAAAATGAGACAAAAAAGTCATACTTTAGTATGTCATCAAAAATTTGACAAAAAAGTCTTGCTATAATATGTGGTCCAGAATTGAACAGAAAAGTCATACTTTAGTATGTCGTCCAAAATTTGACAAAAAAGTCATACTTTAGTATGTCGTCCAAAATTTGACAAAAAAGTCATGCTTTAGTATGTCGTCCAAATTTTGACAAAAAAATCATACTTTAGTATGTCGTCCAAAATTGAACAGAAAAGTCATACTTTAGTATGTCGTCCAAAATTTGACAAAAAGTTATACTATAGTATGTGGTCCAGAATAGAACAAAAAAGTCATACTTTAGTATGTCGTCCAAAATTTGACAAAAAGTTATACTATAGTATGTGGTCCAGAATTGAACAAAAAAGTCATACTTTAGTATGTCGTCCAAAATTGAACAGAAAAGTCATACTTTAGTATGTCATCCAAAATTGAACAGAAAAGTCTTACTATAGTATGTGGTCCAGAATTGAACAGAAAAGTCATACTTTAGTATGTCGTCCAAAATTTGACAAAAAAGTAATACATTAGTATGTCGTCCAAAATTTGACAAAAAAGTCATACTTTAGTATGTCGTCCAAAATTTGACAAAAAAATCATACTTTAGTATGTCGTCCAAAATTGAACAGAAAAGTCATACTTTAGTATGTCGTCCAAAATTTGACAAAAAAGTCATACTTTAGTATGTCGTCCAAAATTTGACAAAAAGTTATACTATAGTATGTGGTCCAGAATAGAACAAAAAAGTCATACTTTAGTATGTCTTCCAAAATTGAACAGAAAAGTCATACTTTAGTATGTCATCCAAAATTTAACAGAAAAGTCTTACTATAGTATGTGGTCCAGAATTGAACAGAAAAGTCATACTTTAGTATGTCGTCCAAAATTTGACAAAAAAGTCATACTTTAGTATGTCGTCCAAAATTTGACAAAAAGTTATACTATAGTATGTGGTCCAGAATTGAACAAAAAAGTCATACTTTAGTATGTCTTCCAAAATTGAACAGAAAAGTCATACTTTAGTATGTCATCCAAAATTTAACAGAAAAGTCTTACTAAAGTATGTGGTCCAGAATTGAACAGAAAAGTCATACTTTAGTATGTCGTCCAAAATTTGACAAAAAAGTCATACTTTAGTATGTCGTCCAAAATTTGACAAAAAGTTATACTATAGTATGTGGTCCAGAATTGAACAAAAAAGTCATACTTTAGTATGTCGTCTTAAATTTGACAAAAAAGTCATACTTTAGTATGTCGTCCAAAATTTGACAAAAAAGTCATACTTTAGTATGTCGTCCAAAATTTGACAAAAAGTTATACTATAGTATGTGGTCCAGAATAGAACAAAAAAGTCATACTTTAGTATGTCTTCCAAAATTGAACAGAAAAGTCATACTTTAGTATGTCATCCAAAATTTAACAGAAAAGTCTTACTATAGTATGTGGTCCAGAATTGAACAGAAAAGTCATACTTTAGTATGTCGTCCAAAATTTGACAAAAAAGTCATACTTTAGTATGTCGTCCAAAATTTGACAAAAAGTTATACTATAGTATGTGGTCCAGAATTGAACAAAAAAGTCATACTTTAGTATGTCTTCCAAAATTGAACAGAAAAGTCATACTTTAGTATGTCATCCAAAATTTAACAGAAAAGTCTTACTAAAGTATGTGGTCCAGAATTGAACAGAAAAGTCATACTTTAGTATGTCGTCCAAAATCTGACAAAAAAGTCATACTTTAGTATGTCGTCCAAAATTTGACAAAAAAGTCATACTTCAGTATGTCGTCCAAAATATGACAAAAAGTTATACTATAGTATGTGGTCCAGAATTGAACAAAAAAGTCATACTTTAGTATATCGTCCAAAATTGAACAGAAAAGTCTTACTAAAGTATGTGGTCCAGAATTGAACAGAAAAGTCATACTTTAGTATGTCGTCCAAAATTTGACAAAAAAGTCATACTTTAGTATGTCGTCCAAAATTTGACAAAAAGTTATACTATAGTATGTGGTCCAGAATTGAACAAAAAAGTCATACTTTAGTATATCGTCCAAAATTGAACAGAAAAGTCATACTTTCGTATGTCATCCAAAATTTAACAGAAAAGTCTTACTATAGTATGTCGTCCAAAATTTGACAAAAATGTCATACTTTAGTATGTCGTCCAAAATTTGACAAAAAGTTATTCTTTAGTATGTCGTCCAAAATTTGACAAAAAAGTCATACTTTAGAATGTCGTCCAAAATTTGACAAAAAAGTCATACTTTAGTATGTCGTCCAAAATTTGACAAAAAAGTCATACTTTAGTATGTCGTCCAAAATTTGACAAAAAAGTCATACTTTAGTATGTCGTCCAAAATTTGACAAAAAAGTCATACTTTAGTATGTCATCCAAAATGAGACAAAAAAGTCTTACTATAGTATGTGGTCCAGAATTCAACAGAAAAAGTCATACTCTAGTATGTCGTCCAAAATTTGACAAAAAAGTCATACTTTAGTATGTCGTCCAAAATTTGACAAAAAAGTCATGCTTTAGTATGTCGTCCAAATTTTGACAAAAAAATCATTTTTTAGTATGTCGTCCAAAATTGAACAGAAAAGTCATACTTTAGTATGTCGTCCAAAATTTGACAAAAAAGTCATACTTTAGTATGTCGTCCAAAATTTGACAAAAAAGTCATACTTTAGTATGTCGTCCAAAATTTGACAAAAAAGTCATGCTTTAGTATGTCGTTCAAATTTTGACAAAAATATTTTTTTAGTATGTCGTCCAAAATTGAACAGAAGAGTCATACTTTAGTATGTCGTCCAAATTTGAACAGAAAAGTCATACTTTAGTATGTCGTCCAAAATTTGACAAAAAAGTCATACTTTAGTATGTCGTCCAAAATTTGACAAAAAAGTCATACTTTAGTATGTCGTCCAAAATTTGACAAAAAGTTATACTATAGTATGTGGTCCAGAATTGAACAGAAAAGTCATACTTTAGTATGTCGTCCAAAATCTGACAAAAAAGTCATACTTTAGTATGTCGTCCAAAATTTGACAAAAAAGTCATACTTTAGTATGTCGTCCAAAATTTTACAAAAAGTTATACTATAGTATGTGGTCCAGAATAGAACAAAAAAGTCATACTTTAGTATGTCTTCCAAAATTGAACAGAAAAGTCATACTTTAGTATGTCATCCAAAATTTAACAGAAAAGTCTTACTATAGTATGTGGTCCAGAATTGAACAGAAAAGTCATACTTTAGTATGTCGTCCAGAATTGAACAAAAAAGTCATACTTAAGTATGTCGTCCAAAATTGAACAGAAAAGTCATACTTTAGTATTTCATCCAAAATTTAATAGAAAAGTCTTACTATAGTATGTGGTCCAGAATTCAACAGAAAAGTAATACTTTAGTATGTCGTCCAAAATTTGACAAAAAAGTCATACTTTAGTATTTCGTCCAAAATTTGACAAAAAAGTCATACTTTAGTATGTCGTCCAAAATTTGACAAAAAAGTCATACTTTAGTATGTCGTCCAAAATTTGACAAAAAAGTCATACTGTAGTATGTCGTCCAAAATTTGACAAAAAAGTCATAATTTAGTATGTCGTCAAAAATTTGACAAAAAAGTCATACATTAGTATGTTGTCCAAAATTTGACAAAAAAGTCATACTTTAGTATGTCGTCCAAAATGAGACAAAAAAGTCATACTTTAGTATGTCGTCCAAAATTTGACAAAAAAATCATACTTTAGTATGTCGTCCAAAATTGAACAGAAAAGTCATACTTTAGTATGTCGTCCAAAATTTGACAAAAAAGTCATACTTTAGTATGTCGTCCAAAATTTGACAAAAAAGTCATACTTTAGTATGTCGTCCAAAATTTTACAAAAAGTTATACTATAGTATGTGGTCCAGAATTGAACAAAAAAGTCATACTTTAGTATGTCTTCCAAAATTGAACAGAAAAGTCATACTTTAGTGTGTCATCCAAAATTTAACAGAAAAGTCTTACTAAAGTATGTGGTCCAGAATTGAACAGAAAAGTCATACTTTAGTATGTTGTCCAAAATCTGACAAAAAAGTCATACTTTAGTATGTCGTCCAAAATTTGACAAAAAAAGTCATACTTCAGTATGTCGTCCAAAATTTGACAAAAAGTTATACTATAGTATGTGGTCCAGAATTGAACAAAAAAGTCATACTTTAGTATGTCTTCCAAAATTGAACAGAAAAGTCATACTTTAGTATGTCATCCAAAATTTAACAGAAAAGTCTTACTATAGTATGTGGTCCAGAATTGAACAGAAAAGTCATACTTTAGTATGTCGTCCAAAATTTGACAAAAAAGTCATACTTTAGTATGTCATCCAAAATGAGACAAAAAAGTCTTACTTTAGTATGTCGTCCAAAATTTGACAAAAAAGTCTTACTTTAGTATGTCGTCCAAAATTTGACAAAAAAGTCATACTTTAGTATGTCGTCCAAAATTTGACAAAAAAATCATACTTTAGTATGTCGTCCAAAATTGAACAGAAAAGTCATACTTTAGTATGTCGTCCAAAATTTGACAAAAAAGTCATACTTTAGTATGTCGTCCAAAATTTGACAAAAAAGTCATACTTTAGTATGTCGTCCAAAATTTGACAAAAAGTTATACTATAGTATGTGGTCCAGAATTGAACAGAAAAGTCATACTTTAGTATGTCGTCCAAAATCTGACAAAAAAGTCATACTTTAGTATGTCGTCCAAAATTTGACAAAAAAGTCATACTTTAGTATGTCGTCCAAAATTTGACAAAAAGTTATACTATAGTATGTGGTCCAGAATAGAACAAAAAAGTCATACTTTAGTATGTCTTCCAAAATTGAACAGAAAAGTCATACTTTAGTATGTCATCCAAAATTTAACAGAAAAGTCTTACTATAGTATGTGGTCCAGAATTGAACAGAAAAGTCATACTTTAGTATGTCGTCCAAAATCTGACAAAAAAGTCATACTTTAGTATGTCGTCCAAAATTTGACAAAAAAGTCATACTTTAGTATGTCGTCCAAAATTTGACAAAAAGTTATACTATAGTATGTGGTCCAGAATTGAACAAAAAAGTCATACTTAAGTATGTCGTCCAAATTTGAACAGAAAAGTCATACTTTAGTATGTCATCCAAAATTTAATAGAAAAGTCTTACTATAGTATGTGGTCCAGAATTGAACAGAAAAGTCATACTTTAGTATGTCGTCCAAAATTTGACAAAAAAGTCATACTTTAGTATGTCGTCCAAAATTTGACAAAAAAGTCATACTTTAGTATGTCGTCCAAAATTTGACAAAAAAAGTCATACTTAAGTATGTCGTCCAAAATTTGACAAAAAAGTCATACTTTAGTATGTCGTCCAAAATTTGACAAAAAGTCATTCTTTAGTATGTCGTCCAAAATTTGACAAAAAAGTCATACTTTAGTATGTCGTCCAAAATTTGACAAAAAGTTATACTATAGTATGTGGTCCAGAATTGAACAAAAAAGTCATACTTTAGTATGTCGTCTTAAATTTGACAAAAAAGTCATACTTTAGTATGTCGTCCAAAATTTGACAAAAAAGTAATACTTAAGTATGTCGTCCAAAATTTGACAAAAAAGTTATAATATAGTATGTGGTCCAGAATTGAACAAAAAAGTCATACTTTAGTATGTGGTCAAAAATTCAACAAAAGAAGTCCTGCTATAGTATGTCGTCCAAAATTGAACAGAAAAGTCACACTTTAGTATGTCGTCCAAAATTGAACAGAAAAGTCACACTTTAGTATGTCGTCTAAATTTTGACAAAAAAGTCATACTTTAGTATGTCGTCCAAAATTGAACAGAAAAGTCATACTTTTGTATGTCATCCAAAATTGAACAGAAAAGTCTTACCATAGTATGTGGTCCAGAATTGAACAGAAAAGTCATACTTTAGTATGTCGTCCAAAATCTGACAAAAAAGTCATACTTTAGTATGTCGTCCAAAATTTGACAAAAAAGTCATACTTTGGTATCTCGTCCAAAATTGAACAGAAAAGTCATATTTTAGTATGTCATCCAAAATGAGACAAAAAAGTCTTACTATAGTATGTGGTCCAGAATTGAACAGAAAAGTCATACTTTAGTATGTCGTCAAAAATTTGACAAAAAAGTCTTACTATAGTATGTGGTCCAAAAGTTCACAGAAAATTCGTACTTTAGTATGTCGTCCAAAATTTGACAAAAAAGTCAAACTATTGTATGTGGTCCAGAATTGAACAAAAAAGTCATACTTTAGTATGTGGTCAAAAATTCAACAAAAGAAGTCCTGCTATAGTATGTCGTCCAAAATTTGACAAAAAACTCATACTTTAGTATGTCGTCCAAAATTTGACAAAAAAGTCATACTTTAGTATGTCGTCCAAAATTGAACATTAAAGTCTTACTATAGTATGTGGTCCAGAATTGAACAGAAAAGTCATACTTTAGTATGTCATCCAAAATTTGACAAAAAAGTCATACTTTAGTATGTCGTCCAAAATTTGACAAAAAAAGTCATACTTTAGTATGTCATCCAAAATTTGACAAAAAAGTCATACTTTAGTATGTCGTCCTAAATTTTACAAAAAAGTAATACTTTAGTGTCGTCCAAATTTTGACAAAAAAGTCATACTTTAGTAAGTCGTCCAAAATTGAACAGAAAAGTCATACTTTAGTATGTCGTCCAAAATTTGACAAAAAAGTCATACTTTAGTATGTCGTCCAAAATTTGACAAAAAAGTCATACTTTGGTATGTCATCCAAAATTTGACAAAAAAGTCTTACTATAGTATGTGGTCCAAAAGTTTACAGAAAATTTGTACTTAAGTATGTCGTCCAAAATTTGACAAAAAAGTTATATTAAAGTATGTGGTCCAGAATTGAACAAAAAAGTCATACTTTAGTATGTGGTCAAAAATTCAAAAAAAGAAGTCCTGCTATATTATGTCGTCCAAAATTTAACAGAAAAGTCACACTTTAGTATGTGCTCCAAAATTGAACAGAAAAGTCACACTTTAGTATGTCGTCTAAATTTTGACGAAAAAGTCATACTTTAGTATGTCGTCCAAAATTGAACAGAAAAGTCACTGTTTAGTATGTCATCCAAAATGAGACAAAAAAGTCTTACGATAGTATGTGGTCCAGAATTGAACAGAAAAGTCATACCTTAGTATGTCGTCCAAAATTTGACAAAAAAGTCATACTTTAGTATGTCGTCCAAAATTTGACAAAAAAGTTATACTATAGTATGTGGTCCAGAATTGAACAAAAAAGTCATACTTTAGTATGTGGTCAAAAATTCAACAAAAGAAGTCCTGCTATAGTATGTCGTCCAAAATTGAACAGAAAAGTCACACTTTAGTATGTCGTCAAAAATTGAACAGAAAAGTCACACTTAAGTATGTCTTCTAAATTTTGACAAAAAAGTCATACTTTAGTATGTCGTCCAAAAATTGACAAAAAAGTCATACTTTAGTATGTCGTCCAAAATTGAACAGAAAAGTCATACTTTAGTATGTCATCCAAAATTGAACAGAAAAGTCTTACTATAGTATGTGGTCCAGAATTGAACAGAAAAGTCATACTTTAGTATGTCGTCCAAAATTTGACAAAAAAGTCATACTTTAGTATGTCGTCCAAAATTTGACAAAAAAGTCAAACTTTAGTATGTCGTCCAAAATTTGACAAAAAAGTCATACTTTAGTATGTCTTCCAAAATTTGACAAAAAAGTCAAACTTTAGTATGTCGTCCAAAATTTGACAAAAAAGTCATACTTTAGTATGTCGTCCAAAATTTTACAAAAAAGTTATACTATAGTATGTGGTCCAGAATTGAACAAAAAAGTCATACTTTAGTATGTGGTCAAAAATTCAACAAAAGAAGTCCTGCTATAGTATGTCGTCCAAAATTTAACAGAAAAGTCACACTTTAGTATGTCGTCCAAAATTGAACAGAAAAGTCATACTTTAGTATGTCTTCCAAAATTGAACAGAAAAGTCTTACTATAGTATGTGGTCCAGAATTGAACAGAAAAGTCACACTTTAGTATGTCGTCCAAAATTGAACAGAAAAGTCATACTTTAGTATGTGGTCCAGAATTGAACAGAAAAGTCATACTTTAGTATGTCGTCCAAAATTTGACAAAAAAAAAAATCATATTTTAGTATTTCTTCCAAAATTTGATTAAAAAAGTCATACTTTAGTATGTCGTCCAAAATTGAACAGAAAAGTCATACTTTAGTATGTCGTCCAAAATTTGACAAAAAAAAAATCATATTTTAGTATGTCTTCCAAAATTTGATTAAAAAAAGTCATACTTTAGTATGTCGTCCACAATTCAACAAAAAATGTCATACCATAGTATGTGGTCCAGAATTGAACAAAAAGTCACACTATAGTATGCTCCGTGTTAATGGGTTAAAACTGCATACATGTGTTCCAATAAAGAGATTGAGAAAAAAATTATACTGTCTGATCATTAAAGCATTGCTAAAACAACAAATCTAATGGTGGCCTGAGACATTAAGTACTTTATATTCAGTTAAACGATGACTTATGTAAGTTATTATTTATCCTGGTTGTGATTCTGGACATTGTTTAGAATGATTCATACAGACAGACGAAAATTTGTATAAATAACTCAGAGGAAAAATTAAATTTGAAGCATTTGCAAACATCGGCTGTGGATTTAAAAGAATCTGACGGCTGCTGAACAAACAATGTCTGATTTGTTCATTACATCAGATAAAGTCTGGACCCTTGGAGAATTTATCTGCGCAACGCTGCACCTTTGAAGGCCGGCTGTTTGACCTATATTCATAATAATAAAAGAGGTGCTACTCATCACAAACAGTATATTGTGCACAAATCTGCTTGTGTCAGGATAAATGTGTATTCTGAACAGGGCTGCACTCGTTTTTCATGTAGAAAAAGTTTTTGGAAAAGCTGCAGTAGAACACCGACGAAATGAGCTTCTGACTCCATTAAAGACACAGAGTTATAGGATGACTTTAAAACTTTTTTTTTTTGTTTAAACCTCGTCGTTCCCCCCCCCCCCCGCATGTCTCTATGTGAGTAAGGACGTGAGCCTCCAGCTTTTTGATTAGTTTATTGATTTAAATAAGTTTGGCACAGTGAAAAGGAGTCGGGATTCTCAGCCACGTAGAGCCGACACTCGGTCTTCTTGGACGCCGTTCTTGTCAGTCAGCTCCTTTCTGACCCTTGATGAAACTTTATTGATTCCAGTGGTGAAATCAGCAGCGGTAGCAATGTGATGTGATTTAACGAGGCGTGCGCAAAATCTATGCTGTGACGTAAAGCACTGTGGAAAAGTCTCGGGCCGCCACAAACTTAGCTGTTGGAGTTGATGCAAAATTATGATTGTATGTCTTTACCCACTTTTTGATCTTGTCAATAAATCCACTCAACCTACAATGAATGAATCTGAATTTTGAAGCCTGATGTGAACTCATCATTTTCATTAACTAGTCCTATTAAGTTAGTTAGCCACGCTGCCATGAGCCACCACCTGTATATACTTGTTAGTCCAACAAGTGTGTATTGAAAGTAACACAAACGTAATCCAAATATTAAAGTTATCCAACTAGCTAACGTTAGCTAGACATGATTGGACTAAGATTCAGATAAGAAGAAATGCTAAAGATAACTTGCTAACGCACAAACTATTTGTGCGCTAGTCAGCTAGCGAAAGTAAATGAGGTAGCTGCTTGTAGTTTATAAACGTACCTAGCCTACATGCTAACCGGAGCAGTGGCTAATGGGTAATCCCATATTAAGTTAGCTTGCCAAGACGTTTTCTCAGGTGACCTGGCCACCTTTTACTCCCGCATTTAAGTCTACTCAATCAGTGACAGGCTACAGCTACTAGCTAACTTTACCTCGGCAAACAGTAAGGAATGCAAATATATATGTAACTAAGCATAAAATTACTTTTTAACACTTTGTATAAACATGATCAAATAGTATTTTTACATTAACCAAACTTAAGTTATGATAGTATATTAAATCAATAGGCATAATGTGTGCGTCATTCAAGCTCAATAAAATAAAAATTTAAAGTGAAAAAAAAGTCTAATCGTATCTCAGAACTTGAGTTTTTATTTCACAACAAATATATTAAGTAATGATTTTTAGAAATATTATTTGTGACCTTTGCCCCATTTTGACTTATACATTATGTGTTAACATACAATATTTTATTTTGTATAAGTAATGATGCAAGAAAGTACTTGAGTTTAACTTGAGTACAGTTTTAGACCGATACTTTTACTTGTACTTTAGTCAAATTGTATCAAAATAGTGGTACATTTACTTGAGTAGACTATTCCAGTACTCTCTTTGGCTGAAAACACTTCAGCATCATCACTGTCTGAACGCACGCTTTATGGTCCCGTGCGCGTGCTTGTGTGCGCACACATGCCCGCGTAGCGCTGGATAAGACGTCGCATAAGGAGTCACTCGGCTGAGACAGATGTTTGTGGTGGCAGCCTGCTCCTCCTGCTCCTCCTGCTCCTGCTCCTGCTGATGCTGATGCTGCTGATGCTGCTGCTCCATCCCTGCGCCTACAGCCGCCTCTCATGGTTCTGCTCGGAGTTGCACTAAGCGCACGATGCGGCTCCTCACCGTCTCAACTTTGCTCTTGCTCTTCTCCGGCTCAGGTAACAACGGTGTCTCCCGTTTTCCCTTCGTGTGTGAATGAGCGCAGGGAGCATGGTGAAAGGAAGGGGTTCACTGTTTGGGTTCGTGGAAAACTGCGAGGGCGCATTGCGCGCATCACAGTCTGGAGACATCCGCTGTTCTCTGCCTCCTTTCTTCCTGATCCTGGTTCATCATTGTGATGATGATGATGATGATGATGATGATGATGATGATGGAAAACTTTTATTGGGACGTCCACAAATTAAAGTAGCAAACGCTTCTCTCGAGTTAAGTCTCCAAAAGATTTCCACGGCGCTGCGCTCCACTGATCCAGGTAAGTTTGGATAGAGACTCTGGATGCGTCTCATCTGCTGTTTTACTGCAACAACCAATGTGGCGCATTTTCCTCTTTCTGTCAAAGCTGCAACGAGACTGATTTTTGAATATGAAATATTATTATATATATATATATTTTTTTTTTTTATGTAACCATTAAGTCTGTGACATTTAAACTTTATATTATGGTAATGATCAATTATAATTTAATGTCATGGTATTCACACCTATAGGGATCGTCATTACCAAGCATATTACATTAAAAACAACAATATTATTACCATTTCTACGATTAATATTGTTATTACCAAGCTGCGAAATCAGTTGGTGTGAATATTATATGCATAAAACAAAAATAATACCACTGTTTCTATACTGAAATGTAAAGAGTTATTGATTATATATTATTATATCAGGAAGTATCAAAGGTAAAATGTACAATTTATGCAAACCTGAGGATTATTATTACTATATATTATTGATTATATTGATCTTTTTACATTATATAAAGTTGTATTTTGATGTAGTAGGTGACCAAAACTACTGGAAGAAACTTGTAATTTAGCATAATTTACACGGTACAGTCATCACAGTATACTACAAAATGATGTTATTCTAAGTAATATTTGATCTCTTAAGAAAGTAAGAGTTTATCACTGTCCAAATGACAATAATGAATAATAATTTTGATCTTGATCATGCAAGTATTTAAAGTTTAGAAGATGTTCTCTGCCACTTTGTAAAAACCGTGCGTCATTTACATGTTAGTATAAAGTATCTGTGAAAGCTCAAGACCTCTGTTGGTTCATGTGAAAACAGATCAGCAGCTCTGGCTGCACGATATCATCACATCTATCATCAAAGTTCCGGGGTGAAACATCAACTATGAGAGCGAGACATGATGAAAGGCTGCCTGCATCAACATGTTGCTCAGATGAATGTATGTGTGCACATCTGTGACATCACAGCGTAACTTTCACTTGATTTAGGACCGCGAAGGAAATAAATGGAGCAGAGGCGATGTATGTGAATAAGGAGTGTGTGGTGGAAGCACTTTAACCTGTTAGTGAGGACCAGTCGTCCTCATGGAAACTAAAACCTGGTCCTAATGAGGCAGAAACTAATTTCTGAGGAGCTGCTGAGGTTCAGGGATAAGATTTAGATGGTGGTTGAGGTTAAGGCTAACTGGTTATGGTTAAAATTTAGGGATGACACTGAAGTGTGTGTGTGTGTGTGTGTGTGTGTGTGTGTGTGTGTAGGGCTGGCTCTGCAGATCCAGTGTTACCAGTGTGAGGAGATGACACACGACTGCTCCAGCCCCGAGTTCATCGTCAACTGCACCGTGAACGTGCAGGACATGTGTCAGAAGGAAGTCCTGGTGAAAGAAGACGGTGAGCGAGCACCTTTTCACCTCATTACTCTTTTCTTTTGTCTATCTATCTATCTATCTATCTATCTATCTATCTATCTATCTATCTATCTATCCATTTCCCCTTACTCGACACACAATTGCCCTGATGCAGTGAGCTGACTTTAGTCTCAAAAACAAAAAGTATCTCGGAATGACTTGAAATTTACCATCATAATAGTCGGTATTGCCCTGAACAAGGATCCGTTGAAAATATTTGCAAACCTCTTATGGAATGATTTTTATGAATTTTTGAATTTCAGGAAATGATCCACACGACCTGAAGAGTCGTCGTTCGTTATCGGCGTGAAATCCGTTTGGCTTAAACCCGAGAGTGGCGCGAGTGACGTCTACGCGCGTGTTTGTTTTCAGGCGACATTATCGTTATTCATGAGCAGGTCCGGTGTGTTTGTCTCGCTCGCAGTTATATTTACTGAATCAATGGGAAACGCTGTCAACAGAGAGATGTTTTTGAAGCGACATCGAGAGACTTGTTTATGCTGCTGGCATGTTTGAAGCATCCTTTAATACAAAGAACAACACAAAGAACAAGAGCTCTCCGGCACACTCAGCCAGCAGCCAGGATTTAGCTGTGAGCTGGAACCAAACTGATCCGAGGTCAGCGGAGACAAAGGCAGCAGCGGCTCTCTTCACCCTCTGTAACTATCACTGGAGGCTGAAAGATAAGCCTCAAGTCAGTGCAGAGCCTGACCAAGGCAGAAACAAACTCAATCACTGCTTATGTATGGAGGAAAACTTCTAGATATCTTTAGATATCTAAAAAGTGTTTTTTCACATCTGGAGTCAAATAGCACCAGCTGAGCTAATGAGTGACCGAGGACACTTCTCTGTACAAGTTCGTCCCTGGCCATAAATAATACACTATAAAACTGAAGCAGCTGCCGGCCGTAAAAAATCTCACCAAGGGCCGGACTTTGGACCTGACTGGCTTAAGCCAGTTTGTTGTATTTTGGAGCTGAAGTTATTAAACTGGTGTACAAGTTCAGTATCACCACACTTTTGACACTTTTCCACTAAACAGTTCAAGCATGACTCGGCACGGCTCAACTCTGTTTTTTTTGCTTTTCCATTAGGAATAATACCTGGTGCTTTTAGTGCAAGCTGAGCCGATACTGAAACGTGAAATGTGAAATGTCTAAAAATCTCAATATTTAACAGAGGAGTCTGGTATATTTAGCGATAGCGCTGCTGAAAGCCCAGCGATCCTGAGCCGAATCACAACCCGTGCACTGGTCATGCAGGAAGTTCTGAACAAATCTTTTTAATGAACTGATTCTAACGATTCAGTTACACTGAAAACAACTGCTTTGCAACGTCACTAGTTTGTGTCATGTATAAAACGACGTTTTGTGCAACGTGGGCGCCCACGTTGAGGAGGTACTATGAGCTGATGGAAAATAACGAGCCGAGCCGACACATCAATGCGACTTATAGTGTTCCATTTGAATCAATAATCGTCAATCACCTGCTACTCTGAGGTGGTGGGAGCAGGGCCCCCCAGAATCTAATTCAGCTTAGGGCCCCATAAAAGTTTGGGCCGGCCCTGGGTCAGTAGCAATTGGACGGAAATAAACACACTCACTGTTGTTATTGGTGTGATACTTCTATAAAATCACTGACTCAGACGTTGGAAAATAGAAAAGTTGATCCGATCTGTAAACCTCTCGTTAAAGCGCCACTGCGTAACTTTTAACGATTATATGTCGCCGCTATACTGAGAAACAGTAGAGGCTAAAAAGTGTGCAGCGGAACGGTTTAATCGGCTCACACCGAGTGTGAAATCATTTGACAACTCGGTGCAACACACGTTTGTTTTGTATTTAAAAATGCTTTAAAAGTACAGTTTTAGCCTCTTCACAGAGCACAGGTGACACAGCCGCTGTCGTGTGACCGCAACACAAGCGAGGGCTGCACACGTTTGATCTAAAAGGAGGAAGAAAGTGGAACAAAAGAGTGTAATTCTCGTGCTCACGGCTGAAGGATTACAGCCTCGGCGTTTGCGCTCTTATCGACCTTATCAGTGGAGGAGCTCTGATAAACCCCACTGTGTCGTCGCAGCGCAGCACAGAAAAGATAACCACTGATGTTTAATGAAAGGGGGGGAAAAAACAGGAGAATGTGTAGTGGATACAGGGGAACGCTGAGGTGCATTCATGAAATATTTAAGGTAAATTAAAAAAGAAACGACTGTGTCCTTGACGCAGCTACAGTACGTTACAGAATCGTAAATTTACACTTTCATTTTTGCAGTTTTTGAGTACTGTATTGTACTCTTTACAGTAGTAATGCCGTACAGTATAGTACTGAGGATTTGTTGGCTTAAAAACAATTTTTTGTTGTTTAAATTACATTATAATATATAATCACTCTCTACAGTTCCCGCACTTAACGATTTTACAATAAAATACAACAATACTGTGTATATAAATTGTATTTTAAACAATCACGGTTAAAGTTACAGTATGTAGGATTTTCCAATGTAAGTGAAACTATACGATAGCCTTTAGGTATCATTAAAGGTGCCATATGTAAGAATGTGGCCAAAAAGCAGTTAATACATTACAATTCAAAACACTGAGGTCTTTTAGATTTCGTTTTCCGACGCAACTGGCAACCTGTGGTTGCTCGACAGCTGAGACTCTACTGACTGCAATGACTGGTAGACGGCGGTAGGTGGCGCCACATGCCAAAACATGATTTCAAAACGTAAACATGATTTGCAGTCTGCAAAAAAAATGTTTTTAATGCAAATATTTTGTCTGTACTGTTGTCGTTGGTGAGTTCAGTTTGTTATATGAACATTATTCCTGAGTCTCTGTGACGTATTAGGAGGATTTTATGGCCAGTTGCTTTAGATTTATTACATAATGCACCGTTAAAACTCAAAAGTTGTTTTCTTTGTACTTTAAAAATGGTGATCCAAAACGGCGGCTTCTGATGTAAATATAAAGGGTGGATTCCGTGAGAAAGGAATGTCTAACCGGTTCCCTAAAAACGCACTTATGTGTTGTATTCAGGGTTTGACCAAAACCACCCATAGTTAAGTTTCAGTTGGAGGAACTTGTTGCGTGTTCTCCTGTAGTCTGCGTGTCGAAGCGTCCCTGCCTGACACTGGAAACTTAAAAATTGCTCCTGACAGCTGTTCTGGCAGCATGTAAATGAATGTGCACATGCAGCAGATGCACTGAGAGAATGTGCCTATGAATGGGTGGATTGCAAGAGTGGCTTGTCAAGTCTACAGTAGAAAATACAGATAATTTGCCATATTTGTAAACTGCAGGTTTGGAATATTGTTCCAAAGCTTTAATTATGTTCAGACTTTTTTTTTTTTTTTTTTTAAGTTGGCCCTGGTTTCTCGTAATGAGTGACACATCTGTGCTTCGTAGGACACCACAGCTCACACTGTCTGCCTCACATCTCGCCCTCATTTCCACATCCAACAAAAATAGGTGGCCATTTTCATTGCCTTTCCCTGCTGCTGCTGCTGCTGCTGCTGATGAGCAAAAGTAATAAGCTCTTGTCTTTTCGAAAATTTGCTCCCCAATCTAAAGGGCAGGCGTAGCACACTATAGTGTCGGCACATCTTTAATAGGAAAATTTCTGCCTGAATGCCTCTGTACATCCCAGCCTTTATCTCCCAGTCTCGTCATTATAGCTGCTCTGCACCAAAATAGGCATTTGAATGATTTATCAAGTATGAAATGCGGTGGATGCATTCAGATTGACCGCCGCCACTGTGCAATTTGCCGCAGAGATAGGAACCAAAATGACCGGAGGCGCCTCAATTCTCCTTAAGTACACGTGCCACATGATTGCTCGGGCGAACCAATCACTCGGATATGTAGGATACGCGGAAGCACTGAAGTACGTCCTCTATACCGAGTCGTTTCCGGTTCACCTGTCCAAAAAAAAAATTCTGAATCTGCATTCACTCCGATGTTGGTTGGTAGAATACTGAGACTTCAAGACCAGAGGACTCTCCTGTCACATGATATATTATATATATTATAACTAAATACAGACTGCACCTCCTGTGGCTGCACAATGAGACGTTAACGCATCATAATGTGCAACGTGTGCATGTGCAACGATCGTATTGCAAGGAAATACAATGATAGTGAGGTCAGTTAGAACTCACACACTTCTCATATAACATTAAGACGTGTTTAAGGTTCTATCTTTGAATTGATTGAGTGCAGTTTATGGGCGAAAAAACAAATAAATAAATACAATATTGAACCATAAACTCTTTTTTTTACAATACACATGGACCAATTTTATGGAAAGTATAGATTTTCACAACTGTAATGAGGACAATTTGTGCAGGTTTTTTTTAAAGGCAATTGACATGTAATATGGCTGCATCCACATTACATGTCAATTGCCTTTAAAAGGGGATTTAATTTGTAGAGATAATGACAAGGCATGTTCTAAATCAGAAAGCACTATAGACATTATATTGTTCATTGCTTTTACCATGTTTGAGTTACTGGGTAGAGGTTTTGGGGGAATGCATACAAAAGCAATATTCAACCAATATAGATACAATGCAGAAAAACGCACCAGGTTAATAAATAATCATAAAATATTTAAGAGGGAAACAAAATTTTAAAATTCAGTGTTGCCAGGACAACTTAAAAAGTATGGGTTAAACTTTGGAGCAGTCTAAACAGATGAATTAAAGCTATCTAGTTTGCTATCTAGCTCTTTATCTATCTATCTAGCTAGCTAGCTAGCTAGTTATCCATCTAGTTTGATATCCATCTTTCAAGTTAGCTATCTATCTATCTATCTATCTATCTATCTATCTATCTATCTCATTAGCTAGGTATCTATCTATCCATCTATCTTCAAAAAAATTTAGATAATACAGAGTCGGAAACATGACGTGTGTACTTTAAGTTGCGTATTCACATTTAATTGAGTTGTAAAACACAATGTTGGGCACAAATTGCAGCAACAGGGTGTTTAAGGCTCAATAATAACTCAAATTAGCTTGATTAGCTGCCACTGCTGCAGCTCGGATTTCAATAAATTAAGTTTGTAAAGTTAAAAACAAATCATTTCCAAAGTTACGGCAAATACTACGATATTTGCACAGTCTGCACGGTGAAATAAGAAATAATGCAAAAAACAACTGGGACTCTTTCTGGTGAGAAAAAAAGGCAATATTTGTATCTGTGGAGCTGAATTTGGACTTTGGGGGTTTTCAAAAGGCAGCAGAGAACTTGTTAACTTTCACATTTTTATCACCAAAATACCTGCTATCTGTTTTATCGTCCCCACTGAACATTTATCTGGGTGACATCTTTATGTCAGCTCATATAACAACTCCAATCTAATTTCCCTGCCTAGTCAAGTTTGATTTAGACGTATAATAAACCCCGCCCCAACTCTCGTCTGCCTGTGATGAATTACTTTTTATTTCTGTTTCTGACAGAAATTAATCTCCCTCCCTCTGTGATTCATGCCACTTCAATAAAAGACAACATAAAACATTGAAAACAAAGATAAAGTAAGAGAAAAAAACAGTCTACTATAGTGCAAACAACAATAAATTCTGAGAAAAATGGATAATATAACACTTATTTATGCTGAAGGATGTTCTGCTGTCAAATAACTGAGCTTTACAATTTGCCTTCTGTTCTTTATGCAACTACTAAAGCCAATTTAGTGGCATTTAATATATAATAATAATAAAAATATATATGACAACATAAACAAGAAATAACCAAAGTACAAATACTCAAAATCAATAACAGGCACAGATGGCCCAAGACAATATTGTTAGTGTTTAACTTCAATAATTTGGTTTTATTTTGTAGTTTTTAGTTTAAAAAACCACAGCAAATGCCTGCTGTTTTTATGTTTGTTTTGTTGCCTGATTCAAGGTCGGTATTGCCGCACACTTCCTGTAGTGCCTCACTTTGAATATCAAAGTGCAAATTATAATAATAATACGAGGTCACTTCTGTGCTTTTACTGCCCTTAGTGACACTGGTTTGTTGGCAAATAACACAACTATAATAAATGCAATTTATAGTGTTACATTTGCATTCACGGGCAAATCCAAATACGCTTATTTTGTGTCGCTCACTGGAAGAGGAGACGCACACCGCTCCCTCCACTCTTTGTTTTAGGATTGATTTTAAAAGGTGTATTATTGGTTGTTAAAGCTTTTAATGACCTGGCACCGTCACCGTCTCGCCTCTCTGAGCTCCTCCATCTTCACGCCACTTATCGAGCTCTGACTGACGCCAAATAATCGGGTGCTTGTACAGAAGATGAGCTGAAAAACTCAAGGAAACGGGAGCCCTTTTTCTGCATTTCTGGCCCCAAACTATGGAAGAATTAGCCCATTCTGCCCCACTATCTTTCACTTTTATCATATTTAATTGTTTTATGTTTTGTAGCTTGTTGTAAGTTTTACTTTGTAAAGCTTTTTGGTTAACCCTGGTGGTTTTCAATCACGCTTTAGAAATAAGTTTGAAGTGTCAGCCGCCTGACTACATATCTGCATGTTCAATCACGGCTGCTGCTGTTTCTTTCACCGTGCAGCTCCAATTGAGTTTCTTGGATGCAGTTAGGGAAAGTAACGCAACATTAAAAATGACAGATTTTGACAAACCAAAGTGCTATAGAGACATAGAGTGTCATTTTGCATACCTTATTGTACAGTATTACTGCATCTGTGTAAACTCTGGAGGGTTGCCAGTTTGAGTACCCCAATTGGGGTACTGGACGCTCTAAATTGACCTCAGCTACCAGTGTTCTCCTAGTGCCGGAAGTGTGCGGACCATTCGCTGTGGCGGAGAAGCTGAAAGCAAAAGAAAAACAAACAATTACTACATCCGTGTGTCTCATTTCAGGGATCCACTACCGCAAATCCTGCGCCTCATCCGGAGCTTGCCTCATCGCGTCTTCTGGCTACCAACAGTTCTGCACCGGCAAGCTCAACTCGGTGTGCATCACCTGCTGCAACACGCCGCTGTGCAACGGCCCGCGGCAGAGGAAGCGGCCGCCGCCCTCGGCCGCCTCGACTCTGACCACGCCGCTTCTCCCCGCGTTCGCCCTCCACGCCGTCCTCTTCGCGCTGTCCCACACGCTGTGCTGACAGTTAAGACCCTGAAGCTGGAACTGTGTGAGCTGTGGCGTGCATACTTTGAAAACATGTATATTCTAAACGGCTTTGTACAGTGTTTGTGCTCGTTCTTCTCCTGCTGATGTTTAATTGCTGTTGAATCGTATCACTGTTAAAGCCGTGAAGGCCTTCATCATGGGGATAAAGGCACAAAATGGCCGCCCTTGCACCCTTTTGGTCCCACGATCTCTGCAATAGCCATGAAATACTCAAGTATTTCTTACTTAATCACCCTCTTTAGATGAGGCTGAAGTGCAGCAGCACTCCCTGCTTGTTGTTTTTTTCGAAATTCAATGTATGCTTATGGTGAAATGTTGTCCAGTCGTCTCCATAGTAACAACACACTAACCTCCAGCCAGCCTCTACTAGTTACCGCACAGTGATCCTCATTCTGTGCCCAAACATTTAACTGCACAACTGTGGGATTCATCGATTTGTTCTGGCCTAATTGTGTTCGTTCTCTCTGTGAACAAATGTAGAACTTCCTCAGAAGCTTCCGTGTATATGCAGAAATGACACTTGTAAAGAAAATTCTAGACTGCATGTTCTTCCTGTGTGTGTGTGGGTTTCCTCCTGGTCCAAAAACATGCATTGGACACTAGGTGTGAATGCGTCCATGAAATTGCTGCTCTTTTATCCTTATTATAATTTGTCATAATTAAACTATAAATCATTATAAGTTGAAGTAGAATTTTGAATTTACTCTTACTGACGGGGTCAGTGTGTCGGCTGAAACGACCTGGAGACTATGTTTTTGGTTTGAATTTGACAAGAAGACAGATCACGTCCAACAGGGTGATTAAGACTTACATTTGTCCAAAAACATGGAGGACAGGGCCGTTTATCAGACATCAGACGGCTCGTCCACATGCTGTTAACGTCCAACAGAAACACTGTCAAAATAAGTCAAGCCCAGATTCATCATTCATTCTCTGAACCTTTAGGGGAACGATCTCCAGACGACATGATTTATTCTATACGACTACATATTTATGAACCGAATGCGACATACGACATGTATAATAATGATATTGGTTTATAATACTGGGTGAAATAACACATTTATTAAAGAACAACAACTGAAATATCCCCTTTGCTCAGTATCGAGTTGTTCCTAAACCACTCCTCATTTTAGCTGTGCGCTGAGGGTCATTGTCTTGTTGAAAGGTGAACAGTCGGCTCAGTCTGAGGTCCTGAGAACTCTGGAAAATGTTTTCTACCAGGACATATCTGTACTCATCTTACCTTCAATTGCGACCAGTCGTCCAGTCCAGATCTTTGGGTTCTTCTTAATCTCTCCCACCAAGGCTCTTCTCACCCCAAATGCTCAGTTCAGCTCTTGGAAGAGTTCTGGTCGTCCCAAACTTCTTCCATTTAAGGATTATGGAGGCTCTTCTGAACCTTAAATGCAGCATAAATTCTTTTGTGACCTTGTCCTGAGCTGTGATCTGTCAGGTCTTCACACAGACAGGTGTGAGCCTTTCCTAATCAAGTCCAATCAATGTGATTAAACACAGCTGGACTCCAATAAAGGTGTAGAACCATGTGAAGGATGATCAGTGACAGCAAAGGGTCTGAATACTGATGTCCATATATTTCAGTTGTTGTTCTTTAATAAATGTGCAAACATTTCTACAATTCTGTGTTTTTACTGTCAAAGTGGGGGATTAAAATTATTACTGTGAGCATGTGCATAAAGCATGCTGTAATACACTGTTTTCATACTATTATTTCCATCGATAACAACTGAAATGACTGGTATGCACTGAGACGGAGCGACAGTAATGACGTAAGTGATTGGTGAGTGAAGACATCTGTGACTGACTGAGTCCAAGGAACGGCAGCAATTCATTGACTAACTATTAATCCTCAACTATTTTTTGGTAATTGTTCAGAGTGGGTTGATTTAATGAAATAATAATAAAGAAGAATAAAGAACAAGTTTCATTTCTTCTTTGCAGGAGAGTATTAGGGCCACGTGTAAAAAAAAAAGAAAGAAAGATAAATAAAACAGCATGTATTCTGAGATAAAAGAAAAAAATTGAATTTTGAGATTAAATTCAGAATTCTTAGATTAAACAAAAAAATTGAATTCTGAGATCAAAGTCCGAATTCTGAGATTAAAGAAAAAAAATGGAATTCTGAGAAAAAAATCTGAATTCTGAGATTAAAGAAAAAAAATGGAATTCTGAGAAAAAAAATCTGAATTCTGAGATTAAACAAAAAAAATTGAATTCTGAGATTAAAGTCCAAATTCTGAGATTAAAGAAAACATTAGAATTCTGAATTTAAAGTAAGAATTCTGAGATTAAAGAAAATAATTGAATTCTGAGATTAAAGTCAGAGTTCTGAGAAAAAATACAGAATTCTGAGGAAAAAAGACAGAATTCTGAGAACATATAAAAAAAAATTTGAATTCTGAGATGAAATTAAAAGTTAGAATTCTG
Organism: Microchirus variegatus; assembly: GCF_963457635.1. Lineage (NCBI taxonomy): Eukaryota > Metazoa > Chordata > Actinopteri > Pleuronectiformes > Soleidae > Microchirus > Microchirus variegatus. The sequence goes on from NC_139817.1 coordinate 6,716,516, forward strand.
AGATTTAAGTCAGAAATCTGGTGGCTCAATGTTAGGGCGAGTCGTCTTTGGTTCAATTCCTGCCTCTGCTAGTGTGTGTCCTTGAGCAAGACACTTATCCCCATGTAGCAGTGTGTGAATGGGTGAAAACTGACATGGAAAGCAGCTCATCAAGACGAGAAAATCTCTATATAAATACAGACCATGACCAACTCTTCTTCTTCTTCTTTATTTGGTAGTAACGATATAACAAAAGATTGCAATAAAGATTGTCTGTGTTGCAATAAACTGTACAGATGATTATATTTCACTGTCTGGTGGGTTGTCCGTCTCCGTTCTGAGGACTAAGTTTGACGGTTCAGTCAGGCTGAGGGACGTCTGCGTGTCCGAGGCCACGCCCGAGTCACTCTGAAAGGTCGTGAAGGTGGGCGTGGTCTTGTCTTGTCCACCGGTGTTGCGGTTCGCCGTGTTCCGGCGCAGCGACTTGAGCAGGGGGCGCAGGGAGCGCGCGGAGGCGGCGTTGGAGCTGTGCACGGTGCGCTTGTTGACGTGTTCGATGGTGAGGTGGCAGCGCAGCACCTGGATGAAGACCTCCCTGAACTGCCTGGAGGACAGGTTGTAAAGGAACGGGTTGATCACGGAGCTGAGGTAGAAGAAGGTGTCGGACACGGGGTGAAGCGTCACGTAGCTGCGGAAGTACGACACGGTCCATCGGGACTTGGGCACGGCGGCCATCATGAGACGACGGATCTGGTTGGGTAGCCAGCAAACCATCAGGGATCCCACAATGAGACCTGAGGAGGACGACAGAACAGTTAGCTAGTTGAATTTGTGGCTTTGTGAGGACCAAAAATCATCTTAGAGCTTAAAGAGCTTTTTGGGAATTAAGATCTGGTTTTAGGGTTAGAATTAGAATGTTTTGGTTAGGGTTAGGATAAGGGTTAAGGTAAGGCACTTCGGGTAACGGACTAGGGAATATATTATGTCTATGAGTGTCAAACGTGTGTGTTTGTGTGTGAATGACTAACACATCCTTCTTATCTAAGACAGTGTTTGTAATGGGAATTACAGCCTTTCACCACTTACAAAATCATCTGGACAGAGACATCACTTCCAGCTGAGGAATCCAGATATTATCTTATCTCATTCCTGTGTTATTTATGTAAAGATGCAGCAAAGCATTCCTTGATAAGAGACAGATAAAGTTGTACCGATTGTGGTTTGGATCGACAGTGTATCAGTAACAGAAGTGTAACGGTCATTTTACACACAAACACTATAGTGCAGTTCAGTTCTCCACAGTGCGTGGGCAAGACATGAAGTCATTATTTACACGGCTCAATCGTCTACATACATACGGCGTGACGTCATACCAACGTGACACAGCGCCGATAAATTCCACAAGCAAAAGAATGAGGCACAGTATAAACAAAGAGCAACAGTTGAGGACATGCAGCAGCATATTGTGTTCTTTCCTCTTGGAAATGTGGCCCATTATCACCAGAGGAAGACGAGCTATGATAACTGATATCAGATACAGGAGGATTCTCAAGTTTGTGATGTCAGTATCGGTATCAGACTCTAAAACGTGGCATGGTGGTGGCTCTGAAGCGCACTAACCTGCACGAAAGGTGCTACACAAACACAGTTTGATTGATTGTCCGTCATCAGCGTGTGACGCGACTCCGTGCAGCCATTAGCAGAGAGCGAGGCCTCGTTTCCAGAGTGATGTGCTGTTGCTTAGCAGAGTCACTCGCCTCATCATCACAGCTCTACAGCTTCAAAAAGGAGTTTGTCTTTAGTGAAACATCTGCTCAACATAGATAGATAGATAGATAGATAGATAGATAGATAGATAGATAGATAGATAGATAGATAGATAGATAGATAGATAGATAGATAGATAGATAGATAGATAGATAGATAGATAGATAGATAGATAGATAGATAGAATCTGCTCAACTCCAACATGATAGATAGATAGATAGATAGATAGATAGATAGATAGATAGATAGATAGATAGATAGATAGATAGATAGATAGATAGATAGATAGATAGATAGATAGATAGATAGATAGATAGATAGATAGATAGAATCTGCTCAACTCCAACATGACAGATAGATAGATAGATAGATAGATAGATAGATAGATAGATAGATAGATAGATAGATAGATAGATAGATAGATAGATAGATAGATAGATAGATAGATAGATAGATAGATAGATAGATAGATAGAATCTGCTCAACTCCAACATGATAGATAGATAGATAGATAGATAGATAGATAGATAGATAGATAGATAGATAGATAGATAGATAGATAGATAGATAGATAGATAGATAGATAGATAGATAGATAGATAGATAGATAGATAGATAGATAGTCAATGACTGCAGAATATCTAAGACGTGAAGAGACAAATGAATGATCAAAGTCAAACAAACCTATAAACCTAACCTTTGTAATCAGTGTTGCTGTGCAGAGGTTTGATTGATAATGAATTTCACGTGTCGCTGTTTGTCAGCATCCCTCGAGCGAAACACTATTCCTCTCGTGTCCTTTTCAAAAAAAACCCGACACTTACTGGTCAGCCAGGTCTGTCCAGAGCTGATGGCTCCATGAGCATTTCCTGTAATTAAATGTCAGCTTCACCATTACTTTTATCTACGGCGTCCAAAAGGTAAGAGGTAAAAACCGACACATGTGGCTAAAATAAGAGAGGGGGTAGAAAAGAAAGTCTGTCCAAGTCGCAGGAGGTCATTCTCTTTTCTGGGAAGGTGCTGAGAATTTAATGGAGTATAAGAGAGTGTTTAATGTCAGAATTCATGATGCCTTTCATTAAATGTTTCATGCTTTCATGGGTTGTTCTCTTTTTTTTTTGGGAGGCATTTACAGCCAGAGTGGAAGTCGGTAATGTGGACTTAACCGTCACTGCAGGACACGACATCATCACGTCATGTTCCGCATGTTCCTTAGCGCCACTTCTGTTAATGACCAGTCTTTGGGTTGAAGTTTGAGGGTGATGATGATAGTACGGTGGCCTGGAAGTGCAAACCATTATTCCAAAAACAAGACCGTGGCTTTTGTTGTGAAGTGTTTGAATACCGTACGATAACCATGTCCTGCGAGACATGACTGAGGGAGCGTTTGTGTGTATACAGCAGCACCACAGAGGCGGGTGGGAGCAAGAAGTGTTTATCCTCATTCATACCTATGGATTTATTTGAGATTATAAAACCAGAGAGAGAGAGAAAACGCAGATTATGCATACAGTATAAACCAAACCTAGAAAATATGATACGTAGCAGACAGCCGTTTTTACCGATTTGTAGATAAACTAAATGGTTCAGATCGCCAATAGAGGAGCAAGGCTCATTAAGCTCAGAGGGTCATTCTAAAAAAAAAACTAGTTTTCTACACTTGAAGGCCTATTGATGAAAGCTTGCAATCCTTTACCCTGCCATCCTTACAAATGACACCAACTGTCCACATGAATCAATATCACACACTGCACTGATCCTCGTTCATTAAAAACCTGGAGGGATGATATTAGATTCTGACACTTTTTTTTTTTTTTTTTTAAACTTACAAAGTTTAAAATTCAAATAGGCCACTAAAAATGTCACTAAGACAGATGATGCTGCAGGTTACTGATTAGCTGCCCTTTTTCTTTTTTTTAATAAGCGGTCATAGTGTGATCAAGGCGACAGATGAAGTGTGAAGAGGAAATCTGTTTTTATGATGGATTTATGTGTGTGTGTGTGTCCTGGTTTTCCTTATATTGTGGGGACACGGTCCCATTATGGACTGTAAACATTATGCATGTCAAGGAAATCAAGTCCCCATAGCCTAAATTACTCAATCCCGTAAGGACAAATCTTGAGGTAAAAAAAAGGTATTTTGAAGGGCTTTTGTGTGTGTGTGTGTGTGTGTGTGTGTGTGTGTGTGTGTGTGTGTGTGTGTGTGTGTGTGTGTGTGTGTGTGTGTGTGTGTGTGTGTGTGTGTACCTGGTATTCCTTATCTTGTGGGGACATAAATCTGTTTTACACATTCACATTATGGGGACTCAACATATACTGTACATTACTACATTTTCGAGTGAAAATGTGATTTCGAGTTAGTCTGAGATTAGGATTAGGAGTAATTGTGGTCAAGGTTAGAGAAAGTAAATCCAGGAAATGAATGTAAGTCAATGCAATGTCCTCTGAAGTCATGGAAATCAGCTTGTGTGTGTGTGTGTGTCCCTGTCACTTTTGCTCATCGATCACAATGTGGAGCATTCATCTGGAAAATTACCACTGAGTCAGCATAAAAATGAATACTGTTCTGCTGCTAAGCACAGTGCATGTGTATGTGTATGTGTATGTGTATGTGCAGCAGCTGAAGTTATGTAAAATGCATGTGTGCAACTTTTTGTTTTAGGAGTCAGGTTATGAATATTATGATGATTTGTTGGCAGAGGAACGTGGTGATGTGGGCGACATTCCATAAGAAATATGACATCAATTCACAGCCAGATGTGATGCTTAAATGATTAAATGGGATATCAGCTATTTTATACCAGCAGAGCCACCACCAAATTGGTGCGAGCGGGCTTATTAAATGCTGCTTAAAGCTTCATTGTGTTTTTATTTGGCGTTTTTCACTTTTAAAAAGAATTAAAACGCTCTCCCTGCCAAGGACTGCCATGCCAATAAATTCAACCAGATTACTGGAACAATTAATTATGCACCTTTGTTGTAATTGGACAGATTGAAGCTTCTTGGATGAGAGGTGAAACAAGCAAGTTTAGTCTACTTCCTTTAATTAAAGGTTCATTATGTAATAAATCTAAAGCAACTGGCCATTAAATCCTCCTAATATGTCAAAGAGACTCAGGAATAATGTTCACATAACAAACTGAACTCACCAACAACAACAGTACAAAAAATATTTTGCAGACTGCAAATCATGTTTATGTTTTGAAATCATGTTTTGGTGTCATGTGGCGCCACCTACCGCCGTCTACCAATCATTGCAGTCAGTAGAGTCTCAGCTGCCGAGCAAACAAAGCTTCTTCCACTCATGGATGTGCAAATGTCTATAATAAGCATTCACAGGCTGCCGGCACAGCCACCATAAACCGATTTGCAGACACCAAGGCCTGTAGACGAGCAGAGCCAGCGATCAAACCCTAGTCTTCCAATCTACCATGGCAGAAAAGTATAGAGAAGAGAAACTGACTTGGAAAGTCCTCTCATATTTGATTCTGTCACATACTGTCAAAAAAAAGAGTATACACCCTTTTAATTCCTTTCCTTTTCTAAAACTTTAAACCTTTCAAGAAACCAGAACTTATTTTAACGGCGAGCGTGGTTCTTTTTTCTCTCTCTCTCTCGACATGTTTACATTCCGCTCTTACACTCATTCATAGTCATCTTCAGTGCGAATGAGTCTTTTCCCATGAATGATTGAAGACGCCTTTTCACGCACAGGGGGGATTCACAGTGTGCGTGTGTATGTGATCCAGCATTACAGCGGCGTCGCTGTCTGCTTCTCATTCCGTCCATTTTCGGAGCGGCGCCGAGTTCATACTAATGTCAAACTAACATTTCCTACGACTTGTGACAGGCGGCGAGTGCCAGAAAAGACATGCGAGGAATGAAAGTGTGCTGAAGTACACTGCCGTTCAAAAGTTCAGGGTAACTTAGAAATGACTTTTGATACTTAAAGAAGGTGACTAACTTCTACCGCAGTCATTTTCATGTAAGATACATGTACTACAAAGTTAAATAAGCCTGTAGAAACGCTGTGAAACAATGCGTTTGACATTTAAAAAAATAATTAATGGCAAGACACCAACACGAAAACAATGACCGTCTCTCACTGAAGCGTTCAAATCTAATCAAGGCACTAAGTGAGCTGGAAATCGAATGAATATTCAGCAGCACAAGCCCGAGACTCTCCTTGAAGTCTTTTCCAGCTGTTGCGGCTCATTTGACCCGTTCACCTGACGTCTTTGAATGACGAGTGAGTCCAGAAGTACCTGCACTCCACCAGCACATAAATGTCTAACAGGGTTTTTTGTTTTTTTTGAAGCGGGTAACACTTCAATACACAGGATGTCTCAAAACACGACCGTAAAAAGCCCCTGCACCCCTCTCAGAAATGTCTCAATGAGTGAAACAAGGGGTCTATAGTGGAGATATGTTTAAATACAGACAGCTGAAAGTATTGAGGGAGGAAGCTTGGGAAAGACAAGTCAGTTTGGAAACTCTTAACTTTAAGATTAGATCACTTGTCTTTGATAAGTTTAGGGTTAATAAAGACAAAATTTGGGTATGAAAATGGCTTAAAGGTCAGGATTTAGCTCAACTTCCAAAGTCTTTGAGGTCTTTGTCTCACAGTTCTTGAATTAATATAAGAAGCGAGTACACAGAGGAAAACAGCTAGAAAAACAGGGCAAAGTCTAGGCTGGTGCAGTTTTTGGACTGACCATTTAAATACATTTGAAGTTAACGGACACAGGATGTCACTTGAAATGCATGATGACATGCCCGCCAGCTAAAGTCGTCTTAGTCTGTGACCTAAAAGGTCAACAGGTCGTACACACTTCATTCGATAAATCGATTCCCTGCGAGTACGGCGTGCACGCAGAGACAAGGATAGTTACGGAGTGTAGCAGACGGTGATGATTGGCTCCTACAAAGTTCAATCTAAGGTCACAAAAAGTCCAGTAAGGGATATTATATATTAAACTGTATATTTCAATCTAACATCTACAAAAAAAATACTTTTTTGTAGTCCAAGGCATGAAGGTTAGTCGGCGTTGACTTGTTTGTTTACAGCCGGTGCAGGTGGAGTTTTCATGTCTTCGTCATTAATCCTTTTTATGTATGCAGATGACATCATTAAGATGTCTACCTGCAGAGCGCGGTTGCAAGCATCTGTTGTGTGTAAGCTCTCAGTGTGGTGCACGGGGCAGTTTAATTCCATGATGAATTCAACGTCAGAGGACAGAAGAGCGAGTATTTCTATAGTGTTCTTGAGTGGGTGAACACTTACGGTCAAATATCTCAGCCTCGGATAGCGGTGTGAATATTTATTGCCTGTGTTGTAAATTGTGTACTGTTGGTGCAATACTTTACACTTGTACACCCTTGTGTGCTAAACTGATGTTAATAATAATGCCTTGTATATAACATACCACATATATTATAGTTGTAGTGACACTGGTGCTATGGTCCGGGACATTTTAAAGTCCTCATGACATGGTTCTAGTTGTAACTAGTAGCATTAGCTAGTAGCATATGCAACTTGCTATACTCCTAAAATACATTTAAAAAAAAACTTAAAGTAGATTTGAGGCCATAGCAACCTCTGACATCCAATAGGAATATTATAGAATAGAATAGAATAAATATATTATAACATGATTATGGCGTTATAATTGGACCTGTGAGATTACAATATAGAATTTATTACATTCATTTCAGGGTTTAAGTTAATGCAGATTACATTAGACCGAAGCCAAACAAAGTAAAGATATGCGGCCAAGACAAATTAGGATTTGTCTTAGACAACAACAACAACGCTGGGGAGGATTTCAGACTCAAGCAGATGTTGCTTTTACTCCAATCACTGATTCGTTGAGCAGAGTAACAAAGATGTAGCTGAACAAAGTGTCTCTCATTTTCTTTTCATCAATGCACCGAGGGAAAGAGAGCACAGAAGCCGACTATGTGGAGGCTTCTGTTTTTCTTTGTTCACTGTTCCAGTGCAGATCAGTGTCACCTCTCTCTGCTTTATGCTGCAGCACAGAAACGGCAGAGAGGGACGGGGATGGATTGTTTATGGGCTATTAACTGTATATAGATGGGAAAAAGAAGAGAAGGGTGGGGAGGCAGCCTGTTATACGCATCAACTTTCTCTATACAATCATTTAAAAATTATATTTCTTAACATCCCAGACAGATAAAACCCTACAGGTTAGTTTTAAAGTAATTTTTTTCTCTGATAAGTTTAGGTTTTTAATTTAAAACTGCTATAAAATTTGTAATTTAACCTTCATGCCTGCTCTCCTTAGCTACTCCTGCTCAGTCTGTGGCTCCAAATTAAACCACCAGCGCAAGATGGATATGCCTGAAAATGTAATATATCAGTTTGATTTTTGAACAATAGGAGGATGTGAAGACCCCTGCTGAGTGACACTAAAATTCTAAAACTTAAACCAGAACTATCTATATATCAACTAGAATGGCATGCATCTATCTATCTATCTATCTATCTATCTATCTATCTATCTATCTATCTATCTATCTATCTATCAGCTAGCATGCTATCATTTTAGCTAGCAATCTATCTATCTATCTATCTATCTATCTATCTATCTATCTATCTATCTATCTATCTATCTATCTATCTATCTATCTATCTATCTGCTAGCATGCTATCATTTTAGGTAACAATCTTTATATCTATCAGCTAGCATGTTATTATTTTAGCTAACAAGCTCTCTATCGATCCGTCTATCTATCTGCTAGCATATTAGCTAACAAGCTCTCTATCTATCTATTAGCTAGAATGCTAGCATTTTAGCTAACAAGTTCTCTATCTATCTGTCTATCTATTAGCTAGCATGATATAATTTTAGCTAACAAGTACTCTATCTATTAGCTAGCATGATATCATTTTAGCTAACAAGCTATCCATCTATCTATTAGCTAGCATGCTATCATTTTAGCTAACAAGCTCTCTCTCTCTCTATCTATTTATCTATCTATCTATATATATATATATATATATATCAGCTAGCATGATATCATTTTAAAAAAAGCTCTCTACCTATCTATCAAAATATCAAAATTAAAGTCTCTGTGTTATATATAGTTCAGAATAAAAGTGTATTTATTATGCAAACTTATTCTACGACTTAAAAAAAAAAATACAGAAATAACTGTAAAATAATAATTATAAGTTGATATTGAGTGGCAGGGCCACCTGAAACCGGCTGGAGGGCCGCAGGTTTGAGCCCAGAGAGCTGCCTGAAGTGCTGCCTCCCACTGGACATTGGTCACTCACTCACTCGTATGCCCACAGCCTCACTACCAGCATGATGAAGCGCGAAGGTTCTCACTTCTAAATGTCACTAATTTCTTGAGGAGAGGAAGCTCAGCAAACTGCATATTTTGAAAGTGAAGGTTTGAAATCTCGCTCTCTGTGTGTGTTACTTGCCCCCATCCGCCCTAGATTTATCCGTTGAGAAAGAATAAGCGGTGGCTTAAGTTGCATTTAAGTTGTTTGTGCAAGGATCAGCAGCTCCCTGGCCCATGGAAACATAATCAATGTTGTTTTTCTCCAAGATGTCAAGGTCTTGCTATTGAATTTTAACTCCTTTTACTTTTCATCTAGGTAAAGATTTGTCCAATCCCTTGGTTTGCATGCCTGCAAGCATAATGACATTTCCCCACCCCCATCAGCTGTTTAGTGCAATGTTAGAATGTTATAATAATATACAATATTATACTGGCTAAACCTTAGTGGTCACTGCTTTGATTCTCATCTGGGCTGAGCAGACATCATCACTCGTAGCCTGAGGCTGGAGACGGAGCTTCTGCTCTATATCTGCTGACGTGAAACGAAAACAATGTGAATATATGCTGCAAAATACTAATGATGAAGGTGAAAGTCATCACTGAAGAACGTCTCGATAGGAAAAACACGATATAGTGACAAAATCCATTAAAAAAACGAATACTTTCATGTTAACAACAGACAATGGATAATGTGGAAGGAGTTGTTTAAAGAGCAGAGCCATTAAAAAAAGTACTTCCAACTTTGCAGTTCCACCTTGATCTCCCTGAGCGTTTATATAGCTTCCTTCCAACACTTGTTTTGTTTTCAGAGCCTCCGAGGGTTCACTCAGTTCCGCATCACCGGCCTCATAAACCTTGTTCCCCGGCCAAGGCAGGAAGCTGCTTCCAGTCAAAAACGCTCTCGATAAACCTGCTGTCGACCTGTTCATCACCAACCAGCTGACAGACAGAGGCAGTGGAGCAACCTGCAGCTGAAGCGCTGCCGAACAAAACACAACTAAGTAGTTATTTAAGACATTTTCCACCCCCCCAAAAAAAAAAAGTTCCAGGAACTTTTGCTTGGTTGCGTTTCTATCGTGGTCAAAGAGCAGCGGAGATGAAGCGAAACTATAGCACGAAGACGTGTAAACGACAAGCAGTTCCACTCCAGTCCACAAGGTAGCAATGTCCTACCTGACTGTTTACCACAGAATACTTTGATCATCCAACTCCAAATCTTCTGTATCATATATCATACAAATTAGTATTTCGGGACCCACATTGTCAGCCTGAATATAACCCTTATGGGGGCCCACATGGACACGCTAGCTGGGGAACAAGAACATATCATTATGAGTCTCTGGACTCGAGGAAAGTTCCTCTATGTGCACCTCCTGGAATATTAATTCAGCATCCCCGTGGGAGGGTGATAATAAGTCCGTACTCTGCCAACAGCTTGTTCCATGAACCCAGCGTGGCTTAAAAAGACTTAAAGCCTGTATCCCGATCACTTTGCAGTCTGCATGCCGAGGCGTTCCAGTGCACGTGCGCTACAGTAAAGTATAGTATTATAAAGGCAGATAAGTAAATACACCCACGCAGTATAAGTTGTGATTTCCCAGTATTGAGCGCCGACAGCCTCCCTCTCAGCAGGATCATCTCCCAGGCGGTTTGCCGAGTGCAGACTGTCACTCGCACATGAAGGTTTGCCTTTAGATATGTTGACTGCCCAGGGGCCACAGGCGCTCTGGAGCTCATACTGCTAAAGTATGCAGCTGTCACTCAGCGCAGAGGAGACGCCGGGAGACGAAGGAAAGGCTGCTCACAGAACCTCAACAAATCCTCCCCGAGGTTTGTTTAATACTTGTCAGTATGGGGGGGGAGGGGGTTTCAAAGAGGCCACCCAGGCAACATAAACATGCCGGCGGTGATCGGGAATCTGTCGTCAATCACAATGATAACGGCTCATCGATCAGGACGAGTGCGGCTTCATGAACTGCGGAACGCTTCCCGCAGATGAGAAGCGGCCGGAAGGAGCGGCGAGGCGACGCGTTTGACGGCGTGAAAGATTGACCGGAGCAACTAAACGCACTAAAGGCTCTTCAGTTGCTCTAATGCATTCACGCAGAACCAACAACGTTATCCTTAGATAAGAATGACACTTTACCAGCTGCCGTCCTGAGTGTCGTAAAAAGACTCAGAGCTCAAAAAGCTATGATAACAGAACAAACCAAGACATTTACTCTTGGTGAACAGCAGACAGGTGCTTTAACGATGGAGTTTCCCCTCGAGTCCTAATTGATAGGATATGGTTATCAGTGCCAACTCATTAACTTGATTTAGTGGTGATCGCTTCTCTGGGTTTATCCCTCTACGTCTGCTTCATTCATTCATTCATTGTCTACCACTTTATCCTCCACATGAGGGTTGTGCCAAACCCCGGCGACCTACCATCACCCTCCCACCGCCATCGCCTCCGGAGGCTGAACAGTTTTGATCGATGGCCTGATTCACACCTGCCTCTAATCCAGAACACTTTCGTCGTGTTGACAGTTGACGTCAACGTTGAAAGCAGCTACAGCTACAGGTGTCCAAAAAAGCAGCAAAATATTTTGTTGGGAAGCATCATTGCACATGATACACTCCCTTACCCCTTACTCCAACATCAACCATCAAAACTAAGTGCCTAACTCTAACCCTAACCCCAAATCCAGGTCTTAACCCTAAAAAAGCCCTTTAAAGTTGTGGGGCGCAGACACACAAAGATAGTTTTTCAGACCTCACAAAGATATAAATTGTGATCTAATCGTACGGATTTAACTGGATATTCAGCAGCGATAACACCCGTGAATGCACATGATTATCCTCCGCATTATAACAATAAAATTCCCTGCTTAGTTATTTTCCTCAAACACGAGTGCTCTCATCACCGGCCGCGCCACGAAAAAGTCAAAGGTCACAGCCGAGACTGAAGGCTACAAAACAGGACATTAGCATTCGTTTCACAAATGCAGTACGACGACAACGACTAACAAAAAAAAAAAAAAAAAAAAAAAGCAATCTGAAGCAATTAACCTTCTGTCCTGGGTGTGATGTGCAGGCGACGTAATAAGGGTGTTCTCAGCTTTTAATCACTCTTCATTGTTGCGGAGACTAAATGAGATTTTAAAAGTTATCTCAAGGTAAATTCGAGCAGTGGCAGAGACGCCGGCCAATTAAGAGATAACTTCTGGGCAGCGCCAACACGACAGGAGCGACTGTTTTTCGGCGATCAGAGCGGAACACAATGCGGCAGCAGGTCTTTGATTGGAATTGTCAGACATTTCTGCTTCTCAGGGTGCTGTCACACCCACGGCATTTGGTGCGCACCAAGCGTGTTTGGTCCATTGGTTCGGTTCGTTTGCGTAGGATGTGAATGTAATCTGGGTGCTTTGGTGTGCGCCAAACCAACCGGTCCGAGACCTGCCTGAAAACGCCCGGTGGAAATGCTCACATTGATTAGAGTGGCGGCGATCGGCTCCGGTGACCACGGCGCTGACGCACCCGGTGGAAACCCGAGGTTTGGTGTGGTTCCTGTGCCGATGGTCTTCGTGGTCTATTATGGTTCGGATGGATGATTGGATGGATGGATGGATAGATGGATAGATAGCTTGTTAGCTAAAATGATAGCATGCCAGCTGATAGATAGATAGATAGATAGATAGATAGATAGATAGATAGATAGATAGATAGATAGATAGATAGATAGATAGATAGATAGATAGATAGATAGATAGATAGATAGATAGATAGATAGATAGTTCTCTTGTTGTGAAAACTACTCGACTACTTACGTTTTATTCTATTTTGCCAAGGATATAAAGAGGTGAGAGTGACTACAAATCTGGGTTTAATGAGAGTTTGGCACAACAATACACACACCGATTAATTTGATTTAAGACAAACATTGATTCGCGCAGCTTTAGAGATTGTTTGGGTTGTGTAAACCCGTAAAAGTCGTACAAAGGAAACAAAAGCAAGTTTATATTAAACAGCTTCCTTCTCCTGTTTGGAGGGATTTAGTTCCTGTGTGTCCTGTGTTCTGTCAATGTTTATTCATGCGGTTTCTGTCTGTGAGCAGTTTCCCCCGGCATGACTTAGGGATTTAGGGAGTTTGGCTGAATATTTTTGGTCCGTCTCCAAAACTCTTTCCGTGTCAGTCTGACATCTACGAGTCCCTCGCCTCTCGCGTTGAATGCCACATGACGTCTGCTGGCGGACAAAGACGGCGCTCGTTTGCGCACATAATGTTCGTTTGAGTGTTTCTTAACGGTGGTTTCTACGCGACACGGACACTGCTCATCGTTCTTCCATTAATATGTATCGACTGTTCCTGCTCTGTGACGTGTCCTCGGGCGTCTCGAAAAGTACTTATCAACAAAAATGAAGTACTATAATCAATATTTTTAGTACAGGTGTCTCTTTAAAGAGCCAACACTTTCTCTTCCATTTCTTTTTTTTAATGATACACTCGCTTCCTCTTGCAGCTTGTTGTGAAGACTAAGGTCGGCAGGTCAATTAGTGACAGAGAGTCATTCCGTATGGGCTGAATCAAACCATTCTTCACATTTAATTAGGAAGTTTATTGTTTCTGACAGTTTTTGCAAGGCAATTTTATTTATTGATGGCTGTCGGGACATGAAGAGAATTTCAACAAATAAGATAAAAACGCCCGATCCTCGCATTAAGCGCTAACCTTTGGCTTTAAAACATCGTCGTACACTTTCATACGCTGCCATCACAGCCACAAAGAGCAATTGCGTATCTTGCCAACACATCAGCATGTGGACGAGCAAGCCAGTGATCAAACCACCAAAGGAGAAACTACTATATTTGTCATCTATGATAGATTATATAGATGTATTATTTGATGTATTTTTAATCATTAACTTTATTTAAGGCAATTCATTGTTCTTTTATCGAAAAAGTAAGCAGGCCTTTATGTGTAATTTCCCTTAATCTACCTGCACACATCCAATCCACAGTATAACATCTTTTTGTGTTTTCAATATTCATAACAATAATTCAACATTCATCTTGGCTGAGTCTCACTTGTAGAATAAATTTCAATCCCAATGTGACATCCTGATGCAAAAAAAGCTGACATAATTACAATTTTATCATATTCATATTCATTTGGAACTATACTCATTGTTTTGCATTTGCTTTTCATTATCTGTACAAATTTGACACCTTATTATCATTTTTTTAATTTTTACGTTATTCATCTATTTGCTCTCATTCCTTGTTACACTCATATGTATAATTTCTTTTCGGCTTATATTTTTTTCCATTTCTTATTAAGAGTTTTAATTTCCCAGCTTCTTGGGATCAGTAAAAAACATCCATATATCTATTACTATTATTCATCCATCTACTTATTATCCATACATAAAACTGCATAGCTGCCTTCAATATTGAAACATTGCCAACAAAGTAATAGAAGACAAATGCACTAAATCTTTACAACTATTACACCGTCTAATATTGGTTTATCTGCACAGTTTCTCTCAGTTCAAGAACACAAACTAAACAAAAGTGATATGTATGTATTGGTGTGCGCCTGGAAAAATCCATCATCCGAACGTTACGTTATAAACACAGCCTGGCCCTCGTCTTTTCCACACACGGCACAGAGTCAAGTTGGTATTTTCAGAGCCGTAAACAGATGAAGAGTCTGCCTGATGTGTCCAAACATCCCATTCAAAGTAATAAAACAGAGCGAGAAACGGCATCACACCCAAAAAAAACAAAATATCACTTGATAACATTTCTGTTAACACTTTTCACAGGTTCCCACTCTTAACATGGACACATTGGCTAAAGCTAACTAGCTGTTCAAATTGAAGATGTTTCAGGGATTCACTTAAAAATAAGGGTTATATTATTTTTACCTGATTAACTAAATTTACCGTCAAGGAGCTAACATTGGTTAGCATGTTGTGTCGACTGTTAATGCCACAACAGAAGTTGTTTACAGTCTCTTGGATAATTAACTGCCAAACAAGAAATAATCTTACATTGATTAAATGTTCTTGTTCTTGAAAACAAATCTGCCAATGGGGTGAGCAAACTTTGCTTAGCCAAAACACTGAAAACTAGCTTACAAATCGAGTCACTTCCAGAGTAAAATGTTCCTTCAAAAAGTGGCCACAAACTAGATAAAACTGGCCAGAATTTAAGACGGTTGTATTACAAGCCAAGACATTGTGTCATGTGTATTAGTAATATATTTAAGTGTATTAAAGTAAAAAAAAATTCTGCTCTTAAATTAGCTAATTTGCTAAATTTTGTACCTCAGAACGTTTTTATATTTGCACACACACCAATCTGTGATACTGAATTAAGTGAATTTTACTGATTCACCACATCATTAATACACACCAGTAGTGAACACAAACAAAAAATGTTCACGTCTGCCTATATGACGACATGTCACATTCTTAATGGGGTGTCCTTTTCCGTAGGCGGAGATTTTAACCACGTCCCCTTGTGAGCTAGGTCAAAGGGACAAGCTAATAAGGAAATCTGATTGGGATTTGGATCCTCAATGGTGTTAGCGCTGAGAGACAGTTCACACAAAAAATGGAAGAGCAACCTACCAAGAAAAAGGATGGTCTGCTTCCTCGCCATCTTGACCCTCGAACTTTCATGCTTGGGCTTCCCATCGATTCCTCCCTCCAAGGACCCCATAGGTTTCCGCAGGACCAGGATCATGGCTCGGCACATGACGGCAACACAGATCAACACCACCATGTAGACGATGAAAGCCACAAAGAGGCTGACCCTGTACATCACCCAGCGCTCCCTCAGGTTGGTGCAGAAGGTCAGATTCTGCACAGGCATGTCTGATTTCATGGGAATGTGGCCCTGGGTTCCCGTGGCAACCAACAGCGGCAGGGCCACGAGCACAGACACCAGCCAGGCAAAGGTAATGAGGGTAGAGGTGCGTTTCCCGCCCAAAGCTTTATAGCGAAACGGGTGGCAGATGGCCACGTAGCGCTCGAAGCTAAATGTGGCGACGTTGAGTATCGTGGCGTAGCTGCACGATTCGAACAAAAAGTTGTAGATCTTACAGGAAACGTTGCCCGACGCCGACGAGAAGGGGAACCAGATGGCGCTGTAGAGCTCCACCGGCATACCTATGAGAAGCACCAGCAAGTCAGAGCACGCCAGACTCACCATGTGATCGGTCACGTTCTTTTGCAAGTAGCCGTTCCGTTTCAGCACTTGGGTGACTCTGATAGTGACCGAATTACCCACAATACCCGTCACCAGAATGAGGCTGTAAAAGACCGTCAGGAAGATTTTGACGGGGTAGTTGGGTTCAAGTTCTCTCCAGTCTTTCTCCTCTCCCGTTTCGATTTCCTCGTCGCTCATGGTTACAGTGGTGAACTCTGATTCTCCAGGTATTGATTTTGTCCTCTAGCTTATCAGCTCTGCTGGGCGCGCCGTTGTGATTAGAGCAAAAAAATCCAGAGGTGAGCAGCTTCCTGATAGAGCAGTTCACACCGAGTTCACACTGGGCTGTACTTTGGACTACGTCTGAACCTTAAAATCGAGCGTGTGGTCCCAAGCCTCCTCCATATCCTCCCATACGGGATTCCCCAAGAGTCCTCGCAGGTCCTTGTCCAGAGTCGTGTGGTTTCATCTCAGTCTGAGCAAAGTATTAGTCAACATTCAACTCCCACAAATGTCCTCCTCCCTCCCCTGAGGGCAGGGCAGTTAAATATTAAACACCACCTCAGGGCAGCGTCTAGTGCTAAGGCCTGGTTTCACTCCTTATCATCAGGACTAATGGGCCTCCCTTTCACAGAAACATTCGGTTTACTTTAAGTTTAGCGGGAGATTAGTGCACTTGGATAAAAGGTGTTGCAACTTGCAAACAAATATGGGGGAAAGATATCTCTCATGCGGTCCAAATTAATGAAACTACATGAGAGGATCTAAGCATACTGATAAGATAAAAGAATGCAGACATGACACACACACAGATGAAATGACTATATGCATGGTCACTTCCTGGTTTTTAATAAGCCAGCCAAGAGTATTTAGTGACAAATTATAGAATCTAGTTTAGATGAAGCGTTTCCATTAGAGATAATACCTGCTCTGCTGGAGGTTCCAAGCGAGCTGAGCCGATAATAAAATGTGACGTCGACACACTGCCGACCACTGATTGTTTAAGAGAGTGTCATCACTGGACGAGTCACGAGCTCGACGCCCGACACAAGAATCACACCGAACAATGCTGAACTGTAGATCACTTAAAAAGACTTTAAAATCCTGAAAACGTGCGCTAATCTCCAACATTTAGCAAGGAAATTAAAGGAGTCTGGTGTATTTAGAGACAATACTGCCGAAAATATTCAGCCATATTACAGCTCAGTGACATACGTAGGATGTGCTATGAAGTAATGGAAAATGACAGTAGTCGAGTAGTACTAGAACGGTATAATGGAAAAGCGCCATGAAGGGACTAAAGGGATATAATATTGCAGCTGCCAAGTGGAGCAGCCAAAACTCTCTGTGAATTCTCCTGCGATTGGTCAAAGTCTCTTTCTCCGTAAATCAATTTACCCGTCCCGCTTGTGGAATTTGACTGAGATTTCTTATGCCATGCAAATTGGACAATAATATTACAGATGCCTTGCGCTTAAATTACATTATTCCACCTATTCACGTAAAAAATAATCCCGTCCGAATTATGTCACAAGAGATAGTCGTGCTGACACTGCTGAGAAACTCCAGTTGCTCCACCTGACGTGGTCCCCTTTTCATTGCCCAATTCAAGTGTCTTGGACTGCTTTACCTCGTTAATCTAATTTATAGCCATAATCTATGCCGTGAAGACTAAAACACTATATTCTAAATCTGTACTGTAAAAGGGGATTCCTTGTATTGGTTTTCCAAACCCCGTGTGTGCACACTTTGGAGCTAGTGCTGCCATTAGTTAAGTCTATAGCTTAGTGCTGTGCTGCCATGTGTTCTTACCGTTGCACTGGAGTGGAGGGGGAGGAAGAGGAAGAGGGAGCGCTCCTAATCTGGAGAGACCACACAACAAAACAGCAAATAAGGTTGGAGTTTCACAATATTTAACCAAAAAGCAGCAGTAAATCAAAATTGCTGAATAAAATATATAATGCAGTGTTCCTACTTTTCCAGGTAGTGGCTGCAGCATACACATCTTAAGGGCCCCTGAGCAAGGCATCCTGCGCCCGGCTTCACTGGTGGAGTGTAAAAAAGCAAGGGTTAAAAGCAGAGGTACACACTATCACTAGTTGGTATGTGTGTGTGAGTGTGTTCTTGTACTTGCGGCATACTGAGGACCAGTGAGGGTTTTTAATCAACAAAGTGAGGCCATTTTTACGGAATGAGGACATTTTGGCCGGTCCTCACTTTGTTAGGTTGTAAACATGCTGTACTCTGTTTTTAACAGAGGTCCTCAATTTGGTACAAAAACCCGTTCTCCAGCCCAGGTGTTTCACACACGTTTTGCTCTGGGGCTCCACCTGCGGACATTTTATGGTACTGCGCCCATTACTCAGGCCAACAGAAAGGCATCATAAGAACCACATTGTTAAAAACAACACAATTTAATAGTGCAGAGAAAGTATGAAAACAGATTTTTCAAAACAATAGAGGAGTATTCAAGAGCTTAGGCTGATTTAAAAAAAAAAAAAAAAAAAAAGTAGAAGGAAAGTTTCTATCACAGCCTTTTTTTCTGGGCCTTCTTTTATAAACATCTTCACTAACAACACTTGGAGAACAAAGAAACTGCTCCGGAAAATAAAAGAAAAGAACCTGAGAAAGAAAAAACAACCATGATTCAACAAGCACCACTTAGAAAATTTGAATAACAACAATAATAATAATCTTAAGATTTATGACATGAGACACGTAAAGAAATAGTGGAATAATGTTGACACTTAACTTGAAGCTGCAACATATATATATATATATATATATATATATATATATATATATGTAGATATACATACACACACATCTGCGATCACATGACAGACACCGACGCTGCTAAACGAAAAGCTTCACATGAAATCGCACGCCGTAAATAAAGCGATATAATCTCAGTCTCTTGGCGAAAGAGTTTCGGAAACTCTCTCCTTCATTTACAAAAATACATCCGATATGAAGCGACACATAATCTCTGTAGTGTTAATAAACAAACAAAACACTCACTGTGGACAGTATTTACACCCCACTCTGTTACCGCGGCAGACATGTCGCATGTAGCTTATAGCCGAGAGCGGATTGACCGTTTTAAAAAGAAAACGCACGACTTTATGCGTCTCTGTCACAGTTTTGTCTTCGGGGATCGAGCACCGGCGGAATCTGAGCAGCTCGTCTGCAGCATGTGATGATTTCACGTTTCTCCTTCTTCCAGCATCAGACTGACTAAACTCCACGGGAAGAAAATAAAAGGCCAGTCACAGACAGAAAAATATATATAGGCCTGGATATGTTTTTAGCTGAAACATGGATAATATTGCTGAATCCTGTCAGGACAATGTCACTATTTGTAAATCTGACTCTTGGTCACTTTGTGGTCGGACTCTGACAAAAATAACAATTTTGATATTTGAATAATCAGTTAGACTGAGTTTTTCAACAAATGATTACTGTCACGAGCGATTAATGCCGATTATTTTCTCGACGTTTGGTCCGTAGAGCGACGTGGACTCGTTTTTTAACGAACTTCAAAATGGCGTCATCGCCAAACGCCCCAAACCACAGATAATTCCGTTTACTGTCACAGAAGAGTAGAGCTGCAACAACTTCGTAATTGATTAATCTGTAGATTATTTTCTGGAATAATCATTTGGTCCATAAAATGCTAAAAACATCACCGATGTCTTGTTTTGCCCACAAACCAAAATGATTCAGTTTTCATGATTTCTTTGTTACGTGGGGCAAAGAAACGAAGAAAATATTCCCATTTAAGAAGCTAAAACAATCAGAAATCTTTGTTTTAATCATGAAAAAAGCTTAAACCGTTTATCAAAATAGTTGACGATACTGTTCTAGCTTCTTAAAAGTCAATATGTTCTAGTTTCTTTGCTTTTCTACGGAAACAACGTGAAGATCTTTGGTTTGAGGATGTTGTTTTCACACACGCCGACAATGTTCTTCATTTAATTAGGGGAAACCGAAACAGCTGATCTGTTAATCAAGATTAACTGTAAATTAAAGCAGCAATCGCTGACAAGTCATTATAAATTCTCGTCAGACTGCACTTATATCAACTTTAGCTTTAGTACAGTATAAACCGGACTGTTTTTTAACCTTTTAGTCATGGCATTTGTATCCCATAACCCTTTAACTGTCACAAATGAAGACCATAAACTCAGCTTTTAACCCATAAACAGCCAAATTGTCTTCACAAATAAAAAGACTCAAGAAAAGCTGAAAAGGACATCCCTAATATTTGGACTTGGTCAACCATGGAGCCATGGAGATATAAGCGATAAAAGATATTTAAAAACAAGGCACAGATATTCACTACTGTGCCATAACATTAACACCAGTCACACTATTGTAGTGTGTTTTCTTAATATGGAGCCTTAAGTGACACCAACACCGTCAGAAAAGCCTGGGTTTTACTCTGGGAGTGTGCAAATAAATGGCCATGAGAAATGTGAAAATGCATCACAAATGCACTTTCAAACAAGCAGCAACTTTAAAAAAAAACAACAAAAGAAAAAGTGTGACGGACAAACTTCAAGTCCACTTCGATAACATTTTCCCTCCCTACAACAGTGAGAGAAGTACTTTGTTTTTACCACAGATCAGAGTCTCACAGACAAACACACACACACAAACCGCTCCACCGCCGTTAGTGTTAGGATCAAGTTCAACAGTTAAACGCTTTCATTTGGTCACGTGACACTATAGGAAAAATGTCCAGCACCTCAAGTACCAAAACGTTTCTTTAAACACAGGAAATGTAAAAAAAAAAAACCAAAAAAAACAAGGAAGTGGGGAAGGGGCGTGTAAATTTGGCCGGGCCGTCTCAACACTGTAGAAAATAAATAGTGTTTTTTCTTTTCTTTTCTTTTTTTTTTACAGGAGGCACTAGGGTACTTCATTGTCTCTGAAAGCTTCCGGATTGTCAGCTCAGCGAGATCCACATTCACCACCTTTAAAAAAAAAAAAGGGAGATAAAGACAAAATAAAGAACATTTACGTCCGACACAAGAATCAAGCCGAACAATGCCAAACTGTAGAGCGGTTAAAAAGACTTAAGAATCCCAAAAAACGTGGCTTAATCTCCAACAATTGCGAGAGAAATGTCTAAAATCGCAATATTTAACAGAGGAGTCTGGTGAATTTCGCGATCACAAACCTTGTCACTGTATTTCCGTCCAGTAACTGATTCTAATGATTCAGTTACAATGAAAACAACTGCTTTACAAGTCACTAGTCATTCGTTTGTTTGTGTGTAAAAAAAAACGAAGTCACGGCAGTTTCATGCAGCGGTGCAGTGATGACTCCGCCCACTTTGAGTAGCTCCTATTTTTGTAGCGGAAAAACCAACCTAAACCGTGCCGTGCCGAGGCGAGCTGGGACCATAGGTGGAAAAGGGGCTAATGCATCTCTACACCTAATGCGCCACCTGGTGGACCGCGAGGCATTACAGGTCAAGGTCAAATGGACGCAGTCATAATTATGCTCTAGATTGACTTTTAAAACATTAAATCACACAAACATTCTTCTTTTTTGTATTAATTTGTTGTAGTTGTGTTATTATAGACTGAAAAACGTCATATTTACATAGGATACCCTAAAAAACTGGAGCTACTTGCTAACATGGGTCAAAAGATCATAATTTTCTCATTTATGAAACCATTTACATATATATCTTTGAATTGCTTCTGTATTGATTCCTTATAACAGCACCTTGAGTCTGCCTCCGTGTATAATGGAGTGACGTGCTTTGTAGCTAAAGCCTCCTTACACGGTTTAAGCCGATGGATTCTGTTGTTTAAAAAGGTTTAATCGACGTTAAAAACCAGAAGGGTCTCTGCGGGAGAAAAGTAAGACGCTGAGAATAGAATGGAAAATCAATCGGAGCCAAACTAGCACAGCAAACGCAACCATTTGCAACAGCCTGAATAAGACGCTAATATATAAATACGTGTGTTTGTGTTTAAATATACAGATAATATTAAGCTCTGGCTGCCTGGGGTGAATGCTTTATAAGGTTACTTGTAAGTTTGTACATGGTAAACAGATCATATGTGCTTCAGTCTTTTAGGAAACTGCACTGTTTTCTTCCCCCACTAACTCATCGATTTGAAAACCACCCGCTGTGTTCCAAATCTCTCTCTCTCCGAGTCCTGCTCGCAATTATTTTGGGAAACAGGTGAGGGGAAAAAGCTCGACTGAGATGCAGACTCGAGAGAGAAAGAGTCGAGTTGGGTGGCCAAGATGATGTCAAATATTTATCGTCCTCCCGTCTCTCTCTCTTACTCAACGCTCGGTGTCTAAACACTGAGCGCCAGACAAATGTGTGACAGATGTACAAGACGGAGAAATAAACAACAGCAGCGAGAAGAGACGACAGCAGATATCCTTTAAAGACTTCTGTAATTTGACAGCATTTTATCTTTTAAAGCGAGTTTCATTTCCTGGCCGAACATATTGTCACCTTTTAAACTGATTTCCTTATACACTACCATTCAAAAGTTTGGGGTCATTTAGTAATGTCCTTATTTTTGAAGGAAAAACAATTGTTTTCAATGAATATAACATTAAATGGATCAGAAATACACTCTATACAACTATTCTTGCTGCAAACGTCTGGTTTTTGATGGAATATGTACATGTGGTGTATAGAGGCCCATTTCCAGTGTTCTAATGGTTCATTGTGTTTGCTAATGGAGTTAGAAGGCTATTGGATGAATAGAAAACCCTTGAAAACCCTTGTGCAATGATGTTAGCACAGCTGAAAACAGTTTTGCTGGTTCTTTGACGAAAGGGCTAAATTATTATTTTGAATAAAAATCATTATTTCTAGGGCCCATGGTTGGTGTCGTGGTTAGTGCTCTTGCCTTTGTGGCAAGAAGACCTGGGCTCCTGGATTTGGGGATTAGGTGAATTGGTCACTCTAAATTGACCGTAGGTGTGAGAGAACGTGAGTGAATGGTTGTTTGTCTCTATATGTGTCTCTGCGATGGACTGGCGAACTGTCCAGGGTGAACCCCGCCTATCGCCCTATGTCAGCTGAGATAGGCACAGCAACCCCCGTGACCCTCCGTGGAGGATAAAGCAGTAGATAATGGATGGATAGATCATTATTTCTAATTTTGTCAATGTCTTGACTATGTTTTCTATTTATTTTGCAACTCTTTTGATGAATAAAAGTGTGACTTTTAATGGGAAACACCAAAAAAATTGTACAGGTGACCCCAAACTTTTAAACGGTAGTGTAAGAAAATAAGAAAACCCGACCCCTGAGACTGAGACGTGTGAATATTCAGAGAAAGCTGTGAGAATATGAAGCAGCTTAAAGATGAATAATGGGAAACATAATGTTACTACGCCACTACGGCCTCATATTTAAAGATCAATTTGCAACAAGTTTCAGGGGATTATAATTATCTCTCCACAGGCTACCAGCAATTGGATTACATCTTTCACAAACTAGTTTGGCAGCAGATGTAGCAGCTTCGCTTTGATCCGTGCGTGTCCTTAGGCACAAAGGAAAATCCTCATAAAGCCTACGATTATGTAGGCATATAATAAAAATAGAATAAAATTAGATTTTTCACTGATCATAAATCTAAAACAACATTTTGACCAAACCAGGAAGTAGTGAGGCATTATTTACATTGTCTTTGTGTTGGATCACGAACAGAGGCCTCCTTCGCTGGGCGAGACGGCGTGCAGAGGAATCAGGCTTTCACACTGCTCGCTGTCTTCTGGCAGTCTGCGAGCAAGAGAGAGGAAACAAGAGTGTCACTCATCATCTTGACAAAAATCATAATTATAAATCATCCCTCAGCGAACGGGAACAAGCGCTTCACAGAAGAATAGACGCCGTCGTCGTCGCTGTGGCGGCAGAGCGAGTTTAATCAGTCGAGCATGAACGTCTGATTACAGACTTAAGCAGACTTTTTGTCCTGGAGAGAACGTCTGCGATGAAAGACAAACGTTAAGTGTGTGTGTGTGTGTGTGTGTGTGTGTGTGTGTGTCAAGGTCAACTCATTTGGAAGAGGTCACACACCACCATGCATACACAATGAAACAACAACTCAAAAACTATTTGAGTGAAAGCTCACCTTTTGTCACGACCTCACCTTCTGCTCAGACTTAAGTGCAAATTGACTAATTAACCTGGTCCCAGCTGTACTGAGTGTGTGTGTGTGTGTGTGTGTGTGTGTGTGTGTGTGTGTGTGTGTGTGTGTGTGTGTGTGTGTGTGTGTGTGTGTGTGTGTGTGTGTGTGTGTGTGTGTGTTTTTCACTGGTTTTGAGGACAGTGTTTTGCTTGAAAACCATCAGTGAGAGGACATTTTGGACAGTTACTTAAAGTAGACATATTATACCCTATTTCTCCAAGTGAACCTAGTTCCCTGGTGTCCTAAAGTAAATATCTGTGACATGCTTTGGTCAAAATACCTTAAGGATGAAGCACCATAGCAGTTCAATCACCCTGCCAAAACAGCACTGGTTTTGAGTGCCTGTCTCTTTAAATACAAATGAGACACAGGAAACTACGTCAACGTCACTGAGGCTCCGGCAGCTAACAGCAGTTAGCATTTGGAAAAGCCATCATTTGCCGACTCTAGCCGGCACATTGTCGTCATATATAAAATGTTTCCACTGGACACGTAAATCCTCTGAGGCTGGAAGTTTGTGTAGAACTCTGTGCTAGCCAAGAAAACGTGAAAAGTGTTTTTTTAGCACCAAAGCGGAGCTCTGCGAGACGACAATTGCAGGAATGTGTCATTGTGACGTAGCAATGAGTGCGGAAGCCTACTGTACTTAGACCGAGGCGGACCACAAAAACGTGAGTGAGTCATCTTTTTTGACACTTTGCGGACTCATAGGGCCTCCAGAGTGCCTCAGAGTTGCACAGTTGTAAGACCTTCATTTTAAAAGTTCCACCTACAGTCGGTATAGTTTGAAACAACTGTACAAATCAAAGATCGTGGGCTTTGAGGGTTTTGTTTAGCTACATTTTCCAGGGAACTCAAACCTCTAAAGAAAACTTTCACGATGTTCTGCCCAAAGGCAATTTCTTTTTGTTCCAGTAGTCCTGCATGGCTGAGAGCAGTCAAATCAAATTCACTTTCAGAGCCTGATATACTGTAATATTAAGCCATTAATAATAACCATTCACACCATGAAAATGAAAGTGCAGAGACATGAAAACTTGCTCGTGATAGATGCTTTCGTTTTTGACAGAGCACTTGATCAGCTTTATGGTTTTATAAAAGTAGCTTTGTTATCACCACGAGCTGAAACTCTCCTTTCGATAGTATATTTAAATGTTCTCTCAGCTCACTGCTAAACTGGTGTCCACTGGTTGCACTCATTTCCAGTTGCTAACAGCTTCGTCACAGCTCCCAGTGTGTAAGAATTAGTGACATATAATGGTGAGAGTACAGACTGTGACAAACTGACAGACTAATCCAAACACCTCTCCCTTTCCCCTAAAGAGTCAAGGAACTACAGTGGCCTTCAACATACCAGAAATAAAGTAATTCTTCTTTGTTTACGGAGGAAGCTTCTGATTCAAAATGCAATGCTGTGCCACCGTGAGCCAAGATGGCAGCCTCTGTAAAGCAAGGCCCTTGCCTAAAGTACATATACAGTAAATATTGAAATATTAAGGCTACAAAAAGTGATCACATACTTACAGTACAGTTAATATATTACATTTCTACCAGTAAAACTTCCCAAATCTTACATACTGGACCTTTAAGGTTCTTGTAAGCGCATAGTAGAGCACATAACCACAATTTTTAGAGTTTAATACAACTCTAATAACATTCATGCAGTAAGGTAAATGCAAAAAGAATCAGCTTTGCGGTGTCATCTCTAATGGATTACGTATTTCCAAACGTGTCGAGCTCAGGAACCTTTTGTCAACGGCTGCTTGACAAAAGGTCAACATTAAAGCATATATAAATATAGCGTGGCATACACGGTTCAAGCGCCCTTGTGTATTTTATCTGAAACGTGTGTCGCCGTGTTTACCTCTGAATGCGGTGTTTTCTGCAAATGAAGGCGTAGACTCTCCTGAGACCCAGCAGAACGGGGTCCCAGTTGTTGTAGTGGCAGAGCAGCGTCGCGATGATGAAGGCGAGGAAGACAGGAACCGCTCCAGCAAAGAACAGCCATGAAAAACGCACCTGTTCGCACATGACAAGCAACATACACTCGTTTTTTTTTTAGATTCATTTGACACATAGTTTCGCCTTTCACAAGTCACTCAGTCGAGTCTGTCCGAATAAAAATGTATTATTCAAATATTTGCATATTCAACTGTGAGTTTAAAGACAAAATAAATGTACCTTCTGCATACACATGTCTGCTATAATGGAGAGCGGGATAGTGAGGCTCAATGACAGCGTCCCGATTAGAGACGACGTGAGGAAACAGCCCCTGTGGACCACAAACCAACATCACCAATTAGAAATGAAAGACTGATAGTGAAAGCTAACTCATCAAGGTAAGTATCCACATGGAATCGTGACGCGTGCTCACCACAGCCAGAGGAACTCCGAGAGAACGGTGCCGATGAGGCCGTTGATGAGGATGTACGTCCACACGAGCTGGCTGGGCAGCTCGAAGGCCTCAAAGCCTGTGTAGTGAAGCAGGAGGAAGCCCGGCCACAACAGCAGCAGGTTGAACAGACCCACAAACCCTGAGAGAGACACACACACAAGAAGGTGATATGTGGCATAATGCTTACATGAGAATGGGATGGATGGACAAGGCACATATTTGATAAAATGTCAAACTGATCTTGTACATAGAAAAGATACAGTCAGCAGGGTTTTTTCCAAAAACATATGTATGCTAGGTGTATTGTGCACTGACTGTAAAAGAGGAGCTGATACAGAAGAGGATTAGGGCCACACAGGAAAAAACACAGAATTCTGAGTTTTAAAGACAGAAATCTGAGTTTAAAGTCAGAATCCTGATAATAAAGGCAGAATTCTCAGTTTTAAAGTCAGAATTATTCAGTTTAAAGTCAAAATTCTCAGTTTAAAGTCAAAATTCAGTCAGAATTCTCAGGCAGACTTTTGACAATAAAGTCAGAATTTCCTGTGTGGCCCTAATCCTCTTCCCCAATTTATCTATTGTTATTTTCATGAGAAATATTTTTTAAATGAATCATAAACAACAAGTAACGGCAGCGCGGCGCTGCTCCTTCTTCCTTTTCTTATGTACCCTCTTACCAAATTGATGATACTCATTTACACTACATTACACAACACGCAGTGTTGCTTAAAACGATCGTTTTCCCCTAAATAATATCCAATATAAATGATCAAATTGATGCAAGTAACAACAAAACAAAATAGTGGAAAATAGACAGTGGAAAGGCATAAACAGGGTCTGTCCGTGTTGCCAGAAATTCTGAGATTCTATATCCTTATTTATCAGGATTATGTGACCCTTATAGCCTGTGACCTTCCTGCTAGCATGCAAATCTTGACGAAAAAAATGTGGTGCTTTTTTCTGCCTTTTCACCTCCAGCTTTCAAAAGCTCTGCAGTAAACCCCCAATCCACATCATCCCCCTCCATTGGTGAGTATTTATTTACCAAAGAACATGGGAATGTCGAGCTTATCCTCCCGATCCACTCGTCTCTTGATCATGACGATGTAGACGGCGTAAAGAATCGCCCCAGCCAGTGACCACAGAGAGCCTAGATATCAAATTAGGAAAGAAGGGGTTTCCAAAACTGTCACAAGTTCCCTCAATAGTGATGTGAAACAGTGACAGATACTGGCTGCCTCCGTGGTTACCTATGACACCATTCTCATCAGGGTTGTCCATGCTGGAGAAACTGACGAGGGCGACACCTCCGATGCTGCAGAACAAAGACAACGCTTGAACTGACAGGTAAACAAAGCTAGTATTTACTTGTTTAAGAGAAAAACAGAGCGTGTGATGGTAAATCCACACTATACGCACACTACCACGGTGTTTTAGAGCCCTAATAACGGAGAAGTTAAAAACTGAAAGCCCCAGGGCCACATTCTAGTATGGATCTGGTTGGTTCTTAATGGCCACAACGTCACCAGTGCTGATTAGTCACACTCATATCAGAAGAAAGCTAAAGACCCCCAACCGCCAATACAGAACACAACCAGTCGGAGGATGTCTGTGCACATGGACCAGCAGGACTCCCAGCTAATGCTTTATCCTGCTTTCCTCTGGTGCACCATCAATGTTTGCCTACTGGATTAACAAATAGAGCAGTGACATTTTGTTTAACCATCTTCTGATTAGCCAACACGTTTGTCCAGTTATGGCTGAGGATGAAAACCTCAGTTTTTAATATACATGTGTGGACAGGGGTTTGCAACCTTTAGGACGAAAAGAGACATTTTTGTCCACTCTCTACCCAAATAAAATTCATCTGGAGCTGCAAAAAAATTTACAATAAAAATGTGTAAAAATAAAGCTGTCTACTATTTACTAGCAGAGTAAATTTAGTGTTGGATACAGTAAAAGTTTTTTTATGATAAAACATCATCTTGCGTAAGTTATTTTTGAAGCAAACAAGCTTTCGAAAGTGGATGCAACATTTCAGAAAAGTTAAAAGCAGTGAGCACTTACCTCAGAGCTACGGTGACCAGTTTGGACAAAGTGAAACGGTCAGTGCTGTTGCTGGGAAATATGGCTGCTAGGATGAGCGTAAAGAGGCCTGAAGGAGAGAAAGACTTCAGTTTCCTCCACTCTCACTTTCAAACATATCGATTGCTATTATGGCATTAGGAGAGAATCACCTGAGGTGGATGACAAAACGTTGACAATCGCCACCTGCATGTCAGACAGCGCCTCCTGGTAGGACAAGTTGGCCAGGAACCACTGGAAGACAAACATAGGCAACGATTTTAATGACACACATGACAATAGAAAAAAAACAGTGATAAATCCATCATAAAGACTGTGATAGCTGTCAGAATATAGAGGTTTTTGACAAAGATTTGACTAAAGAGCAACGAAACCATGGTGATGAGGTCCAAACTGTGAATTAAAACCATTTCTAAAGTTTTAAGGGTTGGGGAAAGAAGAGTTTTGTTCTTGTTCAGAGGAAGGAGGAGGAGAACAAAAACTCTAACAGTCAGTGTGACAGAGCTTCAGGCGTCTTCAGAGGAAATGGAAGCACCATCTTGAAGGATGGCTATCTGAGCCGTCTGAGAGCATAAGGGGAAAAGATTATTTGGTCTGAAGAGACAAAAACCGAAGGTTTTTTTTTGGCAGAACTTTAAGAGACTTTTTCATGAAGACATGGATCTGTAACTGCTGCCAAAGGAGCACCTACAGAGTTCTGTAATAAAGGTCGGAAGGCTTAGAAGAGATTTCAGGTTTTTAATTTGTCCAAAAAGACACATACTTTGAAGACTTGAAAGTCTAAATGATCTCTAACGAACTCTTATATATATATAAATTTGGCATTCCACTCACCACGAAGCAAAAGAAGAAGCTGATTTTGGCCACATCAGTGATGGTTAGCTTGCCCACTGTGCGCAACATCGCTTCATGGTCCTTGGCAGCAGGGTAGGACATGCGGGACAGCTTGGCTTCCAGAGCTTGAGTCGAGGGCAGCTGACGCACCTCCATGATGTTACTGAACCGCACACGCTGCTTTCTGGAGGCTGCTGGGGTTGGGTGACAGACAGCTTTCATTCAGTCATGTGGAGACTTAATTTTATTGAATTACACCAAAATACCATGCATGCCAGGACAGCAAAGGCATAATGTTTAAGTGAAGGAAGAGAGAGCAGGAAGATTCAGAGGCTCAGTGCTGCCCTCTGTTGTTCACATTCTGTCTCATTAACAAAACCGAATTATTTTGGTAATCAACCAGATATTACACAATAAATATGTCTGAACTCACAAGATTCACAGTCTCCAATTAAACAATTTGAGTGTTCAGCCGGTACATCCTGGAACTTCACTGGAAGATACAGCGGCTCACTCTGTGCAAGTGTGAGAAAGAAAATCAGACATTAACTTAATTAGTTGGATAGTGTTGACGCACCTTCCATTTAAATGTATTGCGCAGTGCTTCCTTACGCCACGCTACGCTATCAGACAACGTACCAAACGGTTGTTCACAGTGGTGTCAGTGGTGCAGTGTGCGAAGTAGGCCTCGGCGTCAGCAAACTGCAAAATCAAAACAATTATTTGTATTTTATTACCCAACCTGCAACAGTACAGCTGCTGAAAAGAATTCTAGGAGAGATTTACAGTTTTGTCTCGTGTTACAAGTTAATTCTTTCTAGATTCTGCAGCATCTTTTAAATGAGCATTAGTCCACAAAAATGAGGCATGGTTTGTGATTCTGATTCTTTCTGATGATTGCAAGCTCAAAAAAGAAATACATAAAAAAAAAAAAAGCAACACTGCCACTATGTGGCGAGATTGTGACTTACAAAAGCAGAGCGCCGGCGTTTCAGAGAGCCACTGCACTGCTGCCTCCAGGGACGCCACAGCAGGAAGCCCAGCAGATACAGCACAAACATGGAGGTCTTGGTGAAGGTGCTGAAGAAAGGTTTGTTGTAGTCCTGCTGCTTGAAAATGTACTGTGGGTACAAAGAAAAGGAGGAAACTGTTAGGACAACTAATGGTACTGTTAGAGACAGTCAAAAGCGTGTTTGCTTTCCTTTCTTTCAATCCAAAAAAAATTTATTTTTCCCCCTCGGGCACTCGTGTGCTTTATCCTCATTAGTATTTCTAGTTTGTCCGGTGAGTGCATGTAAATGTCCTCAGAGCGAAGAAATTGAGAAACATATTATACAGTGTTTACTTATTCATTAAACGGCATCTTTGCTCTACTCACTGTGTACCAGTACATATAAACGACAGCTGTATTCATATTCTTTCTTTGTCTATTTTGTTTGATTTGCTAATTTAAAAAAACAATAATTTGGCTGTGGGTGATGATGTGTTTAATAAATTACATACAGCTTCTGCATAAAAGTTACAGATAATGCTCTGGGCTTCATCAGGTGGGCCCAAACTTTTTTCCCTGGTAGACCAAAATTTTAAATGTATTCATAATTTTGTTTCAGTCATTTAATATTTTTTAGCATGAATATAATCTGTATCTGCAAATATAAGTATGGCAGGCCAAATGAAACCCTTTGGAACGTCAACTTCGACCCCCAGGTCCCACTTTGGACCCATGATCTCAAGCTTGGTACAATTTAATCAGATTATTTTTGTACATGACCTTTAGAACAGAACCTAATCTTTACATGAATAATGACTTTTATTATTTTTGGTATTTAAAGCATAAAAACCATATGTAATGTGCGTCTTTGTGTCATATTTAATTGACTAGCAGCATTCAAAACCATGTATGGAAAGAGAAATACTTGGTTGTGTATGCACTGCATATGTTTGCTCTAGGGAACAAAAGACACAAATACAAAAGACACGCCATTGTCTGTTGAACCCAGAACATCCTAGTGTTCACTCCTGTTATGTCATCTTCAGTGACTTTAGTGAGATCTTACCGAGGTTAGCTCAGAGGAGACTACCCAGATGACATCCACCAACAGGAGTATCAACACCCCCAGAACCATTCGCCTCCGCTGGGACGCAGAGCTTCCCTGAGAGCTCATCCGATTCATGATGAAAACCCATTCCATCGAGACTCTGAAAACAGAGGCATGAATGAACAAGACCGTGTTCAAGCAGCTGGAAGTGAGAAAATAGCTCACAGCTGCACCCAACATTTAAAAATAATCATTTAGGATTATTTTTAACGATAATCTGTTCAGTCACAGAAGGCTTTGACCAATCACAGGGCAGTTCATAGAGAGTGAGCACACTTATTGGAAATTCACTGAATGGCAAGTGTCTTGGCTTATTACTTACATTGTGGTGCACAACTGTTGACCATCAAAATGATATCAATGGTCCTTCCAGGAGCCAAACCAAGGAGTTCACAGTCCGCAAAACCCTGCCACAAAAGAAAGTGACTGACAGTGAAAACCCTGACAGTGACTCGTATGTAAAACACACAGAGTCTGATGTAAAACACACGAGAGTCACATGTAAATTCTCCCTCATGAAAAACGCACCTGAGTGTTCAATTATTGCACAGGGCTAAGCGTCAGTTCGCTACATTTCAGGAGCAACAGCAGCAAAGCGCTAAGTAAAAGAAGGAAGTGGAGGGGAAAAACAGCTGGAATTAGAGTAAACAGAGCTGTACCTGACGTGGCTAGTTAGCATTAGGTTATTTCACATGAGCAGCTTCCACGACCCCTAAATGCACTAGCTTTAAAATAGATACAGGCTGGAGGTCAGTAATGGTGTATGTTGTGTTCACAAAACTCAACATTAGGTCATTGACGACTCCACCGACGAGTCTAGCTAGCGTTAGCCGGTAGCATCGCCGTCCTACGTTGACTTGTTTACCAATATCAGATGACAAGCTAAGCGCTAACGAGCGCTCTACTTTTAATCGATCACATGTTTAATTTAAGTTGACATATTTACCTGAATGCGAGGA